>NC_138789.1:7459205-8035985 GCF_965178545.1 Coloeus monedula
GGTGATTTTGCCCACCTTTAGGGCAGGAGGTTTCTGCAGTTCTTCAGTTCTGTGCCAGGGTCACAGGATGTGAAGAAAATATAAGAGTTTGCCTAGTGAATGGAGAGCTTTAATTTGATCTTTCTTGGAGGAGACTCTTGTTCAGGAGAAAGGTTTACAGCTATGATCTGCTTGCTCAGACTTTGTCTTTGCTGGTTGTCCTTTGGGCCAGTGTACTCTTTCATCTGCAAATTCCCTTTCAATGGATCGAAAAGGGAAGCATGATGGCTTCTGTGTGGAAAGCCAGCTGAAGTTTTCAGCGCTGAAATTTGACCTAATTGAGGGGGGAAGACCATTCTGAAGCCATTAGCTGTATCCTAAACATGCCATGTTGTCAGGTTTAATACCAATGTTATTGCAGCCCATATAGAAGGAATGTAACATTGCTGGTTTGGATTTGGATGTACATTAACTGACTAATATCAAGTATTTTTCTTCATCCACCAGTGATGGAAAAGCATGTAGTTCTCAAACAGTTGTTTGGAAGAGAAAATGTATCAATTTCTTGACTAATAAAGAATCTGAATGCTAGGACATCCTTGTAACCCCTTGTTTTTAGTGGAGGTCTTTTACAGAAATACCTCCTCTCTTTTGCCTTAAAGAAACATGAGTGAGTTCTTAAAATGTTCCCGGTGGATCTGTATCCATGAGATATCACTGTCTGTATTCCACTTATTACAGAGTGCAGATTTGTTGATCACTTTCCTGCAAAGTGTTGTTTTCTCTCTTATTCTTCCTTTTCATTCTTCTCCTCACCCTTAAAAAAAGATGAATTTTCAGCCTGGACCTCCCGTCTTGGTGCAACTCTTGCTTGAGCTGTGATTTCTCTGACCTACGCTTTAAAAATGTGTCCTTCTGATTGAAATGAATCCTAGATCTTTTATTTCCTTTTTAACTGAGTGTAAATGAAATTTGGGCAATATAATAAATCAGATCAATTTATGTGGAAGCTGTCTGTGTTTGAACAAGATGGTTCCTGCCTTTGTATTTTAGTTCCTCAAAATTTAAAAGTTCTGAATTATTTAGCAGAAAAGGGTAGAAATTCTGAGACCGTAGGAGAAACTTCTGGTCTGTAAGGGAAGTATTTGTGCATGTATGTGGTGTCTGTTTTTTTAAAAAAATTTGTGTAGGAAAACTGGTATTACAAAAGTTGAAACTTTCCCTTCATTCACATCTTAGAAACGAGCATGTACATAAATTTTTATTCTGTTTTCTTGTGGACACATTGCTGCTCCACTACTCTTTTTTGGAGACTTCCTAGCAGGGAATTAGTATCTTCTATTTTCTGGAACTGTGCCTTCATTGTGGTTTTCAAAGAGTCTTCAGTAGTAGGATACAACTCTTGAGTTGCTTTTGCATTATTTATTTTAGAGATAGTAAACTGGCTGGGGCTGTTACAAACCAGTAGGTTTATTTTGCCTATATATTCCCCCTTTCTAAAAAGCCAGTTCCACCGTTTGACAGGTGCCGTCTTAAAATTGATCACCTATCTCATTTTAAGAGTGTTAAGTAAATAGTCTTTCAAAAATTCTGATTTTTTTTTTGTATGTTGTCACTGATATAGATTTTATTGCCTGGTGCAGCTTCTTTGGTTCTTCTGTAATGATTTTTTTTGTGTGTGTTGGTCATTATTCACCTTACCAGTGCTGTCAGAGAAAGAGAATCTTAAGTAATGTCTTTTGCAAAAGTAATAATGGCTGGGTTCTTTCTTGCCTTCCTATTGCCCTGCAGAGTTTGGAGAACAGCCTAGATCTGAATTCTGTTGTTATTTTTCAGGTTTTTAATTGGGTTTTTAAAGATTCATTTGAATTCTACTTACTGTAGTAATCACCTCAAAAGTAGCAAAGTGGCTTGTTAATATGTTGTAATTGCAGGTAAGTGTGTTTTTCTCACTCTTGAAACATCTGTAACTTGAAAAGGTGGTTCCTCAGGTACAATTAGGAGGGCAGGCCAAACTACCTGGAATTTCCCTGCCCTGGAATGGATCGTGCTGGAGTTTGTGTGTTAGATAATGGGTGCAGCTGGAGGTGCTAAAAGTAGACTCTGTGTAGCTCTTGTGCAAAATTCCAAATAATTGATGAAGTTCCTAGTTCAGAGTGTACAGTTCTGCTCTTGATTAGTGGTCGGTTTTTCCTTTTGTTCCCTGTTTCAGACTGCCAATGGAAATGTGGAAGCGAAGGTGGTGTGTTTCTACAGGAGAAGAGACATCTCAAGCACACTCATTGTATTGGCAGACAAACATGCAAGTAAGCTGCTTTGTGTTCAAATGAAATTGCTTCTGCACAAAATTGTCAGACTTGGGTATGACTTTGATATTTCAACTATCAGTATTGCTATTCTTAAATGTGGTCTTTTCTGTAGTCATCTTTAGCAATTTGCATTACTTGTTTGGCTGACTTTTCTCTGTCTTTCTACCTGACCCTCTTTTTTATTTAATTTTTTTTAAATTTTCCCCTTTCCCTAACGCTTTTAATACCTTGTTTGTGTATGGTTTGATTATGGTGGGGACAAGATAGAAGTTTTCAGTTAGGGCTGAGTAAAGACATCTTATTTGCTCCACAAAAATGTATTTTTTAATTTTTGGGGTGAGAGAAAGTATTCTCCCTGTCTAATATTACTTCTCATTAATTATTTGGTTTGTATATTAAAAAAACCCCTCAAACATTATTTGAGTGAATCAAATAAACTGATTATGGGAAAGCAACTTGAAACATGGCCAGCTTGAAACCTGACTAACAGGATTTCTCTTTAAATTTCAATATTAATAATATTTCTTGTAGTGACACAGCTTTTGTCTGAACATGCTCAATAAATACACTTTGAAAACAGAGAGTTTGAGAATCTCCTATCACTATTTTAAACACTTAAATCCCTTTTGTTGGGAAAAGAAATGTGTATGCTGAGGGGAGACTTGAAAATTAGAACTTTTTCTGAGTATTGTAGTTATGTTCTGATTAAATAAAAGCATGAACCTAAACTATCATAAAATGCAGCGGGTTGCTCATGCTACCTTACATCAGTCTCCCTTGTGTGTATGCATTGTATAACTGATTCCTTGATTTTTTTCTTCATTATTACTATTATTTTACAGAATATGTCAGCTTGTGTTGGCATGTGCTCCTCTCCCAGGGCAATCAGAGGCATCTGAAACACCTGGCTGAGTAGAGGTGGAAGCTTATTTGCAAACAAAAATTTGGTGTTACCATTTCATTTCAATTACAGCAACAGTATTAAAGTAGAGCAACCTATTACATGGCATTGGGCACTTTATCTGAGGTGTTTTCAGCCTGTTTGACTCCATTCCAATTGCCAGTGAGGATTAGATTTAGGTTTATTACACCTTCTTCTGCCAGTTCAACATCCTTCTTGTCCCATCCTTGCAAGGTGATGGACACAGTACTAACAGAACAGTTACCAAAACAGACACATTGAAAGGGAGGAAAAAAAACTAAGCAAGTGGAGTAACTAAACTGTTTTTCTCTTGTAAACAATGGAGTGTGTGTGATGTAGCTGTTCAGATTGCTTAAAATGTAACAAAAAGCATGGACAGCCTCATGAATCCTTGTAATTCAGGGCACATCCATAAATGAGAGAGAAGCAATCAGATATGGGCATGTCAGAACTATGATTTAGCTGGCAAGCATCACTGTCTTTTAATGTGCTTCTTGGTGTGTGTATCAATAGAGTGATCTGGGGATTGATTAAATCAGATACTGCATTTTAGCAATGAATATAATGGCTTGCTGTGTTCTCTGCCTTAATGCCACTGGGGGAAGGATGCAGCAAAACTAGTCCCTTATTGATAAATTTGAGTATTTTCTGGTGTAGGTTGGAGTCTATCCAAATAATCCTCCATTGCAACCATACCTTGAAAAAAGAGGTCATGTGGCATTGAGAGGAGAGTTGGCTGTGTTACAGAATTGTGGTGGCAGGCAAAGCTTTTCTGAGATCTCTTCAGTGCAGCAGTATTCATTTTATCTGAGAATCCTGAAGCTTAATAGGAGCTTCACCATAAGCAACGTGACTATCGATTCCTTCATCTGTGTCTCACTTCACTAGGTTTAGTAAAGGAAGCAGGTGGGAAGGATTCACAGAAACACACATCTGAGACTGAAAATGAAAAATATTTGAACCCACATAAATGCTTTTTGAACCTGCAAATGCTGATTTCTCTTTGTGATAAGAAATCTAAGTGGTTTTTTTTAATGCAAACAAATAATTCATTGTTCATATGTGTTGTTTGAAAGATGGGAAAATTCTTGTATAGCACAACCCTATTAATAGAGCTACCAGAGACAACTGAGTCTGCCTCTTAGGGTAAATTTCATTAGTAACTAGCATTTTTCTCCACTATGTTTCTTTCTGGTGCAGAATAAAATTGCTACTGAATGACTTCCATTTATTTAGATGGATGTGCTGCTCTGTGGTTTCCGTTCCTCATAAGAAGGGAGAAGAGAGAAAAATTAAGCTTTTTGGACAGCCATTATTTCTTTACTCTGAAAAAAAAAATCAACACCCTGCATGATATAACAAAATCAAATTCTGTAGATGTTAAGATTCTAGTTCAGATATTCCACACTGTCACTGACTTTGAGTTCATTTCCATAAAGTCTCCTGTTGCCTCATTTTGATGCATTTGCAGTAGATGTACGTATCTGCATCACTGATCTTTTAACTGCCTTTGTTCAGCTGATTAATGGAGCTTTCTGACTGCAGACATTTCTGGATTCACACAGTCTTCTGTTTAAGATGCCTTTATTTCAGACCCACTGTTGAGATCAGTGCAGTGAGAGAGCTAAGTAATGGGGTGATACAGCCAGGACATGAATGGAAAATTTGTATGGATATTTTATTTTTTTTTACTCTTCCAATAAAGGAAGGAAAAAGATGTAATTGTGAAATTAATGTTTTGAAGTTAAAAAAAAAAAGCCACGTTAGCTTGGATGATCCATCAGTTATCTGAAACAGGCAAGTCTGAAATGTTGTCTTTTCTCATAAGTCTGTATACAGAGAAATGTGTTGGAAGCACCTTATTCTGTACTTGGTGACTATAAATTAGTACCTGATGTATGTAACCTGTTTCTTGGATTTGATCTGTGATCTCAGTATTTTTGTCATATGATGTAAAGCTTGTCTGGGCTGTCCTATAAATCTTTCAGCCTTATGATGTCTTCCATACATTGTTAGTGCTTTTTATTCATAAGCCTCTTTAATCACCTCACAAATTATTCCAGGGAATTTTTCCAACTGTTTACGAAATGAACTTGCTTCACCAGTAAGACACTATTTTAAGTTCTTGCTCAGAGACTTTGAAAACAAGATTGCAGACAGGACTCGATGGAAGAGAAATGGGAAAGATACTTGACTCTTCAACCTATTGTTGGATGCTGTCACTATGTATTTTCTTCATAAAATGTCTTACACAGTTTTTAATAATTAAATATTTCCATCAGTGAGTTGGTACTGGTTGGAGAACTGACCAGTTAGTGCTGGCTGGATTGGCAGTTTTATGGTTGGTTTTCAGCAGGTGCTCTCTGGGTGCCAGGCACGCATGGCAGCTTGGTTCTGGAAGTGCCAAAGCTTCTGAAAATAAATGGTTGCATGATACCTGTGTGCCTAAACAGGTAGGGAATTTATTGAGAATTTTTTTTACATTTTAAATAACACCAATCTAAATGAAGTTTGACAATAGCTTCACAAATTAGCTCTTTTTTTTTCTTCCATTTTATTCCCCTTCTCTATTTTCTCCCAGTACCCCTCATGCAGATTTAAGAGGAGTCCAATTCATATATCCAGTAATGACACCTTGGCTCAGTTGTTGCTGAGAGGCAGGAACTGTGGTTTTTTCTCTTTGAGAGTGGTGCAGTGAGGGAAGATAGAAGTGTCCAAAATAGTGTCTGCTTGCTACCTGTAATAGTGGCCATGGCTGCAAAAGATGACCACCAGAAATTTGTGGCAGGGATCCTAGTGGGATGTCTTGATAATGTAGTAAACTCCTTCTGAAGTGTCAAGGTATAAGGATTCCTATCTGTTTAAACTTTCTCCATATTTTCTACAGCTACAAGTCAATATCTGGTTTTTGATAGAGAAAAAATGAGTAAGGCTACAGCTTCATACAAACCATTTGAAACTGAACCTGGAAGAAGGAACCTGGTGGTGTATTTTAATTTGTTCAAATGCAGCATTTCTAGAATTTTCCTCCAGGGTCCTTAGTTAAGCTGTTAAAGCAGCCAGAGTTGCAGCTTCCTTTGCTTCTGAAGGAGCTGTTGTGCAGGTCACTAGCACTGTTTTTCCTGTGTTTCCCAATGATTTGGCCCCACTCTTTTTCTTTATTATTTACAGTATTTTGTTAGTTGTAACCATGCTAACTAGTTCTTCTGTTACTGCAGACTGTTTCCCAAGCTGGTAAACCTTGGGTGCTCTCTAAACCTAATTTCTGTGTCTTGTTTACCTTTGTGCATTTCTGAATTCTGTCATGTCGCTACTTGTATGACATCCATAATGCAGAGAAAGGGCTGGTGCTTTCTGCTTTTGATGCTCTGGAGAGCCCAATCTGATCTATAGCAAATTGCTATTCTTTCTAGTGTCTAGCAAATATTGATGTTTAATTTCACATCTCACACACCCAGTCATTTTAAATTACAATTACTGCCTCTTGGGTTTCTTCTGCCAACTCAAAGTTTACTCTTTCTAATTATTTTCCCCATATATGTTAGCTTTCACACAAGTCTTGCTGTTTGTGCCTAATCTGCCTATCTCTTGTTCCCAGTATAAGTCATCTTCAGGCTTTGTTAATGTGCTATTAATGATTCTGCCATTAAATATCAAATAATACTTAATCTAATATGCTTCTTACAGCATTCCACTGGCTACTGCTGCATAGCTGATATATTACTGTTTGTATTAAGATTAAATGTTTAGTTTCAAATCTGCACAAGCACATCTATCAAGCAGAGAGATTAATTTTGAAATAAGGCTTAATGAGAGCACTGAAGTCCCAATGTACTGCACCTCCTGTATTCCCATACCACTTATTCCACAGTACTGTAAAAAATGCAGGCAAATCTTTCTGAAAAAGATTTCTTGGATATTTTATAAATACATGTTTCTATTTTTTTAAGACTACGACCACCATTCTTGAGGGTGGAGTCTGCTTCAGTTAGAGTGTGAGTGGGTGAGCTGTAGGAAGGTGAAATGCAGATATGTCAGACAGACTTGGGCTGGGGCTGGGACAGCCCCTGTTGCGGTTCACAGTCTGACTTTAGCCTGTGCTGTCTGTGTGAGGTGGTGAGGTCTTAGTGGGGTTCGAGGTGCTACTGGTTAGTTTTTGTCCAAGCAGCTTTTGCCTGCTTTGGCCACAGTGAGGGAGAGAGGTTCCTGTCCTGGGTCCAGTCCACTCTTCTCTCCTTCCCTTGGTTCCAAATGCATTTGTCACATCTGTTGTTTTCAGTGCTAAGTCATGGCTGTGAAAAAGGAGGAACAATGCTTATATAGATTTGTTTGCTTGTTATTTCTTGGAATGTTCCTACCTCTGTCTGGGGGTGCTATGACAGTTTTACTGCTGTGTGTGGGGGTGTTGTTTGTTACGTGTAGAAATGTCTGTCTGTTTTTGAGAAGAAATGTTATTGTGCTTTTTGGTTTTGAAAGGCTGTTCATAGCAGAGCTGCCATAAGAAAATGTGTGCTCTCCACCTTCTGTATTTTATTACAAAAGCTAGACACCTAAATAAAATACTACTTGGAAGGCGAGCCTACCTGAAGAGATGCAGTCCCTGGGATTAGTTTGGTTGTGCTGGGTGGTTTCATTTTGTCTGTAGATTTGATTGTCACAAAGGGGTTGACATACTTTTTAGAAAAATGTAATTTCTAAAAGCTGTAGGCTATCAAATATACTGGAGATACTAAGTATTTTATGTTTCTCTGTGTAGTCTTTTCCCTGCATTACACAGTGCACTACTGTCATTTCCAAAAGCTGCTGTAAGTGCAGGCATGAATTCCCTTTTCATTTGTGCATCCTTGAGTTTTCACGCAAATGAGCTTGGAACTTGCTGACTTGTTTGTGGATTGCTGCTGCTATATTTACAGTGTAGGATAGCAGTCACAGTATTAATTTTCAACTAAAACAGAATCCACTTCAGTAAATAAATTGCAGACCCATGAAACTGTGCAGCAAATGTAAATTTGGTGTTCTGGTTCCCAGGAAAATATTAAAATCTAAGTGCATGCTGCTGTACAGTTAACAGTTCATGTGGTGTAGCAGCTATTGTATGTTGCAGTCTGGTTTAATTATGCTGCTCTTTTTTCCCTTCCTTGTTGGAGCAGCCTACCTGACGGGCAAATAAACTGCAGGTCTTTTTTTCAGGGCAGTAAAACGGTGATAAATTGTGGGGAACCTGAAGGGTACATAATTTTTTGTCACCGCCTTTGGCATAATGGTGGCCTATTTAAAACTAAACGCAATTTTAGTGTTTCATAAAATGGAGATCACTCCTTTCTGTTTGCTTTGGTTTTGGGGAAAACTATGGGGATTTTAGTTAACTATCTTAAGGGTATATAAATCATAACTCCGCCTGTATGTGTTTCTCACTAGAAATGTTTTTTGGCAACAACTGTTGAAGCTGCAGGCATAAGTCTGCTCTTTGAGAATAATAATGCTGTAAAATTAGAGTTTTACAATTCATGCATGAGACTTTACAGCTCATTCTACTACAGTCTGGGAAACTTTCTGTGGTTTTGCAAAGTACAAGTAACTGCACTAATTTCTTAGAGAAGGAAAAGTCTGATCTCTTCTTTCTCAGTCATTCATCATGGAGGATCTTTGGAGTTTTTTTCGTTGAGAATTTTGCCTTTTACATCTTTAACTGGCATAACTGGCAGGATACTTGTTGATGAACACAAAACATACAATTTATTTCTTAAAAGAAAGATGCTTGGAGATGTTTGGGATCAGTTGTGTATCAGCGTGGGTGTGATTTCATGTGTTTACTTCGGCGTATGTTTGAGAACTGGCTGCACGGAGATTGGATAGCTCCAAGGCAGAGCTGGGGATCCTGACTGCTGAAATGCAGGAGTGTTGCAGTTGGTGTGTGTGGTGTGGGTAGGGTAGGGCAGATGGCAGAGTGGCCTCAGGCACTTGGTTACATTCCAGTTAATCTTGTGGCTGGGATCTACTGGCTGCGGTTGGGGTGAGGAGAGTACAAAATAACACTAATTAAATGAACTGCCCTTTCCAGTGGGCATTCTCTGCAGAAGCTGTTGAAGCTGGGATGGGCTTGTTGAAGTATGACATCCTGAAAGAGGAGCAGGGTTTAAGATGATAACTGATGCCTGGCAAAGAGGAAAGGCTTTACTTTGGCTACCTCACTCATCGTGTGTCAGCTTCTACCTGATGAATCTCTTGCACTGATGGTCTCCAAAAGCAGCTCCCTCTCTCCAGAACTTCTGTATTGGTGGCAGATTTGTGTGACTTTCAGCTTGGTGTGACCTGTGTGTGCCTGGGATGATTTGATTGTGGTGGTGAATAAATACAGTTCTTCACAGGCATAATTTCAAGGACCTGTACTAATTATGTAATTATTCAATTGGCTGAAATGTTACATTTGATCTGATTAATGTTTATTATTTAGCAAAGGTTTTGGAACAAGTCATTCTGACTTGCTCAAAGTCAATACTTTACCTGTTCGTGATCAATTTTGTCTCTTTATGACTAGGGGAAATGGAAGAGGAGATGGAAAATCCAGAAATGGTTGATTTACCAGAGAAACAGAAGCATCAGCTACGACATCGTGAGTTGTTTCTCTCACGACAGCTGGAATCTCTGCCAGCCACACACATTAGGTAATGACTGTCCTCTTCCATTTTATTCAAAAATCACATAGCATTGTTATTTTTCAAGTACTCTTCAATGTAAGATCAAGTTCTGTGTACAGCTTGAGTAATACCATCTTGTGAATCACACGAGCATTTAAGATGTTTTTTTCATAAGACATGTTTCTCTTTTTTTAGAGGCAAATGCAGCGTTACTCTGTTAAATGAGACAGAATCCCTTAAATCGTATCTGGAACGGGAGGTAGGAACCATTTTGTGCATTGTAAAGCTTGAACAGTTTATTCTGGCGCAATTTAGGTTTGGTCCCGTTTTGCAAGTTTTCTAAGAGGGTAGTTTTTTCATTTCTACATGTACTGGACATCGACAGTGGGGAGCTCTAGGCTCTGTACAATTTTCATTGTGCATAAGACTCTGTGGACCATGGGGCCAGATCTTGTGTTTACATCCCTATGTGGCACCGAGCTGCCTCTCCTTCTGTAAAGAGAACCCAACTTGCTCATCAGTGTGGCAGGGCTGAGAGTTCAAACCTGGAGGCTGATGCCCTGGGAGATGCAGTAACTGCAGCGGAGGGAGCAAGCCAGCAAGCTGTGGTTCTCTATATTTGCTTTATTCTGAAATCACACAGATTTATGCTAATATGCTTTAAGCTTGATCTTGCCTCAGATTTTTGAGGCGCTTAGTTCCCTGTTCTTTGAGTTCACTGTTCAAAGTACTTATCTGGAGTCCTTCATATGCCACCACAGACACTTAAATCCTTGAAAATCTGCTTGTCAGGTGACATCTGACAGAAATTTACCCAGTCTGTCTCTTTAAAGGTATCTCAAACCAAACACTTGAAACTGAATTGTCTTGCACGCTTAATCACCATTCAGAAAATAAATACTGAGTTTTACTTTTTTAGATATTTTGTGATTTAAAAAAATTACTATTGTATTTTTTTAAAGTTGTATTTGTATACCTTTAATTGTGGCTAGACCTCTGGCTGCTGGCTGGGTTAGACAATCTTGGAATCTGACAATCTGTGAGAGATTTACTGTGGAGATTAGCAAAGAATTTGGGATGATATTATTTGAACACATCCGCAAGCAAACAATTTGCATTTGAAAACATTAAAATGTTATACAAGAGAGGAAATCTGTAATTAAAACCAGTAGGGCGATTGCCATTACTGGCCCTTAAGAAAGGCGAAAACAGGCCATTTTTTGCAAGAAGCATACTGTAGTCTCTCTCATAGCTGGGCTTTCTTTTTAAATGCTTTTGTAGCTTTCTTCAGTATTTATTTAAGCATAAGATTAGTTTTAATCTGATACTTTAGTTTAAGAGAGTTTTAAACAAAGCACAGGGATTAAATAGTTGAGTTTCTCTTTGGAATGTGAAACCAAAAAATGTCGGGTCTGCTGAAGGCTGCCAAATGGCAGAGCATCAAACAAGGGACGTGGCATTCAGCAGTGCTTGTAACCAGTTAGCAGCCCAGGATATGCCAGTTTGAAAGCAAAAGTTAATCAAACTGAAATTATTTCAGATTTTCTAGTACCCAGCTCTTAAGCAGTATTTGTACTCAGTTGCTCCCAACATGTTTTCATTATCACTGGTGTTACAGGTAGGTGTGCTGAGACCGAAGGGACATGCCTTCCTCTGAACCTGCAATGCTCAGTTGCAGATGTAGGCACAAACAGGGAATTTTTTTTCCATCCTTTTGAACTTTCAAAATGCAAGATGAGTGATGAGGGTTATTTTTAAAACGGAGCAGGCACGTAAGAAGTTTCACAGAATGAGAGAGTTCCCTGAATGTGTCCTGTCACTTAGTGTGGCATTTTGCTGTGGTGCAAACTAACTTGGACAGATGGTAAAGAAATTAAAAGCTCAGGAATACAAATGTGCTTGGGTGGAGGGTAAAGAGATTAAGAAAAGGAGATAGTTGTTGCCCAATGGGTTCCTAACACTGGATGGTATTGTTTTGAACTGTTTCTTCTTTCCCCATGCCTCCTGTTCTTAATCCATCCTTTGCTTTCAGATTGTTTCAGGGTTGTTTCTTTTTTTTCTTGCGTGGCTTCTGTCAATAAAGCCTAAGCAGTTCTAGGGAATCTGGTATTTGATTTTCTAAATGTTATGACCAGTAAAAGTAGGCTTTCAGCCCAAGGCTGTCTGCCTTGAAGCAGGTTAAACGTCCAGACAGAAATTTTTAGGGAGATAGTAAGCATAGCAAAATTACATTTTTGTTATCTCTGTTCTCTTCCTCCACACTCTTCTCTGTCATCTTCCTCAGGAAGATTGCCTTGTTGCATTTGGAAAGCAGGCTGAAGGGGACCAGCACTGACTTTTTTACTGTGCCTGGTAAAATTGGGTTTTTGTAGCAGGAGTGAGGAATAGGAGGAAAGAGAGAAAAAAAAGCTACTGGAAAACCTGAGTTTTCTATAGACACTTAATTCCCGTGGAGATCAAGAGAAGGGCATAGCCAATTATGGCAAAAGCACTAGATTTCCCTGTTCTGCAGGAAACTATTTTATATATACCTTCTATTTTACTGCTCTTCCTGGATATATCCAGAGGCATGTGTGAATTTGCCTGCTGAGCAGATGTCTGGCATATCTGTTCCTTTTGGTACCGCCCTAAAAATAAAATGTTCTCTAGTTAAAATATATAAAATACAAGAAAGTAAGATTGCAGGCTGCAATGAAGTAACCATTATTTCTGTAGTGTACTTTTACTCTGAGCCTGTTTTCTTTTTCCATTTTCTTGGTGACTTTGGTTCTTGGCTATAGCTGTAGGTAGCTTAGGGGCTTGGATAGGGAAGCTCTGAGCATATGTGTCTGTCTAACAGTTGAGAGAAGCAGAAAGTCATGATTCGATTTTAACTCTTGGCAGGTCATGTTCATTTTTTCTGAGCACGTTGGGTGTTTTCTGGGGTCTGAAATGAACAGAGAAAACCCTTCTCTTTCTTGACTGCTGCAAACCCAGCATACACAGTTTTGACAGCACAGATGAGCGTGGAGGATTTTGAAGAGCAGTGTTGTTTTGTTGTGAGCATCACTCTTGTGAGACCCTTGTGAAAAATTGTTCTCATCACATAGTGGTGGTCAGGAGTTCACACATGCTTTAGAGTACACAAGGATCTGGTTTGTTTCTTAGTTTGCATTGGCATTAAGCTGACATTTATTAGTGTTTTCAGCAGTCCTACTCAGTCTGCAAGAATGAATCTCATCTATGAGGGAAGATGGTAGTGGTATTGAATTACCTCTAGGAGTTGCAGTCTCTGTCGTATTCACACTTGGGCCTGCAGACTTCCATCTTTCCTCTCTTGAGGAGGCTCTGGGTGGGGAGAAGAGACGAGAGGCTTTTCATTCTTTTGTTCAGTCTGATTGATTTGAGACAAAACTGGACAAGACATAAATGGATGACCTGAGACTAACAGCGATTTTGTAGAGAAAATTTATAGTGATAACCAATAAAATAAAAGCAATAGGGCATCTAACACTCAGATGAGAAACCCTCTCCACAATGTATGACTTTCCCTGGCCAAGAAGGACTAAAGAAATTGCCTGTGGAATTGTTCTTCTTTGGGGCCCGCTGTGTTGTTACACTACAGCGTTGCATTTTTGCTGGGCAACGTGCCTGAAAAGCATTAATGTTGCACTGCATATACTTTGTCCTGCAGTCAGGTATTCTGGAGCTGGAACAAATTAAACACTGTATTTATAACGTGGAAGCCTGTGAGACAAAAGCTTTTCCTACATTTTATTTCCACAATGATACATTCTCAAAATATTGCTGTATCTTGAGCTTTGAGTGTGTCAGGGAGCAGGAGACCCAGATTTCTTTACATACATGTAATATAAATGAGTGTTCATCTACTCTGAAGCTGCCTTCTGCCCGTAGGTTGATGTAACTTGACCCTGGTGCCTGTGGGAGTAGGAATTTTTTCAGAAGTATCGTTTGCTTAGGATGCAATCAAATCGTCTGACCCCAAACCCAACTACAGACAACGCTTCCAGTTGAAGTTCAGTTCTCTTCCAGAATTTTTGCCATGTTACTGTGGAAACTCATAGCAATTCTTCTTTTTCTGGGGCTTTGTATGACAGATTGGGAGACTCTCTTTTCCTTTGCCACCTCTTCATAAAGCTGAACAGGGCTTGAAACTCATGCTGGTTTTGTCCTAATTTTTGTTGCATGCTGTTGACACATACAAATATAGGGAAAGGGAAAAATGAGGTGAGCATGAAATGAGATGTATTTGAACAGGGTGCCTGCTAGTGCTGCAGAAATAAGGGGAAAGGGAAAATGAGCCAGAAACTTGAGATGTGGAAAATGGCACACTGCACATCCTGTTTCTGTTCAGACACAATTCTCTTTCCTGGTGACCATGTTGCTGTGGACAGAGGTTACAAAAGGTCTGTTATTCCATGTTCTACCAGAGCTCTAATCCTACCCAGTACTGCACGCTATACTTTGATGGAACATACCTAGCCTCTAGTGTGTCACTCAACAGCTATAGCTAAGTACTTACCCATGCAGAAAAGTTTAATTACTTAAACTGTGCAGTTTTAAGTAGTTAAAATTTTGGCTGTTTTCTTTCTCTGCCGTGGCAGAACATTCCCATTCTGGAATGCCTTCTTGCTTTAATTTTACACACCCAGGTAGCAGAAGCCAAGCAGCTATTTTAGCCTTTTCCTCATCTACTTGAACAAAAGCAACAAATTAATGGATTGCCACCTGCAGATAATTACTGCTGCTGCAAAATCTGCTGCCCTTCTCCTAATAACAAGCAGAAAGAAACATGGTGATTTAAGCTTAGATGGTGGCAGGCAAGAAGTTGGTCAGCAGTGCATCCCTGTGACAAGGAAGGCTGAGTACATCCTGGTCTGTTTACCAGGAGTGTAGCCAGCAGATGGAGGGAAGGGATTCATCCCGGCACTTCATCACTTGTGAGACCACTTGTGCAGGTTTGTGTCCAGCTTTGGGCCTTCCAGCATGAGAGAGACATTGACAGACTGGAGCAAGCTCAGCAGAGGCCACAGGGCTTGTCTAGGGCTTCATGTCTCTGTGGAGTTGCACTGATCTGGCTGTAACACTCTGAAGTAATGCTTCAATTTGTATTGGTATTTCTGTGTGGATAGGCCACTGGCGTCTAATCCTGCTGATTTGGACTATGGCAGTTGTATGGGATATGGCAATTTCGTGTTCTGAAACAGCTGATGTGACTAAAAATTGTCTCCTGGCCCTTCTGAGCCTTGACTGTGTGAGAGGAGCTTTGTTTACTTCAGTTTGAGAGGCTATATGTTAAGAGAGAGGTTGCTGTTGAGAGCTAACACTTGGAATGTGGAAGAAAGTGGCAGCACTTAAATGGGGTCTTAAAACTGATGGTTCATTAATTTTTTGTTCACCCAATTTTAAAATCTATATGTAGGTAGTAAAACCTCACTTAAACTGTAGAAACTTGGTAGCATGGTTGCAACGCTGAAAGTAAAAGCTAATAACACTGTTTACCTTTTTGCTCATTTTATTTTTAGGATTTCTTCTTTTATTCACTAGTGTATGATCCTCAACAAAAGACCCTGCTCGCTGATAAAGGAGAGATTCGAGTTGGAAACAGATACCAGGCAGATATAACAGACTTACTAAAAGAGGGTAATTTCTGTAATTTATTTAAATTGTCAAAAGTTCACGTTGAATGTGGCCACTTCTCTGTGTGAGGCCTGCCTAGGTGTGGGAGGTGGTTTCCACTGCCAGGCCATGTGTACAATGATGGTTGGATTTGTTGAGGCTGTTGCCCACTGAAGGCAATTAGTTCTCTTGCAAACGGGTCTTTAAATGGGCATTCATCCAAATCATAGAAGTTGTTGAAATAAATTGAATTAATGGGCTCTCTCAGAGCTTGCACTCTTTTTATTATGAGATTTCAGAGTTTCCATGGGAAATAAAAATTTCCATCACATCTGTGAAGCCTTTTGTGTTTTTAATCAAGCCTCACTTCCCTATAAGAGCCCCTCCCAAATTACTGCCAATTAAATGCAGTCTTCCCTCATCAATTTGCCCATTATTCCCGGGTGCCTTTTCCCTGGAGCCCTCTCCCCATCCCAGTGCTGGCTGCCAGCCTAGACTTCTCACCTGCAGAATAAGCAGGAGGAAGAATTTGCTGGCGTGGAGTGTGTGTTGAGACTTCAGCCTCTCCCCACAGTGTCATGAAGCAGTGGGACCATGAGGACACTGGCCTGAGAACGAGGGAGAAGTAGCAGGAACCAGTAATATTTATCAGTTAGTTGGTAACTTTAGATTTGTCTCTGCACTACCTTACAGATCCAAAAGTGAGTGGAAAAACTGGGAGGGATGGGGAGTGTTGGCATCTAATTGTTCTTTCCTGAGCCCTGTGTAATGCAGAGGGAAAGGTCTATCCATAAATTCTCCTAAGAGGGAGAGGGTTGTGACCTGTGTTGGAAAGACCGTATCCAATCTGGATGGGCCAAGGTGTGGAAGCAATGAGTTGCTTCTCTCTTTGCTTAGAAGCTCTGCTGACACTGTTAGTCTCATGTTAAAACAGGCAGAAAAATGGGTCAGGACTGTCGTTTAATTTGTCTGTGAAACTGGTATTTATTCAACAGCTGGGCAAGTCTCCTAAGCGAGGATGAACTAATCTGAAAGGCATCCTGTTCCCTCAGTGGGCCAACATGGGGCTTCAGAGAAGGATAATTGCCAGATGTTTTAAAGGAAGCAGAAAGAAGAAGACAGTCTCACTAGCTCCTGTATTTTACCAGGGTATTCTGATTTGTCTAGACCCAGGAAAATAAAGAGTGTCTGATGCCATGATTTCCCCCTAGAAAGCAGCTGACAGGGTTGAACCACCTACTCTTTGCCTGCTCAGAGCAGCTCGGAGTGTGTCGGTTTTCCTGGAACTGCCACAAGATAAAGGAGGAAGACAGACGGGCTGGGGAAAGAAACTGAAAAGAAACTGTCTAGTTCGGAGAAAGGTGTACTCTGTTTCCCATGACATATCCTTTGACACCAGTTTGTGAAAATCTGATTGCCCATTTCTGATGAGCCGTGTCGCTGTGTCTGTCAAGTTAAAATTGTCACATACAAATAAGTGAGTGAAATTTTCACAGTGGCCTGTCAGGCAGAGTAACTGAGATGGGCTAACAGTGACATTATTGTGAGATAAAAAAAGTATCTAGAAAGTACTTTTATTTTAAAAGAGCCATACTAAATATTTCTGATTTGTTTTTCAACCAGGTGAGGATGATGGAAGAGATCAGTCAAAACTTGAAACAAAAGTTTGGGAAGCCTTTAACCCACTAGTAGACAAGCAGATAGACCAGTTCCTGGTGGTAGCACGGTAAGAGTATTTTACCTCTCCTTTGAAGAAGTAAATGTTAGTAACTTTTCCAAGCACTTTACATTCTTTTTGTTTTATTAGCATGAATGCTGGTTTTGGTTGCTTGATTCACTTGCTCCATTTTGAAATGAGGGGTATTTTACATGCCTTCCTGGGAATAGCATGACTTCAGGAACAGCTGCTCAGATTTACAGCTGAGTTTCATAAAAGCAAAGCAAGTTGCATGTAAAAGTGATCCTGTAATTGGTGGGGTTTTTCAAATACTTTGGTCAGCATGCAGAAGACTTACTGAAATAAATTCTTGGCAGTTCTTAGCTCTGTTCGTTAACTGCCTTTTTCAAGACCAGTGATATTTAATGGTTTGCTAAAAATTCTGGTAAATGCTTGTGATGATGGAGTGAGGATGCTTTCTAATACCTAGATTCCAAAAGGTAAGCACAATAAAATAAACCCCTGCAAATCTGTACTGATGATGTTTTTATTTAAGCCCAAAGCAATCTTTGGTGATCAAATTTCTCTTTTTAAAAGGTTCTCAAACTAATTCATTGGTATGCATTTATGTAAACAGAAGCTTGTATTGAATTTTAGGCTCTCATAGCAATTGGTGACTGAATAATTTGGGGGAAAAATAAACAGGTAACTCTCCAAATTCTGTGTGTTTTAGGTGGTACCTTTATGGATGAACTCTGATTCTGTCTGCTGTTTTTTTTCTTTTCCCTTCCCCCCACTTGGTTTTTCATGTGGGTTGGTTTGTAGTGACTATGGAGTTGCTTTGTGATGGGAGTTTCCACCTTGTGTAGGCTTCTGGTGGCAGAGCTGGTTTTAGTGGTTCTTTCTGGCAGTTCAGTGCTGCCCACTGGGTTTGCCAATCCAGCCGCCGCAAGGTGCGGCTATAACGAGAATCACTGCAAAGATGAGTACAAGAATTGCTTCTGTTCAGAATCAGCAAAGCATTACAGTTTATAATTAGTACACACACACACACAAGTATCAGTTCAGCTAAAGCTGGGCACGGGGGAGTTGTGAGGCAGGGATGGGGATAGTGTCTGGGCGGCTGGGAAGAGGGCGAAGTGTGAATCGCCACAGACACTTGGACGGGGGAGGCAGGTTTGGATTTTGGCCAAAATTAGATGTTTGATGGCAACTACTGCTTAAACATTTACCTTTCCTACTCCTGCACTGCTTGGCACTAGTGTGTTCTTCAGTGCTCTCAACAAGTTTGGGGAAGTGATCCAAGTGGAAGGGGCAAAACCCAACCCACCTGTTTTTGTTGTAGTTGCTCAGAGGAGTTCAGCTCCAGTTCACTCTGCAGGAGCACAAGTATTTCACCCATGTGGTGTAGCAAGCAGGCAGGGGAGTAGGAATTTCGAGAACCAATGTTTGTTACAGGTTTCTCCAACTAATTTCTTTAGGAATAAGATGAAGAACATGGGGATTGTGGTCTCAGATGCAGAAATGATGAGTTGTGAAGTATTTGAAAATTGCTGTTATGCAGGCTTTATGATATATATTATACAATGTTAAGTTCTAAAACACTGGTTTTGATTTTTCTGAAACTTTTAGAAAAATGCTTGCATTGGTGCATTTTTTGTGTCTTGTCTTGGCATCTGTGTCTGTACCTGTGGACAGTGCAGCACTGCTCTTGCCACTGTGGAACAGACTATTGTCATTCATAAAGCTTCCTTGTGCTCTGTTCCTGTTGCAGCTCAAATCTCTTGGGAGATAAGGGATAAGAGACTAGCTCAGAACTCCGTGTTGGTGACCCTTGAGTCTTTCTCTGTTTCCTCTCCCATTCCAAGCCTCTTCAGTCATATGAACTAAGTAAAGTGTTCATAATAACAAACCACATTTGGAGAGAGCGGTCTCTGGCTCAGAATGAATGCCAAATCATATAATCTTGTAACTGGGAAATGGAGTCTGCTCATCTCAGAAAGTGTTGGCTGGGTGTTTATATTTATGCTGGGTTTGCATGCAAAGTTAATGCTGTGTTTAATTTCTTTCAGGTCTGTTGGTACGTTTGCCCGAGCCCTGGATTGCAGTAGTTCTGTCAGACAGCCAAGTTTGCACATGAGTGCTGCAGCAGCCTCCAGGGACATCACACTGGTAAGATTTTTTTTTAGAGGACCTTAAGTTTGTGAGAGATGCAAAATACTCACCTCAGCATTAACAGTTGGCAAAGAGAGAGGGGCAGATGGATTGTAATTGTGGCTTGCTGTGAAGCAGACCCTGTCTTTGGAAAGGAATCCTTTAGTTACAGATGAAGGAACTTTTTCTGGCCTTGTGCCTCTTACGATCCATCATGGATAATACTATGAGATAATTTTTTGGGTTTTTTGCTTAGTTTTATTAAAATATTCTGATGACGTGCTTGACAGCCCATCCCTTGCATGGGCTCAGTAGCTCTCTTGAGAAGAATGCAAATTATTGTCTGCCTGTCTGTAATGTTACAGTGCCAGAAAGCCATTCCTCATCACTTCCCCAACACCAGACTCACTGGCATCCTTTGGTGAGATTGACCAAGGATGTCTGGGGGAAAAGCTTGTGGTCAGATAAGAAGTGTCAGTTGATGTTGTTCTCTTGATGAGCTCCAGTTTAGAGTACCTGAGGAGTAGTGATATTGTTAAGTTTTTATAATCATGAATGTTGCTGAGTAGATAGAGGAAAGGGAAAAAACTTGAACTTTTATGCTACAGAAAGTTTAATGAAAATTTGAATAAAATTTATGAAGTCTTCAGAGAACTGTTAAAAAAGCCTCACCTCGTAACTGGAATAATGTAAACAAATATTTACGTTATCTGTAGAACAAATTCTAGTGTAGAACAGTGTAGGTTAATTATTCTCGTGCACAGAACTGGTATGATGAAAGACAAATAACATCCTGATTAAAACTGCAGAAATGGGGAAATAAAGCCAAGCTTTCATTTACTAACAGCAATTTCTTCCTTGCAGTGTGTTCTCAGCCCTTGTAAATCACAAGTTGCAGACAGCCATGGCTCGGCTTTCTGAGGAGTAATTGTCCCTGAGAGTCATTCTTTTTCCTACTCAGCTGTGATGTGTGACTTAACTTGAATCTTTTTTTGAGGTTTCTGCCCTTTGGGGGGGATGTATACATGTGTTGCTGCTCTTGTTTTTCATATATGAAATTTTTGTGGATTATTTGACACAGTGCATGGCTATGTCTGTGAGGAAATGCCCTTGTACCTCTATCTCCTTGCCCCATCTGTGGATGGTAACTCAGTCCTGGGGGGAGTGTGTCTGTCCTGTGCATTCTTTTACCAGTAGTGATGCAGTGGTGGTGCTGGTGAGGAGCTGATAGGAATTACTGATACACAAGGGCTTGTGTTCCACAAACCTCACTATTAGTGAGTGTTAGGTTTGTACACTGACAGCTACAGTGTGAGGTTGGAACAAGTTTTTACTGACTGTGTTAGGTATAGAATACTGCACCTTCAAATCTCAGTGCAGAATTTGTCATTGCTGCTTCACTGTTAAACATTTTCCCCCCCAGATACTTGTCCTTACATTTCTCTTTCTCCTTTCCCACCCCGTAGTTCCATGCTATGGACACTTTGCACAAAAATGTCTATGACATTTCCAAGGCAATCTCCGCGCTTGTGCCACAAGGTGGGCCGGTCCTGTGCAGAGATGAGATGGAGGAGTGGTCTGCTTCAGAGGCAAACCTCTTCGAGGAAGCACTAGAAAAATACGGAAAAGATTTCACTGACATTCAGCAAGATTTTGTGAGTATATAAAACGGGGGCCCCTGTGGCAACTGGCTCTGATTGGTGACAGAGCTGGCTTGCAGCTTGTCTAAACTGTGTTTTTCATCATGTCGAACAAGGGAGCTTTGAACTGGAGCATGCGTCTTGCTGTAAAGTGGGGAACGGCAGACCTCATACTGGTGACAGCCTGGTGTACAGTCAGAATTTCAAATCACAGATGATCGCTTTTCCTTTAGAAACGTTAATTTACAATCATCTGTTCCACTACGGCTGAGGGAGGACATACAAAAGTGTTGTGACAGCTGAGCTGCTCTAGATTAATTTGTGTTTGAAGGAGAATAAGTATTGGGCCTTCTGAAACATGAAAATGTAGTAACCTTTACAGTGTGGTTTCAGAAAGGGCCTTTTCAGAAGGAATTCTGGGCATCCAAGGGAAGTGTCCTGTAGTTTGGCCAAAGCTCCACCCTCGGTGCTCAGCCTGCAGATTGAATGGAGTGCTGTAAGGAGAGCCAAGTTTCACTGCGTTGCTGTTCAAGTCCTCTGGAACAAAACAAGTAGTTTCAGTGTTGTTTGTCCTGTGCTCTAATCTTATAGAGGGACTTGGAAACAGCAACACTCTGTGGTCCTGCTGAAATCCTCCTGTTTCTCATGCGGAGAACAGAGCTGGCAGGGCACAGTTCTGTTAGCAGTTTGTTTTGGTTTGGTTTTTTCTTTTTTTAATGGGCCAGCTCCATTGAAGCCAAGCATATCAGAACTGTGATACTGTAGTTGTGACTCTTGCTTGAGTCTCTCCTGTTTAAGCAGAGAGTCTGAGCCTGTGGGCTCCCTTCCACATTGTGCCTCTCTTGAATGGTTTGCTGTGGAGCCAGTGCAGCATGAAGATTTACCTGTAGCCTGTTCCACTTTTACACTGAAAGCTCAGGGTTTTTTGAAAGGCCATTTAATTTAATATGGATCCCCTGTGCATCCAATCCCCTTTGTAGATTCAGACTTTTTTTTTGAGGAGGGTTAGTAGTTGCAAAACTCTGCTGCAAACCGTCAGTCAGAAGAATCCTGTGAATTTCAGTGAGACTGTGTGCCAGCTTCCTTCAATAAATGCTGCTTTTCCTTTGTGTCCCCAGCTCCCATGGAAGTCCTTAACAAGCATTATAGAATATTACTATATGTGGAAAACTACAGACAGATACGTTCAGCAGGTAAGAGAGTCAGAATTACCTCTTTCATTCCAACAGAAGTTGTTTTTCTTGCCTGTGAAACCAAGCTTTGTTCGTCTATTCTCCCTCTTGGGGTTCAGCCTTTCCAATAGCATTCTGTTATGATCAGAACAATCTCTTGTCACTAAACTCATCAGCCCTTCTGTAGATACAAACAGCATTGGCAAGAGTGCATTCTTTTCATGTTTGCTGCTACCCTGTTTGCTTGGAGCTTTCTAATGTCTGGTTTGGAATTCAGCAAAGGAAGGAAGGCAGTGCAGTTACTTTCTGATTGTGGAGTTCAAGGTCAGCGTTAACTTCAGTGACTTTCTGGGGGTGCAGTTGCTGTACAAGGGGCCCCCACGCTGATTCCCCACCACTACTGCCCATGACTTGGATGGCAGATGCACGAGGCTGCCCCATGTAAGCTCTGTGAGTGAAGCGTTTATCTGGGAAGTGTCACTGGCTCAAATTCCCAGACTCGTTATACTTGAGAATCAACTTGGAGTAGTGTTTACAATCATTTTTATCTCTGTTTAAATACGATGGCTGGTTGGTCCCTGAAGTAAAGCAAACACAATGCAAGCAGCACACAAAGTCTTGCAGAGTATCAGTTGCTGAAAACTACCTACAGTATTTAACAGAAAAACTAAGTAAAAGAAGGGAGAAATATAGAATGGATTTTTCATTATAATTATCCGTCCTAAGCTGAAGCATCTATTTGAAGTATTAGAAAAAGTGGAATTGTGAAAATGTCCTGCCTTAACTTGGTTCCTTGGAAATTCAGCCTGGGGAAAAGACTAGACGCCTGAGGCACTGACCAGTGTTTGGCATGTGCTGTAATGTGATTTTTACCATTTTCTTTGCACCCTCACGACAAATGAAACTCTTTTTTGCATCAGTTATGTTTTACTTTCAATAAAAATATTGGTGGCATCCCTATTCCACTATTTCTCCAAGTTCATTCTTTGACTGAAACTTTTCCTTCCAGTAAGGAAATGGGTGGTAGGAATGTATGATGGTGATGGAAGCTGACATGGTGGGGAAGAATAATGCTCATGGCTTTTCCTTCCCCATTGCTTTCTCCATTTTCCTAAGGTTTTTTACATAGGCAAAATTGCAGAGGAGATAGTTATGTGAAGACTTTGATTATTTGTTCTTGCAGCAATTAAAAAACACAACAAACCTTATGGTTTGTTCTATTCCTGTGCACTGGGTTTTCTCTCATGGTTATGCTGTACCTTACATGTGCTGCCCAGGAGTTTACCAGGGAGTGGGATTTGGGGAAAACTTCCAGTTAGACACTCTGCACTAAGGAGACAGTTTAAGCTGAACAGGTAGAAGTTGCAGTGCAGAGATAATTACATCAAATAGGTCTGAACTGAGCTGAAGACCTCATCTCAGATTCCCAGCTTGTACAAGCGAATAATACCATGAAACATTTATAAAAAGCTTGAGAGAACTATCTATATGTAACCACAAAGAGAAAGCATAGGAAGTTGTAGTTCAAATAATGGTATATTACATTTATATTTTACTTGATGAGTGTAAAGTCTTTGACAGAGTACATCCTTTGCCACTTTTTCCATCTGTTTCTTCATAGTGTTTGTTCTATGTAGACTCTTCCCTTAATCTAATACCACAGAATGGTTCTGAGGCTGACAGCATTTTTGTGCATAAGATATTGAAAGTATCGCAAGTAAGGATGTGCAAAGTGTATCTCAAGTTGTTGCACTTCCACTTCTGTTGGGGTCCCTCCCCTGCCGTGCAGCCCTGGCAGAGGGGCCCTGAGGGCACAGGCACGGGGTTTCCCTGCCCCTGCTCAGCCTCGTTCCCATGGGTTGGTTTGTGTTCCCTGCGCGGGCAGGGACCCTCAGCCCGGACTGTGAGGGTTCCTGGGCAGAGCCCCGGCCGTGCGGCTGGGGAGATAAACATCTCTGAAACAGCTACCAAGAATCTGTCTGTCCATATATATTTCCTTTCCACGGGACTCCTGGTTTGATATATGCGTGTTGCAGTATCCCCACTGCAACATAATGGTGGAGAGTTGTGAGCAGAACGATCCCCGATCCCTAAGCGACCGATTTGTGTGAATAAACCCTGGAAACTTTGGATTCCTCCTCTTGGTTTTGTTTTGCTATTCCATATCTAAACTATGGAGGAACCGTGGGAAGACTCTTGGTTTTCAGGGCCGCATATGGACATTTATCTTAAACTTAAAATGATTCTTGAACAACGATTTGTAAATTTTAGCTTGATTCAAACTCAAAGAACTGAAACACTTCCTGGCATGGTTGTTTAAGAACTTTTTCTATGTTTCTTGGGATTTAATTCTTACCAAGGGCTTTTGGAAAACCGTTTGGACACAGTTAATATTGGAGTCAAAATATATGCTGATGGAAGAATATTTTCGTGAATATTATTTAATTACCGAGACTGTTGAGCAGTGTCAGCTGTGTCCTGGTGAAGGGAAGCCAGCCTCAGGGATTGTGCGGCCCCGGCCATGTGCACCGAGCGCTCTGCGAGCAGCAGCGAGGCAACTCCCGCACGTGGATGGAGCGGCGCGAGCCGCAGTGTCGGTGGCGGAGCGAGGCGCGGTGGGACCCGGCGGTGCCCGCCCGGCCCAGCACAGCGCGTGGTGGGGCGAGCCCCGGGAACGCCCGGCCAAGAGGGGCCACGCTTGGGCGGCGGCTGGCGGCGATGGAGGTGGAACGGAGCCGCGCCCGGCCGAGACGCGCGCTGGAGCAGGGCACGGGGGGGTCGTCGCTCGGGGGCCCGGCCGAGACGTGGGTGCAGCGCCTGGCATCGGCAGCGAAGCTGCGACCAGAGGAGGCGACGCACGGAGAACTGAGCGGCGCGGCCCGACCCGGCCCGTGCAGCCCCGAACGTGACCCCGGGAAGAGCGAGCAGGCACCAGCAGCTCCGACAATTCCAACACGGGAGTGACCGAAAGAGAGAGCAAAGACGCAGCAAGACAGAAAACAGCAGCCACTCAGAAAAAGAAAAATACCATCGCAGCTAAGATTTTAGGAATAGTAAAATGGTATAATGTTAAACAAAATTATGGTTTTATAATGAGATGTGACAACCAGCAAGACATATTTGTGCATAGAACTGCTATTAAAAAGAATAACCCTGAAAAATGCATCCCAAGTTTGGGAGATGGAGAGGTGGTGGAATTCAAAATTATACAAGGTAGAAAAGGGTTACAAGCATCGCAGGTCACTGGGCCTGATGGTGTTCCTGTAAAAGGCAGTATATATGCAAAAAATCGTAGTCATGTTAGACAGTATCTCCATTGTAAGCTCCCCCTACAGTCTCCCTTTCCTAATCCCACCTTTCCCTTTTACCCTATGTCCTATTACCCCCAGTGTATTCCCAATCCGTTTTTTCATCCATGGTTTCCCCCACAAAACCATACCTTTGCCAATTGTTTCCCCAAAAATCCCTTTCCAATGCCAAGTGGGGGATGAAAAGGGGGAGGGAAGAAGTTAAACTCTCTCCTGCCTCAGTTTCCCCACAAAGCATGCTCAGAGAGTTCTGTCTCCCTTCTGTCAGCCCTAAGATGTTCCACAGAATCTGTTTGGACATTTAAAGACTCAGGAGGGTGGCTTGTTTTGTTTTGAAACTGTCTTGTTATGTTTATCCAGTTGTTTTCATTCTCCTTTTATTAAAATAAAACGGGTGAGGTGTTGGGGTCCCTCCCCCGCCGTGCAGCCCTGGCAGAGGGGCCCTGAGGGCACAGACACGGGGTTTCCCTGCCCCTGCTCAGCCTCGTTCCCATTGGTTGGTTTGTGTTCCCTGCGCGGGCAGGGACCCTCAGCCCGGACTGTGAGGGTTCCTGGGCAGAGCCCCGGCCGTGCGGCTGGGGAGATAAACATCTCTGAAACAGCTACCAAGAATCTGTCTGTCCATATATATTTCCTTTCCACAGGACTCCTGGTTTGATATATGTATGTTGCAGTATCCCCACTGCAACGCACTTCCCTCTTTCCAAGAAGATGATTAAATTGTATTCCACGTCTGTATGTTAGAGGGTTTAATAGAAGTATTAATAACTTACTTATTCTTGTAAAATGTTTGTCTGAATGAACATTAAAAGTGCATTTAAATTGTCTATATTTCTGTGAGTTACAAAACACAGCAATGAAGATTTTTGCCACCAACTAATTGGATGAAGAAGCAGCAGTTAGTTGGGAGCTGTTTACATCCTCCTATATTTCCCTTGACGTTTTCTTGGCATAAGAAAACACTGCCATAATCCTGAATTAGAATCTACCTGTTTCTTGCCATTGAGGAAGGGACATTTTAAGTTGCCTTCAACAGACAGCCTGTTCTGAGAACTGAACAGTAATTTGTACTCATGCTTGGTGTACCTAAGATCAAAAGGCTCAGTGCAGCACTTCCTGCTGCATTGTCATGTGATTAGGACACCAAGATGGAGATGTGTGCAAATTGACTTCTTTTGGAGCATGCACTTGGATCTCGTATCCAGTAATTTTTATTTGGCTTTAGCTATACCGTGGTTTTGAATATTACCAGCATAAGTAGGAGTTCAGTCATCTTGAGAAGGAATGACCCTCCAAGAACAGAGCTGCTAGAAGGACTAATTCTACTACAGTGTCAACACAGAATTGGTGGTTTAGTGCAGGCTCCTGAATGTCCGCAGTGATCCCAAGAGCTGTCCTGTCAGTAACACCCCTTCAGAGTTGTCTTGAAGAAAATTAAGGTGATACATTCCAAATTCAGTATCCTGGGTCTCCTTCAAACACATTGTTTTCCTGGGACAGTTTTTCTGTGTCAGTACACAAGAGTGTATATTTCTGATTAAGGAAGGTTTGAAATGGCTTTGACTGATTAACTGCTGTTTTTTGGCTTCTTCCAGTGATTTGAGAGCCCTGAGGGTTGATGTGGTGTGTGGCTATGCCTACATTTTCATTCAGTGTAGAGGTTGAGTTCTTACATAGTTGTGAATTTCAGGGTGACTTTTTTTTAAAGACTAAATGCTTCTACTGTTGTGCTTATCATTAGGGGAAGTCCTAAAAACTTTAAAACATTAAACTTTCCAAAGGTTGAGACAAGCTTGAGGCATGGCAGTGGCAGATGACTGTTTGAATTAGTCACTTTCTTTCTGAGAGTTAATGGCTTTAATTTACTTTTTCCATTTTTATTTGTGTCTGAGGAGCAGGTAACTTCAAGAGGAAGATCAAATACTATCAATTTCTACTGTTCTATTTCTTATGTGGAAGTGCCATTAGAAAAGTGTAGGAGGAATAGACAGAGAAAGTTGGTTTTAAGGTCTGCATGGTGAGAGCACACTGGGGAAAGTGGAAGTGCCCTTAGATTTGACTCCATGAGGTAGGGATCTCTGGGTCAGTCTTGATGCAGATAGACAACATCTTTTTTAAGAGAAGCAAGCTTGCTTTGTACCTAGCCCAGAGCTATGAATGATGTCTTAATGTACCAGCCTTCATAAAGTCCTGTGTGCTGAAGTGTAGAAATAACATCAATGAAAGGTTTTTCCACATTTGTGGGATGTTTTATCCCCAAACACCTCCTGTTAAATCTATGGTAATATGGAACCCAGTCACTTTCTTGCCAAAATTGCTAGAACCATAGGTACAACCCATCAATTCTGAGATGTGTTGCTGGAGCACAGGCAGCTGGGAGCATTTCTCCCAAATGCATCATAAACTAATTCTCTCTTCTGTCCCACCTCTCTGACCTCTGTTGTATGTTCAGAGGTTTGAAAAAGAATAAACATTGTGAAAGTTCTCCTCTGAATCCAGAAGGTGTAATTTGTCTTCCCTATCATGAACTAATAAAGGCTCGATATTTGAGGATGTTTTGAGGCATCCTCATGCTGTCCATCAACCCAACTCTTGTGTTGTGGATGTTGAAATATCCACAGTGTTCCTGGATTTCTTCTGTTATTTCCTCTTTATAAATGTTTGCTCTTTAGAAAATGACCACAATCATTTGGTCTGATGCGTCACCTATTATAAAACTCTTTCAAGCTCAGTGGATAAGATGTCAAATCTGGGAGAGGATATATAAAGGACAGATGTTTGCACCAACTTGGATGTACAGTGCTTAGTACTTTAATCCCTTGGTCCCTGTGGGATAGACAAGTTGGAAATATCTTCCTTTTATAGATGGGGGAAATATGATGAGGTAAATAAGAGGATATACTTAAGATCTGTGTATATAAATAACTCAGAGAAAAGATTTTTTTAGGCCAAACTGCTAGAAAAAGTTACAAATGTTCTGGATTTTTCTTGGGAGTGAGGACATTATTAACTACCTCAGCTAGCATTAAGAATTTATAGCATAAATATGCTTTAGGCACATATCAATTAATAACTGGCAAAGGACCTAGCAAAGCACTCTCTCAGGGAAGGGATTATTTTGAAATTGTGCATGACTACATTTCAAGCACCTTTCTTTTGTGCCTTCTGGATCAGTCACTGTAAGGAAAGAGGAAACTCATCATATCTGGTCTATCGATTGCCCACAGCCACAGGTACTTAGTGCAAAGCCTCTTCTTACCCAGGATATTGTGGTACCTTCTGGAAACCCTCAATTTTTCTGGTCTGCTGTTTGTAATAGGGGTGTGTACTATTTGTTGTGTGCTGTGCTGGTTCCCAGGCAGCTGTAGGAGAGGGGGTTGTGGTGGAGTCCAGGTGACTTATGGCAGTTGTTAGCTCAGGGCTTGCTCCATGGTTATCAGTCACAAAGGAAATCTGTGGGATGAGGTTGACATTCATCACCTGTTTACTAAAATACTGCTTAATACCCTAAATTAGCCATGTCCCCAAGGCAGATAACTTTATGTTTTGCACAGGAGAATATTTCAGTTGCTGATAATGCTTTGTGCTTGGATGAAGGTCTTGCATTCATAGATTTCCAAAACTGTCATAACATAATGATGCCAGATAGTCCCCATGGGAGATTTTGTCAAGAAAACGCAACTTTTTCCTCTCACAATGTAGAAAATAAAAAACACAACAGTTCTCTACCAGTGTAAGTTTCCTGAATTTCCTTTCTCAAGGAAATTGGATTCTGGTACTGGTCATCAAGCAGTGTTTTAAGCTGTTTGTCAGTATCTGGTGTTGGATTTCCATGTATTTCATGGGGAGACTATGAGCTCTGTAGCTGTTCATCTGCCAGTGTAAGTGCCCGTGGCAGTCTGTGCCTGGAGGATGAAGTCCTCTTTTTCAGCCTGAGGCTGTGTGTGGAACAGGCTCCAGTTCCTGAGCAGGAAGGCACCTGAGCATGCATTTTGTTAAAGGATGATTTTTTTGTGTAGTGTCTCTCTGGAAGGTGAAGGAGGATTTCTGATGATGTTTGGAGAACCATTGTGACAGCACTTCTTGGGGCCCCTCTTTGGGTGGTTTTGTTTCTTACATAAAGATGCTTAGTTAGGGTGGCTTGAAAACGTTCAGTTTGGACATGCACTTTGTATTCAGGAGAACCTCTTCAGTTCCATCACTGATTGGCAGCAAAACGTGTGATTGATTCCTGCACATCTGTAGGATTGATAAGGATTGTCTCCACAAGGTGGTCTTCATCTGGGTTTTCTTGAGGCCAGTTTTCAGGCAGCAGTTCTTGTCCTAGGTGAGGTTTAACAGAAGTAGTCTGGGAAGCTGGCCCGCTCCAGCAGAACGGAGTCAGCCAGGAGTACAGCTCTGAAAGTGTAGCCATAGTCTCAGGATAACTTTCAGAGGTTCTGTTTTCTCTTTCCTTGCTCTCTTGTCTGACAACTTCATTCTTTGATTTCTAAAATAGGTTGACTGTTATTTGCAGGAAAAGGGAAGAGGGGAATTCTTTAGGAGTCTAAAGAGCTTTGGTGAGGAACTGGCAGATTGTCATATAGAAAATTGTTGTTTAAAACTGTCCTGATAAAAGCTTTATGCTTACAGGAAACATTTACTTTGTTGTTTCTGTGTGTGTCTGTAAAAACAATTTTTATGTTTGTCCAGCTCCTCAGTGGCACACTCTTCAATTTTATTACGTTTTCTGGTGCTTCCTGCTTCTATGAAGATACTGACTTCAGCTTTACATTTTCCTAGACCGTGCCTTGAGGCTGCTGCATAGAAAATGTTTGGCTAACCTGTTTATCTGGAATATCCCCATGCTGCTGGTTTGTCTGGAAAACATTGTCACAACTTTATGCAGACAGCTGGTACCAGCTTTGAGCAGGGGGTTGAACTAGAGATGCCAGAGGCTCACCCAAAATTTATTTTGCAAATGTAATAAAGAGAAAACTTGAATCTCAGTGTGCCTCTCCTACTGTTTAAGGGGTGAAGGTTTGAGTTAGAAAAGGTGTTCTTGACCTTTTTAATGTCTCAAGAAAAATCTTCAGTGTCACTGAGCCTTCAGAAGTTTAGGGGTATCGACACGAAAGTCTTACTTGAAACTTTGAATGAATTGGCTCAGCTGTTGAGGAGCTGTGATGGAGAGGTTGCAGTGTTGTACCTGTTTCTGTCCAGTTGGTGAATGTTTTAATAGCGAATCAACACTGACATGTCAGATCTTTCTCTGCAGGACAAATAAAAGCCTTTTAAAAAAAGGAATTTGAATTGAAGTAGATGGGAATGAAAAGTTTGTCCTCATTATTAGTAGCTTGGCATCTCTTCGACTTTTTTGCAAAGCTGCATAGTCAATTGATGCCCACAGTTGTCTTCAGTGAATATTTTCTTGTTGGAAGATTTAGTGGTAGCTGCTCAGTAAATAATTGCTGAAGTCCTTATAGGTTTGCTACTTGACTCAGGTAAGGTGGCTCTTATTTTTATTTTAATTGTTTTCTTTTTTCTATTCAAAGAAACGATTGAAAGCAGCAGAAGCAGAAAGCAAGCTAAAACAAGTGTATATACCCAACTAGTAAGTATCTCTTGTTTTGTTTTCTATCTCATTACAGGAGGACTGGTGTAGCAGTTTCCATGGCCTACCAATATTACTATTTCCTGGTTAGGATGTTGTGCTCTCATGTTGCTCATTTCCTTCATCCTGTGTAATGTTCCCATCCTGAAGCAACTGTTACTTATCTTCTAATTTTTATTTTTATATGGAGTTGGGGAGTTGGGGACTTGCTGGCAGGTCAGCATGGTTGTGAACAAAAGGGTAGCTAATTAACTGTTCAATTATCTATCTGTTTTTCTATTAGTTTTTCTCAGCAGTGGATCACCAATGCATGTTTGTTTCCTAACAAATGTATATATCATTACATATTAAAAATAATGTATAATTATTGATATGTGTACATGTATTTTAAAACAAAATTCTTACTAAAATGTCTTCTATTTCATTTTCTCTGCATAGCCTAGTCAATAGTTGTTATAATGCAGAATTTCTAGTCTACCCTTTCCTTTCACTTTTCAACTTTCACTCGGATATGTTCCCCTGTGTATTATCCCCAATAACTCCTTCACTCTTTTATGCTGTCTCCTTTTAAATATTTATGAACTTCTACCATCTGTTCTGTTACTTTTGATAAAACTAATTTTTATATATTTAGCTTGCAAGGCAGCCCCTTATTTCTGCTGAAAATAGAGGATCCATGATTTCTTTTTTGGTTTGAAATATCTCAATACCTCTCAGGTGAATTTACTAAAAGTGAGGTGTAATATTCAGAGTGAAGCCAAACAGATTTCTTGTCACGCAGTCTTTCAACAATATTGCTTTTTGTGGACAGTGTTACTCTGCAGGGGGGACACTGGACATCAAATTAAACATGAATTCACAATGTGATAAGCTTGTAAAGCAAAAGGCAGTCTAATTTAGACTGCAGATGCAAAAGGATATTGCAGACAAGAGAGCCTGACAGTCCTGCTGTTGCTCTTGGATTATAATGTGTGGAGGAGGGCTTTGTGTTTGGAAGGTTGTGGTGCTCATTTGATAATGGCTGCCTGGAGTGGCATCTTATCCCTCAGCAAGGTAATTCTTGTTCCTATCTAAAGAACACATAATCAAATCAGCAGCTTACCTCCCTGCTTCAGGAACAGACCTGTCTCTGCCCACGTGCCTGCTCTTCTTGTCTCTGGCTTTGATTTCCAGTCACGGTTCATTTTATGAGTGTTATACCTTAACTTACATATTATTTGATAAAATGTTTTCCTCCTCTTTCAATATCCTTTCATTTGTATCAGGAAAAGTAGCAATTACTTGACTTACTTAATCCCATATGAATGCTTCTGCTTTTTCTTGCTATTAATACCTCCAAATGTGGCAGCAATTAAATATTTCTAAGCTTTTTGTATTACTTCTACACAAGCTTGAGTACGAGGTCTGACATATAGGGACTGTATGGTATCTACATTATCTTGTGACCTAGAAGAAGATTATATTCTTGGTTTGCAATAGCAATGCACGGTGTAGGGATCTAAATATCAATGTTATTGATTTGTCCTTATCATGTTACTGAGCCCATTCCTGTTCCTAGGCTTGAGCCATAATGATCCACTTGTCACCTCAAAAATAAATTACTTGATGTAGGCTGTCACAAGACCTATGCAGAAGCGTATCTGCCGATTGACTGAAACACATTTTAACAGTAACTGGTGTAAAATTGTTGGCAGTGAGAGACCCTGGAGGATACCAGGCTCAAACAATTTTATCTTTTTTTTTGTCTCTGGCTGTCTTCCGTTGATAGGTCTCTTGTTTGTTTCTCCGATGTTAATAGGAAAATCTAGCAGAGAGGAGGAAAATAATAAGAAAAAGAATAGGAGCTGTCTTCAAAGGTCACATACATGTAACACAATGAAAAATAACAGCTCAATGTAAAGCTTTAGAGTTGATATTTTTTAACTTGAGACTGTGCCCCAAATTTATTAACATGGGTAACTGAAGCATGGAGGGTCATAGAAGTAATTGATGTGAGGTTATCAAGTCCTAAACCAACGTCTTAGAGAAACACTTCTGACCTAGATTGAACAAACATTTCTGTACCTCTTCCAAGAATAACCCTGGTTTCGGGACAGACATTTGTAGTTGACTTGACAGAACCTAATGTCTATAAATACGGCTTTGCAATGCAGCCCTTTGGCTGAAAAGCACTAATGTGCTTTTCTGGTGAAAGGAAAAAGTGTAAAATCAGTTAAACTCAGGAAATACTGAAAAACAAATGTTTTAGTTGTCTTCCGTAGCACTGTCTCTGTCAGTGGGAGTGGTGTTGAAGCAGCAGTAGATATCTGAATGCACAAAGAGATTCCACATTCTCACATGCCTCATCCTGCCATCCTCTGAAGTGATTGCAGTGTTTGGAGGCCTTTCTTCATGCAGGTGTAGTCTCAGACTCTTTCGTGTTCTAGTATGTACCCAGACATACTCTTCAGGTTGTTGTGGAAGTCATGCTCTAGTTTTACTAATCTTACAGGCATCATATGTACCAATTACTTGCTTCTTTTTGGTAAAGATCTGGTTGTGTAGCTTGTGCTTTTTGGGATTAGGGCATCTGCAATCATGAAGGCTGAGACATCCAGTTTTGTGTGGCTTTTCTCTCATTTGCTTTGATCTAAGCGATACCAGAAGGGGTAAGAACAGAAAGGGAAGAATGAACTGCTCGACACAATTTCCAGTCTCCAAAATGTACTGGTGAAAAATGTAACTTTTAACTCTATATCTGTATGTGTTAATGAATACGTTCTATTTACAGTATTTTATCTGAGAATCTCAAAGCACTTTGTCAAGCTGCCTCTCAAAGGCTGTGAAGCAGGGAAATATTGTTCTCCCTACTGTGCCCCTTTTGTGAATCCAGTAGGGAAACTTCAGGAATAGGTCAAAGCTTTGGATCACTACAAGGGGCAGCTGCTTAACAAGCTGAAGATAATTCCTTTGTCTGTTGCTTGGTTGTCCTCTGCTTGAAGAGCAAGACTATTTTTCTTCCCTGTTTCATTGTACAGAGGTTCATGGCAACATGGAAAACTTAAAGGTGTAATGCTGCTCTTCCATCTGGAGCTGTGGTAGTTAAAATGGCAATCTCCAACATTTTGTTGGAGAAATCTGCTCCTTTTCAAAAAGCATTGTTTAATGGTCATTTAGACCTGTTGTTAGAAGTGGGTATTTACAGGAGGCTGGAGAGCTGTGAGGAAAGCTCACCTCCATTGCCTGGATCCAGGCACTTCTATTAGATGTCTAGATGTAAATGGCACAAATGTGCCTTACAAAGGATTTTAAATTGTTTTTATTTCTGAGGCTTTATTTCTTAATTGTTCAGTTGCATCCAGCACACATGGGTTCTTCAATAACAGGAAACATTCACTGGGTGGTATTAAGTTTATAATTATTTCTAACAACAAAAATTTTATCACCATGCTGTGGGTCAAATGCTGTCTACTTGTTTACTGAAGGCATATCAGTCCTTTGTGGGGATCAAGATTATCTCCAGGTTGGATTTTTTTGTGCAGGGGCTTCAGTCCATGTTGACAGGCTTCCAGCACCTTCTCTCTGCACCTGCTTTATTGCCTCCACCTCTTCCATTGCGACTGATCTGAAGAGTACAGCCCAGAAATCTGCACTTCATGATCCCTTTTCTAGCATAACTGACTGCTCCTTCACAACTGAAGCCCCTTTAAGAGACTTCCATTCCTGATACAAGAACTGGAAATGACAGTTTGCCACACCATCAGTATTCTCACTACCTTATTTGCATCTTTAGCTTCAGCTTCATTAATTGCTTAATGATTCATCCAGTTACTCATCTGAGTCTCTTGTTAATAGCTGTAGCAGGCTTTGGTCGTATCAAGCAAGTTTAATTAACATATCATCAACAATTAAGAGGTTTTTGCTTCTCATATGATGAAAACATTATCTGCCTGAATTTTATTGTTACTGCCACTGTGAAACTTGACCTTAGCTTTGGAGTGGGACACTCTCCGATGCTTGCTGCAGCTTCATTAATTGTAGTGCTGCAGAATCCTGGAGTTTGCCACAACTACAGCATGTTAGTCCTGCTGATAAGTGTGGTTTGGTGATCGGCTTTCACCAGTGCATCTTTTCCACTTGTGTTTAAATACAAGCTTGGTAATGGCTTTTGAGAAGATAAAGGAGTCAGGCCATCATCCTCCTTTCTGGTCCCAGTGCTTTGTTGGGCTTTACTGATGGATTTCAGACTACGTCGCTGCCTTTTTGGAGGATAAATCCAAGGTAGAGAAGGGAAGCAATAGGCCTGATGTTGAACTGTAAGGCCTTAGTTTTCTTTACTTCAGTCTTTTTCTCAGTGGAGCAATGCCCCTTGGAGCGATGTGCATCTGTGAGGGCTGTTTGTTTTGCAGCGTCTTGGTCATGTTTGCACATGGAGTTTGCTCGTGAATCATTGGCAAAAGTTCTTTTGCAGCAGGTTACTATAGTGACGTCCCAGAGCAGGGGAGCGTGAATGTTCCCTCTTTCAACTGCCCCTTTGTTAAACTTGCCTGTGGATCTCCTGCCATCTGTGGGGTCAGAACTTGGTGCCTTTCTGATAAGCACCCTGAAACACTTTAGTCTTCGTAGGAGGTGGGCAAATTAATAAGCAGAAGGAGACAAAAACATATTCAGGCTTGTGAATTAATCTAAATGTCTTTTTTTTTTTTTTTTAATCTCCTCTGCTGCTTTTGAGCTCTGTGTGTGCTGCTCAGTGCACTGTAGGAACAAACTCCTTACACTGTTCCTGTGCCACTTGGCCTCCTGAGCTTTCTCTGTTGCAGAAAGGCTCTGAATTTTACAGCGAGAACACTATCGGAAGTTTTTCCTGGTCTAGAGAAACACACTCTTGCCCCTTTATGCAACCTGTATGTGGTTCCTGTAGTTCATTCACAGCAGAACCTATTTTGTCTCTGTCATAATGGAGCTTAACTGAGCTGTGTATCTCAGGACGTGATTGTACATTTTCAGATAAGAAGGATGTTTTCTGGCTTCCAGGGCAGCATCAGCTTTTCAGTTGTCTGCAGAACTCTGTCACTTGTAACTCCTTTGCTTCCAGGGATCATTGCTGAGAACATGAAACCTGATGCTGGTGCCCCATTAGAAAGAACTTAATTCGGCTCTATTCCCACAATGCTGGTTTTGTAGCACTAGTCAGGGTGAAACATAGCAAATACTCTGGCTTACTGAAGTCACTGTGACTCCTGTGTCAGTGTGCAACTGATGTCTAAGAAAAGGGGATTGCAGAAAGCCATTTTAAGATATTTCTGCTTTTAAATAATGGGTTCGCTAGTTGGAAATAAAAGGAATATGCCCACTCCCTTCAATCCTCAGGTAAGAGAGTATGATAGGAATGTAAATCAGTGTTGCAATTCAGGCTTATGTTCAGCAGTTGGCTCCAAAGCCTGCCTGCTCTTTGTTGCTTCTATAGTGTGAACTCCTAACAGCAGCCTAGAGTCCTTGCATGTTTGGTAAACTCCTCGTGTACTGTTGTTTGAAACTTCATGTATGACTTCTTCCACCTTTCTCCATTCCCCAGAAGTCCTGTCCCTGCAATAGCAGTACTCTGTCCTCCTTCTTCCCTCCCATGCCAAGGATTTTTTGAAGGCCTCATTTTCCCCCTCAGACACTTCTTCCTCTGCAGAGATGTGCTATTTCATCCTGCTCTCCATGCCAAGGTTTTATTGGCCTTCCATTCTCAGCTCCTGCCAGTAGCTATTTTTTAGCTCTTAGCTCCTAGTTTTTCCTGAATCATCATTTTAAAGAGGGTATAGGGATGAGCTGAGGTGACCCAGATGTTGTTACTTGTTCAGTGTACTTGTGTGAATAATGGCCAGTGAGACAAAATGGAAATATTTGTGACTGCAGTCTAGGGTTATATTTCCCTAAATAAAGCAGACGTTGCCCTCTCTCTGCCTACTGCTCCTGCTCCAGCCCCCAGCCTTCTTTTTGGAGATTTAAGTAAAATATCTCTCATGTTGAGGACCTGTAAGTGTGATCTGTTTTTACCTAGATTCAAATGTCTGGGGTAGTCAATAGGGATACCTATGTGGCCTGGTTTATTGTTTTTTAAAAGGTTTTAAAGTCTTGTAAATGGCATCCAACTATCAGTTATTTTCATTATCGGTATTTTTAAAATATTACTGGAGACAGTGTGTTCATAAAAGTCAGATTGCTGGTAATTACAGCTGGTTCTGGAAGCCACGTGCTGAATGAAATTTGAGTCTTCAAACGTTTTGGGCCATACTTTCAAAAGTCAAATAAAGAATTGCATGCCTCAGTTAACACTTGTCATTCTTTTTGCTTTGTGTCTTAAGTAACAAGCCAAACCCCAACCAGATCAATGTAAATAATGTCAAACCAGGAGTGGTAAATGGTACTGGAGTCCAGGCACAGAACGCGGGAGCAGGACGGGCCTGTGAGAGCTGTTACAGTAAGTGCCAGAACAGCAGCTGTGTGTGCAGAGTGGGTGCTGAGATGTAAATGTTAAAGTAAAAGCTGTCTCGTGCTGGGGGTGTGGGGAAGAATTGGATATAGCAGCGTTTAAGCAGGGGGGTTTTGAGTTTGTTTTTGTTTATTTTTTTGTTTGTTTGTTTCAGGTTGTTTTGTTTTGTTTTTTAACTACTGGTGTTACATTTGTAAATAGAATTATGAAGTACTAAAGGGGGAGGTAGTAAATGTTCTACATAATTGCAGGTAACTATTGAGTGAATATTTAAATCAAGGTGTGTGAATTTGACAATTCCTTTCATCATTTTTTAGTAGATTTGAAAATATGTGACACCACTGTATTTGATCTGCTGCTGATACTAATAATACTGAGTTCTAATGAGTGTGCTCCTTTATGGGGAGCCTTTAGAGATGCTGGAATGTAGGACTGTATGAGATGTCCAGTCACAGACTGTACATTCTTCAGTTGTAAAACTAATGTATGGGAAGTTCCTGAAGACAATCTTTGCTGTTTCCCATGTTCTGCAGAAATTCTCTAGCAAAAAGAGTTCAGTTCCATTGGCAGGAAATTTTCTCATCCTGATAATTGTTTTTTTCTGTTTGCATTTTAAAAGGGATTTAGATTAATTAATGTAATCAATTCTGCTGAAATCAAAAGTATGTGTAGCAGTGCTGATGACAGTGAAGCCATCATTAGTTTTCTAAGGTCTGTGTGAGCTTTGCTCTGTGGGGGGGGGGGGGATGGTTTTTTTTGTGCTTCTGCTGCTTCTAAAGAGAATAAGATCTGAAAAGTGATCCTGTGTAAGGATATATATAATTTCCACCTTTGTTATCTCTAGCCACCCAGTCTTACCAGTGGTATTCTTGGGGTCCCCCTAACATGCAGTGTCGCCTCTGTGCATCCTGTTGGACCTACTGGAAGAAATACGGTGGCTTGAAAATGCCAACACGGTTAGATGGGGAGAGGCCTGGACCAAACCGCAATAATTTGGTGGGTATCCACAAGGCAGACTGGTGCCTCTGCCTGGCAAACTGAGTGTCATGATACCTAACTGCCTGCTCACTGTTCTTAAATATTTAACCACCAAAAGAATGCCTTCAGCCTTCATCATTGTCCTTGGGTTTGATATTTCATGTCAAGCAGAAGTTGGCGCGTTCGCCTCGGCTAGAAGTAATCTGTTGCGAAGTACTGCCCTGAGAAAAAAAACCAACATCATTTGTTTAGCAAACTAGCCTTCAAATGCATGAAATGACTTGGTGGAGATGGGAGAAACTGAAATGCCACCCAGTGTTTCTGGTATTTGGTTTCCATGATTTTTGCTGTAGGGGGAACAGCACTGGTTTTTTCTCTCCAAAAGAATTAATTATTTCCTGAAACCAATTTACTTTCCCAAGGCATATTCAAAATTAGATATACCCCAAATAGCTAGTGGCTTTTTAGAGATCTTTTATCTTGTTTTTCTACCTAATTCTGTTTTTTTTTTTAATAATCATCCTTTTTTTGGATAGGTTTGAGTAAGCATTGTATGAACTGTTTCTGTTTCATTTTTCCTCTGTTATTTGAAAACCAAAGTTCTCAGATTTTTTTCTGAATTTGGTGAAAGTTTGATCTGGAAGCATTAGACATTAAGCTGATTGGAAAAAGTAACTATCATTGTCATGGATAGAAGGGTAGCACACACAGAACTTCTATCTCTGGTTAATTTCTTTCCTCTCCTATTCTTTGCTGTCGTTCCCTTTCCATTTCTTTTGTTTAACCTTTATCCTTTCCAGGCTTCTCTTTGCCCTCTGAAGCCTCCTAATTGCTGAGATAACTTCCAAGTTTTATCAACCTTATCCCTCTTGTTTGTTAATTAAAAGTATGTAAATAGAGAAGGGAAAGCCTTGTTCTCCCCAAATTGAAATTTCTTCCTGTTTTCCAGCTGTGGGTTGGCTTGAGATAACAAGATACTACTTGCATTATTTCATTGGTTGATTTAGTTGCTTTTCATAAAGAAGATAACCATGTTGGTTCTCAGTAGCTGATAAATGTCTTCCAGTAGTAGTCTTTACTATATGCAATGAATATTTGACATCTATGAGTACATTTCTGAGTTAAGAGTAAGAATTAAAACAAATTCTTGTGGCTTTGAGCCAAGACCATTCCTGCATGCCATACGTTTTCTTTGGAAAGTGAGTTTGTGGTGCGTATTTTTGTCATGCAGCTCTTCTGATTTTCTCTGCTTCTGGCAAATGCTTTGTTATAAGGAGTTTGCATTGTACATCCAGAGCAGCCCTAAGCACCCAAAACTGGAGAGTTTTTCTCTTGAGTGTATAAGCTCTAAATTATGTGATAGCACCAGGTAACTTCTTCATGGCTGGCTTTTGGATCCCTGACTTAAAACTTGGGACGGCACAGAAATGAATACTTCTCTGTGAAGTGAAAAGGTTTACCTTCATTTTATCCTTTGAGATATTTTGAGTAAGATTTAGGAAATGGGGAATAGCTGGGCTGAAAATTTTTTCATCTGTAATACCACTTCTGTTCTTATGCCTGAGAATCAGTAGTTGCAAATGTTTTTACATAATACTTTCATTTCTTTAGAACCATACTTTTTAATTACTTTTTCAGAAACCATTTTTATTTTTCTTTCCCTTTAGAGTCCTCATGGTGTGCCAGTACGAAATAGTGGGAGTCCCAAGTTTGCTATGAAGACACGACAAGCTTTCTATCTCCATACAACAAAACTGACCAGAATTGCCAGACGTTTATGTCGAGATATCTTGCGCCCTTGGCACGCTGCAAGACACCCCTATCTGCCCATTAACAGTGCAGCAATCAAAGCAGAATGTGAGTGTGCTGCAGCTGAGACCTCTTGGCCAAGGAGCCCTTTGAGACTCCTGTCCTATAAAGTTTTGAGTTGCAGCTTGCTGAGATGTTCTCTAGCACGTAGCTAGTGCTGTCACAAAATCTAGCTGTACTTGCAGAGCCTTCTAACTGATGGTAGGCTGGGCAAATACCTTTGAAAGTTCATGAGCTGTTTGTTTTAAAACATTCACGTTTGGTATTACATGGAGCATTCTCCTGTGTTTGTGAACGGGAAAGCTCTTTCAGGACACTGGAGTTATTCACTTAGTTTTGCTGTAATAGCTAAATGTCTTCACCCTCTAATTATTTTTCTGTGTTTTGCAGGCACAGCACGTTTACCTGAGGCATCAGAAAACCCATTGCTATTAAAGCAAGTGGTTCGAAAGCCTTTAGAAGCAGTACTCCGGTATTTAGGTATTAAACAAACCAAACCACCACATGCAAAACCCCCCAAATATAGGAAGCACCCTCCTACCTACGCTGCTGACCATTTGGGTTTTCCATTTGAGTCTAGGTGTAGATGCTCATTCTGGATTAAAAACAAACGAAAAACAAACCACAAAGAACTCCCACCCCACAAACAAAACAAAACACAAAACCCATCCCAGTAACGTCTCCTTTTTACTTTTCCTACTTAATCTGACAGACCCAGTGTCTCTGCAGTCCACTGCAGGGTCATAAAGCTGTATCAGAAACTTTTTCAAGTGAAGGGAGTGATGTGTTTGCTGTGGCTTCTGATGTATGTGTGGACAAGTTACCATCTGCTAATGGGGGCACTGACATCATGTTTCAGGAACATTTGATTGTTCACTTTTTCTGGTTTTGGGCTGTCTGGAGGCAGTTTGTACAGTTGAGTTTAGGACAGCACTGTGTCCCAGACCTTGTGAATCAGTTACTGGCTGTTCTGTGCTGAACCTAGACAAGGGGATCATACTTCTATTTTTTACTTTCCTAGTGGGTTTTGGTGGGTTTTTTATTATCTTTTTAACTACAATTTTTCTTGAAGACTTGTGCCTCATCAGCCGATCTGTGGGGCAGCACTGAGTAGTTCCATCCAGGACTTCGGTGTAAGTTTGAGGTGCTGGAAGCATCCAGAGTGATGCTATGTGACATGCCAATGCTGGCTCCAGACAAATGCCAAATCCTTTTCCCCAGCATTCCCCGCTGCCCTGCAGACATCCCTCAGGTTGTTCTGGCAGCCAGTCTCGCCTCAGGGAAGTCTTGGACAGGGGCACTTTGAGGGCTTCCAGCTTAGCAGGGAAGTTGGTTGCTTTTTTATTTAGGTAAGCAACACTGGAGTTGATTTTAGGTTTCTTTGAACGTTTTTGTTGATGAAATATTGTAAGGCTGAGGGTGTATTAAATATTTACTGCTTCTCTGTTGAGCATTGTACTTCTGCTGTGTACTAATGGGATACGTGGATTGAGAAACCTTTATTCACATAGAGTGCAACAAAAGAGAGCAAATAAAGGGAGAAGTTTGCTGTTGGATAAAATCTTTATTTTAATAATTGTACAGAACGTAGCAGTAGATTTTGAGTTTTCCTTGCACTGTGTCATTGGATTACTGAGCTGGGAGAAAAGAGTGATGGAAATGGAGGGAGGCTGATGGACTGGCAAGAAGGATTTTTTGGTGGTGTTAGTAGGATTGAATTTATATGTTACTCTGCTGTTGGGTCTGCGAGAGAGAGACTCTGTTGAAGCTCCCATTTGCTGTTGCTTGTAACTTTCTCAAAAGTCTTTTCATTTGAAGATGGTGGGTTTGAACTCTGCCTTGGCCCAAAGCTTGCATTCAGATGTTCTGTTCTTTATAGTGGGTTTTTGAATCTTCAGGTTTTTTTTGCCATTTGAGAAATTGTATTTTTTATAAACATTTCTGGCAAACTGGCAAAGTTGTAATTTCCCCAGAGTTTTTAGGGATGTTGCATGAATGGCTAAAGTTAGGTTTTAGTATACAGCACCCCAAAAATCACCCCAAATTATTGGAGAACAGTATTACAGAAATAGATACAAAGTGCTTTTGCTATCAAATCTTATTTTAGGATAATACTATGATAATGATTTTAACATCTTTAGTAGTGATGAGTTCCTAAATATATGGAAATGCTTTATAGCAATCTCCAGTCAAAACTATTGACTTGAGATAGATTGTATATAAGAGGAGGTGTACTTGGTCACCTTGGAATTTTGCAGGTTGTTTTCAGGTTTATAATTCCAGTATCTTTGCTAATGAAAAAATACTACTTTGCTGTTTTCCACCAGAGTCTCATCCATGTCCTCCGAAACCAGATCCTGCAAAGAGCTTGTCCAGTTCTCTCAACAATCTGACTCCTGCTAAGTTTACACCTGTCATTAACAATGGGTCCCCAACTATCCTGGGAAAAAGAAGTTATGAACAACACAATGGAATGGATGGTAAATATTTCTCCACAAAATTTATGTTGTGTCTATAGGCTTTTTCTTCTGTCTTTATTGTATACAAGGAGATTATGTAAACTCATAGTCCTTTATATAAATTCTGAGTTCCTTTTTCTTGAGGGAGGTTATTTTTAACTTTTGTTAAAGTCACCTGTCCCATTTCTCCTTTTGGGTGAGGCACATGATGTGTACTGCCTGGGAGGTGCATGCACATAAAGTCACTGTGCTAGTGAAACTCTGCCTGGCTTGGCCAACCTTGCAAACGGGATAGCGAAGGAGAAAGTTTCCTTCAGTTTTTCAATTAGTAGTGTGAAGACTACCTTAATAGACTTTTGGAGTGGTGTTTCCCTTGTTGGCCTTGTTACTGACCACCTCTGTGCTTGGGCTTCACCTCCTCACGAACAGAAGGCAAGGGAAAGGTGTTTGAAGTGGGAGATAAAAGCAGGATGTTCCTGGCGTGGACTCCAGGTCTCTGTTCCGAAGAATAACTCTTGCCTGAGAGTGTCAGGGAAGAGAAAGGGCAGTCTCTATCTCAGATGAGGAGAAAAGTGTCTGTTGAAATGGTCTTAGTGGGAGTGAGAACACAGAGGGTAGCTCTCCTTAACTGGGGAAAGCAACAGCTGGTGTAATGGTGACTCAGCAGGGAGGGAGATCCAGAGTCTTTCTCATTTTTACCTTTAATTTTAACTTTATATGTAGCTTATCTGAAATATAATTGCAAACATTTGATATCTGATTGTGTTTTAACATTAAGAACTTTTAAAACTGCTGCTGTTCAGGTTGCTGATGTGATGTTTTTCTCTTTTCTGTTCACTTGTGCTCTATCAGGCAACATGAAGAAGCGCCTGTTGATGCCTAGCAGGGGTAAGACCTTGAAGCTGCGCTCAGCTTATGCTAGGAGAGTGATTTTTAGTTTCATCTGCTGGCTTGTCTGTGCTTTGTGGCTAATGAGTCTGTGTGCACCTTCTGTGTTGATGTCTAAGTGTTCCTTGGGTAACCACTTCCACCCATGGTTTTGCTGCTCACCTTTCAGGCTTTTCACGTGCAGGCAACGAGTTGTACAACCGTACTGAAGACATGAAGTCCTGTGGTCAGAATTGATTCCTAATTCCTCAAGTTGACAGAACAGTCTTCCAGCAGTTCTGTGAAACTGCAGGAAGCTGTGGTGGTTAGTTTGAAAATAGGTGTTGTTTCACTGTTTGACTTTTAAGAAACCAAAGTTTCATGTGTCTTGAACTGCTTTGAATTCACTTGGACCAAAAGAAATAGAAGACAGTATTTACATCGAGTCTCAAGTTTAACCCTCTGTATTTTCCGGTGAGAGTGGACAGTCTCAGTGGCGAGAGACTGTCTGCACATTCTCTGCTGGCAGTAGAAAATGATTTTCAAAATTTCCACTGGTTATAAATTAATCTGTTCTGAGTACTGAGTAGATGTCAGACTGTTTCATTTGTGATAATGCAGGAAACATATATATGATGTCACTTCACCAAATTCAATAGAACAGACCTATTTTGAATAGTTAGGAGACAGACAACCACAAAATGTCATTGTGAACAGGCAAACACAAAAACTTAAGCTTACATGTTCCCATGAACTGGCCAGCACTGCATGCCCTGATGATAATCTTTGTGTTTCATGGCTGAGGCAGTGGATGGCTGTTACCCATATTTACATGCATGCAAATATGAGTGCATGTGGAGAATACAGCAGTGAGCACAGTGGTTGTTCTACTGTCTTGCTCTCTTTGGGAATTTATTCCTTGATACTCTGTTGCTGAGTTTTCATGTTCTTTGTAACTTGTCTTTTGGGAAGAATACCAAAACCCCGCTGCATTGGTCAGTTTGGCTTCCTCAGAAGCTTCATCCAGTGATGAGGGATGTAGATGCAGAGTAGCTCACTGAATTTCCACAGCTCCTAGTGACTACCTGCTTATGGGCACACCTGCTGCTCCCTGCTAAATGTCCTTCTCAGCAGATAACACACTTGGGAAGCTGAGAGATGTTGTGGCCCAAAGGAGGGAAGTAAAAGAACGGATCCTTCCCTCCAGAAGGCTCTCTCTGTGTAAAGCACTGGACTTGATAACCCAACACGATTTTCTGGAAATGGAGGATTCCTGTTCCATTCAGTTATAACTGTTGCTGGAGCTGTTTGCAAGAAGATGATTTTGGAGAAGTACCTGTTCAGGCTCCTCAGAGTATGTGTTTCTCTGAAGCAGGTGTATGTAGCTGTGCAGGGTCCAGATCTTCCAGAGCACCTGCTGCTTTACCTGCTCGGTCTGTCCTCAGCCAGCCACTGAAATACCTGCAGTAGTACTTGTTCCTGTAATTGCTAGGTAGCAGAGTCCATTTCAGTCCCAGAATCTTTTTACCTGCTGGGGTAGTGAGTGTTAACTGCATATTCTTGTGAGCAGTTCAGCTTAAACCTGTTGGTTGAGATTTATTTGTGAATGGAAAATGTTTGCCACACTGTAATTTTGCATCTGTAATATTTCCTGACCCTGGGTTGCTGGAAGCTTTGCCAGGCCCTGAAGGGAATGGATCCACCTGCAAGGAAACAACATTTAAAGAACTTGGATCAAGATCTGCTGGGCACAGGGAAGCAGATGGTGGAAGTTTTGTGGATCTCTTTCTGTCCTGGTGCCAGTTTGTGTGTTAGTGCTTCTTAGCACAGGTTCTCAGTTGCCTTGCATGTGAACTGGTTAACCTTGCTAGCTGTGGGCACGGATGCAGCTGATTCCCTGTGCTGTGAAAGGACTGTGATTGTGGTACTGAGGCTTCTCCTTGGTTGTGGATGGAGTCCTACAGGCTTAGTAGTCTGGAGGGGGCTGCTGGCAGGAAGGGCACAAGTTGACACTGCTGTGAAGAAGAGGTGAATGGCAGTGAGAAGCCTTGTGGCCAGAATTCAGGAGCCAGTGAGTGAGTATGAAAGGACTGAAATAAGCCCATCTATCCAGAATAACTGATTTTTGGATTATTGCTGACCTAAAATAGTAGAAAAAGATTAATGAGAGTAAGCCTGAATTGTTGCAATTGGTCAGATTCTGCGTTTACATAGATACTATGGGAAATTGTGGGTGTTTATTCATTATTTTCATGTTTCTCATCTCCTCTTTACATACTGACTGGTTTAGGTCACTGCAGGGGAGTGTACTGCAAAAAAAAGATGGTCTTAAGATGTCTGCTCAGAGAGGCTGAAAATATTCTTTCTGCACAAATTTAGGTGCAGGAAGATGCTTTGTCCACGTATGTTTAAATAGTTTCCAAAGAGATGTTAACTTACTGCAAAATTGTATCTATTATCCAGGGGTTTTTCTGTTTCCTGCAGATGGGCTGCCTTGGTGGCACCTGGAAGATGTCTTAGGGTTTAGACAGGTCACCATGTCAAAGTCTGAAGGAGACAGTGGATGCTGTTATGGGGGGCTTTAGATGAAGTCTCTTTGCTGGTGATAAAAGCCTTGTGGTGCTGGGCCATTACTTCCAAACACAGGGGAGAAGTCTGAACACTGGAAATTATGGCTGAGCTGGTGACGTGATGGGTTTGTAAGGCTTTCCTCAAAGCCAGGCTGTAAAGCAGTATATAATCAAGAGGTTTATTTGCAGGGAAAGAGCCAGGTAGCAGCTTGCATCTTTGTATAATGTAAAGCACTAAGATATGTGTTTATACATGGCGATTGCTGAACTTCAAGGAGTAGTTCACATTTTTCCTTTGGAATTTTGTTGTTTATTTGTTTATTTTTTTTCTCTTGCTACTGTAACTCCAGCTAAGCAATTTTAACTTTTCTTTTTCTGACTCATCTCTGCTTAACCCTTGAGACCTGAACTTTTTCAAGCTCTGAATATGACTCGTCTGGCCAGCCATCTTGAGTTTTGACCAGTGACTGAATTCCAAGAACAGGAATATAGTCTTAATCTCATGTTCTCACTACCTCCACTTTATTTTACAAGAAGATTGCAGTTCTTTGATCTATTTTGTTTCCCTCATCCTTAAATCATGTTGGAGGCACCATTAGGCAGTACCCTTCCCAGCTCTCCTTCAACATTAAATTAGCATGGACAAATTGCTGCAGAATCCTATTTTCGGAACATGAAAAGTACATGGAGTCTCATAAGCTGTCAAATACAGTGAGATGTTAAAAAATTATTAGTTTATTGCTTTTTCATTGATGTTCTGGAGCTTGACTGACAATCTTTGCCATGAAACTTCCTCTAGAGAGAGAGAGGATGTTTTGTGTGCAGGAACCTGTTTACTTGATTCCTTACAGCCATGCAGGGTGGGATCTATGTAATACTTGTCAATGCAAATTCCTGCTGGGGGAAGGGAGGGAGCATTGTTAGATTTTTATTTTTCTCCTCTCTCTTTTACACCATGCTAGCTTTCATCTAATGAAATTTGTTTTTCACGGTCATCACGTGCACTCTAAAATTGTCAGAAAGAGGGAGAACATGAATGAGTAGCTGCAATAAAGGGAAGGCTTTTCCCAGCAACAAACTTGCATTGATGACATGGTAGCGGATCAAATGCTGAAAATTGGAGAGGGTTTATAGAAGAGCCATGAAAACAGTGAAGGGACTGGAAAACACACTGTATAATGGAAAACGCTTTTATCAAACTGGAAGTTGTAGATGTTTGTCTCTGCTGACAGGAACAGCAGAAGTATAATAATAGAGGGCTTTTTAGTCTAGCTGGGAGTGGAATAATGAGCTGTGGTAGCCAGAAGGTACAGTAGAGAACTTTGGCTGGAAACAAGCTGCAGATTTTGGAGTGAGGTTAATTAACTGTTGGAATACCTTGCTTCCTTGCTTCTGCTGCTAGGGATTTGTAAACCCAAATGGAATGTCAGTCTAATTTAACGTGTTCTGGTTCATTGTTTCTCACATCCTTTTTGGGAAACGTGAATGAACCAGAAATGGAAGCATTCATCAGCCTGGCATAGCCTTAGTTCAGTTATCAAGAGATGAGCATGACAGTGGAAAATACTGTTTTTGAACAAAAACAGCTATAAAGGTGGAAAGATAGGGAAGTTCTCCACCAGCTGTCTAGGGGACCAAAATTATCTCAATATTTATATATATATATATATATATATATATATATATATATATGCATGGTTTTTTCTGGCTGACTTAGACTTGCAGAAAATATGGACTTACCTGTATCCATAAGTTGCATTAAAATTCTGCCTTTTATCACCAGTGACATCAGCTGTCTTTCTAAACTGAAGGATAGCCAGCCAATGGAAACTTTCCCATCCAGGAATTAATGTAAATGGCAGGGAGTATTGGTCCTTAAACAAATGGTGCGGTGCTGGAGAAAAGGCCTGGCTTTAGCTGTTGAAATCCAAATCCCAGTAATGGTAACTAGTGACAAGAGAGCAGATGTTCAGTGCCAGCTGCAGCACAGCTGGGAAGAATGTCAAATTGCTTGAACTGCTTTTTGGAGACCCCAAGAACCATGTGGCTGTGCAACTTCCTTGCTTTAAGATTATTTGCCAAAAGTACTAATTATTTTTGAGAATTCTACATGGAATTTTGTATTCAGATGCTAAGTGAAACAATTTTCACTTGCCTTCAGTTTAGCCTTGATACTGTGATTAGGTTCTTTTGGTGTTATGAAGAAAGATCTGAAAATAAAATCAGCAGATGGGCATCATGCTCTGTGGATCAGCTAGTGAAAACCATTTCATTTAGGAGCAATGGCATGGAGTAAGATGCAAATGTTGATTGAGAGGAGAGTGCATATCCCTAGGCAATGGTAGAGAGCAGGTGTAATTAATGTGAGAGGAAATTAATGTATAACAGAACAAGGGCAGAATTGCAAATGCCCTGGATAGTACAAAGCCTGAATTTGTAATTGAGTGGAATATGTGACACATATAATTCATATATATATATATATACACATATATATGTATATGATGTATAATATTCCTGATGCTAAGAACAGTGAATAATTCAGTGCTTTCTAGTTTAGATAGCTTGGATCAGCAAATCCTAAAGCAGTGTGGTGCATAGTTTTGTTTCCTTTTTTTAACCACGTAGTGTGTTACAGCCAGGCAGAATCTACCATGATGCTCCTTTTGGAATATGGGTGGATGGCATTGATTGACTCAACCCTGAGACAGATAGCAGCTCTCCCTTCTCAATGTGCTTATCCAAGGGTAGCTGCTGGCTCTCTGCAGTTGAATGTCACTGTTCAGAAAGTATTAGCAGGGTCCTTGAAGTACTTGTAGCAGGAGGTACAGCTTTGCATGAACAGACACATCATCTGTGAGGTGCTGTGGTTACAGCAAGTGAGTGTGACCTGCTAGACCAAGCATTTTAGGAAGTGCTGTCCAAATCCAGTGAGGTTAATGTGCAAGGGTTGGTGGAAAGAGGTGGGTACAGACCAGTACTTACTCATCCAAAATTAAAGCTGCTCTTTGCAAAATCTCTCATTTGGAGTTACTGTGTGTTTAATGTTGTCTTGGTTTTATCTGTCCAGCAGAGAACTGGGATCACTTCTGTGTTTCATTACAACCAAACCAGTCTGTGTTTCTCTATTTGTTGCATGGAGCTGAGCTACTGTATTCTGAACTATGTGAATCTTTCCTTTTTTAACCTTAAATATTTTCTTTCCTTTTCCTTTGCCAATCTTGGTAGGAACTTACTTAGGTAAGTAAATTACAATTTTAACATTTTTTTAATGTACAGCAGAATTTTAAGAGAATGTTACTCTAGGTGGTGTTTGGTACAATTTATGCTTTGTTCTGCTTGTTGCAGTTACATTTCTGAAAGTTTGTAGCCTCTGTTTGTTAGCAGGTGGACACTCACAGTGGTAAAACACTCTTGGTAGTTATAAGCGAGGGAGGGGTGCTAAAGTGTTCTTGCAAGCTGGCAAAAAAGTGTATGTGTGTATATGTCAACACACTGAGACTGCCTCAAGTGAACCAGTAACTTGGAAGTGAAATCCTTGTTCATCAAACCTCATTCATGCATGAATTTTTATATTTTTTTCTAGCTTGCTCACAAATGTGGTACTGTTGGTGTTTTTGTTACTGCTGGGAAGGATGGAGTCCCAGAAGGAGGATTACTTTTGGAAAAGGAAAATGCATATGAAGAGTATATGGATTTTAGAAAGCAATAGTAATGTCACTGGTTGTGAAAGAGTGCGTGAATTATCTGCATTCATTGTGACTGAAGATGTGCTTCTGAATCTTAATGCATATTACATGTTTTGTATGATACTTCTTGTGGGTAAACAAAGTAAAAACCAAATGCCATCTGTGACTAATTGCTTGATGAAGGACCCATTTTTTTGTGTGTGGTGGATATGCTGAAGACTGGAGTTAGTAACTGGGTAAATACAAGTTTGACAACTCCGAGTTGTGTCCAGGCTGGAAGCTGGCCTACTCTTCCTTCTTGGCACAAGGGTCAGTTCTGTACAGACTTGTGTCAGACTGTGAACTGGGCTGTAAATACACAGCAGCAGTGTGTATGTTCAAGCATGGAAGAGCATTGGAAGGTTTCTGACCAAGCAGAAAGTTCTCCATGCTTCAGCAGCTTCTTGAAGCTTGCTGTAGTAGCTTCATGGGAATATCCCTGTGCTCCAGCCTGCATTAGGCTCACTGCTGAGGGTTTGAGCTCTCTTGCTTCTCCACATGGCAGTTGTGTGGTGTTGGCAAAACAGCAGGCAGAATTGGAGCAGTGGGAGTAATTTTGGAATTCTGCCATTGAGATGCTGAGTCGCTGGGGATGGGACTGGATCAGCAAAGAGCATATCTAGAATCAGGCATCCTGTGGGACCAGATGTGCTGGTTTGCTTTCCATTGGGAAATTAGATTCCCCCTTCCACTCTCTTTTTGGGTGCCAGCTATCCCCTACTCCCACAGCATGTTCTTGGGGTGGTGCTGTAGTTGCTGCTGTAAGTTCGGGCATTCTCTCATTCAATTTTTTTTTTTAACAAATCCAAAAGTGTGATATTCAAATAACACGAGATGGGTGGAAAAGGAACAGTTTGGTTGGCTGAGAGGTGGTTTCCCCATCCTTGAAAGATAAAACGAAGCTGTAAAGTAGCAGCAGTAACAGACTTGTGTTGCTGTTTGTGGTAGTCCTTCCTGTGCTTCTTTGGGAGAAAGTATATTCACCTGCAGCTTTGATACTTCAGGAATGAAGGGATCATTAGGGCATAGTAACCTGCTGGACTGGTTTTCAGCCAAAAGCTCTGTGATTGTGCTTAGCTTGAGGAACAGTTCTGAGGTCCTTGGCACTGAGCTGTGGGGAGCAGAGACATGCCCTGAGGGTGCCAGTTAATCTCTGTGCAGTGATCAGCTGTTTTATTGCTGTTTCAGTAAGGTGTAGAATTGTCTGTGGCAAAGGACATTTATGATTCTCTGCAGCTATACCTTCAATTGACTTTGTGTCCATTTTATCCTCTGGGGCTTCCTCTTTATTTCAGTGTATACAGGAGACTGGCAGGAGGAATTGGATGGCAAGAGATTTTCTACAGCTTTGGGTTCTTTTCAGTGGTATGGAAAAAAACCCTTAACATTTAATTTGGAGTTTTCAGTGTATATTTCAATTTCTTTGGCTGCAAAAGAGTGGAAGACCTGCTTAGATTTGTCACTGTAGACCTTTACACTTAATGGTTTTAAAGGTTTGGTCAATCCTGAAAACACTTCTTTTTGTTGTTTGTGTATTTTTGTGTCATTTGGAGGAGGTCAGTGTTGTTTCTGATGTGGAGCTGTGTAAATTCAAGCAGTTGGACCTTAGATATCATCAAAAGGGATAATCACACTTTCTACCCGGTGTCTTCTCTAGACATTCCTACCTGAAATATAGTCAGACTTTTTTTTTTTTTTTTTTCCTGGAGAGGAGCTGCCAGACCTGTTGTATTTTGCTCCTGGTTTAAATTCATATGCTGTCTATTTTTAACCTGCTCGTGGATGCATGGGGAGACATCTCTCAAACCTTGATTTGTGAAAGTGGAGCAGGCACATGGGACAGGTGTGAGTCTGGCATGGTGGTTCCCTGCCTGTCCCACCACTCACCCAGAGACACAGGATTGGTTTAGTTCTTAGACGTGCCTGTCTGGCAGGCTTCATCTCTAACACAGAAGCCACCAAAAACTTTTGGGTGAGAATCCATTGTTTCCAGTACAGATGCATCCTGTTGACTTGCCAGCTGTTCTGCAATGGGTTACAGATGTTGTGCTGTCTCTCTGCCTCTCTTTGGTGACGATTGTGCATAAAAGTTGCTCATTTAATAGCAGTGCTTTGGCTGCCTGTGCTTTTACTGTGCTTGTACTTTTTAGATTTCAAACTGAATAAGGTCATTTTAGTGCCTGTTTTCATTCTTTCAGACTTCAGTTATTGATGTGTGACTAAAGTGAAAATTCGTGGATTAATTCACTAATATTAATATGCTAATTGATACCTTATTGCTGTGAAAGCAAGGGTATAAATGGCATTGAAACTTTAGCTTTGTTTTGTGTCCTGTTTTACTGGAGCAAAAAGTTGTCCTGGGCAGCTTTATCCTAGAAATGGCAGTTTGGGAGTGAGGTGTGTCCCTGTTGTTAGCACTGCTTCTGTGCTGCTTGAGGGCTCTGAAGCTTTGTGGCTCAGAGCAAGCAGCAGTTCTGCTCAGCCTTTGCTCAGTTTGCATCCCTCAGCTTCTCAGCATGGAATATTCTGGTTTAATTCTGGTGCTTGGGGATAGCACTGTTTACTGTCTGTTGTACATCCAGCAATAGTCATTGCAGCAGCAGCCACCTATCAGGACAGTCTTTTCTGGCATCGGGGTGTTCTTAGTACAAGAAAAGAACGGATCTGGAGTGTGGTTAAAACAAAATGTGTGGCTTCAATCCAGGGACTAGCATCAGTTGATTGCCATCTCTCAGCCTCTCTGTGAATGGAGAAACGAAAGAGGGAAGAAAATGACAAGTGCTGGAGCTTAGCTCTGAAGCTGACAGATTCTGGTTGCATCCTGCTGGCTGTGCTGTTTCCCAACATCCGTGGAGCCCTTTGTCCATCCATCCCAAACAGCTGCTCACAGCTGTGTTTTGGATGTGATGGCTGCTCCCATGTAAAAACAAATTATTATCTGGCGCCTGCACTGCCTTTGTCAACATCCAAAGGTTGTTACTGGGCTTCTTATTTGGTGCCTGGTACATCTGTCCTACAGACTTGATGGAAATCTTTTTGGCAGCTATTTCTTCATCTCTGTGGATACTTAGGCACAAAAATGCAGCAAAAACTGAAACCATGTGTCTTCCCATTTGAAGTAGCTAACAGCATCTGCATCTAACAGCATAACATCTACACAGGATGGAAAATACACTTGATATAAACTGTTGATTCTAATGTGGTATTGTGATACTCAATGCTCAGAAAATGTCCCCTGTTCCGCCTTCCTCACTCCAGGTATTTTACTGTGCCCTGTGTTTCCTGTCATACTCATGGAAGAACAGTGTGTTTGGTTTTACCAATGAGAACTTCCAGGAACCTGCTGGAATACAGACCATGAGCTGTGAAAGTTCATTCTTGCTGGATTCTTTAAAAAGCTTTTCTCTTTCATCCCAGCTAACCCACTAGCAATGGGAATGTTCAAAGATCCTATGAATGTGAAAGCAGAATTCCTACTGAGACCTTTGGAGCCAGCAACAGCATTTGCTGGTGCCTGTCCTGTAGTACCTGTTGGATTTGATGCACTGACATTTTGGTTCTCAGCCAGAAGGGGCTGAGGAAGGTGGTTTGGTGCACAGGTGTTAATGGAATGGTGTTTTCTGGGAACGTGCATCTTGGAAAACCAAATGGTGCTAACAAACAGCTTTATTGGGTCTCCCAGTCCATTCTGTGCCAGGCCATGCTGCCTTTTAGCAACATGCCTTTCCCTCACATCCCAGGAGCTTTGTGTGTCCTTCAGGGTCCTGTGTATGCACAGTACAGTTGAGGGCAGTGTGAGGAGGTACCTGATAGCACAGCAAAGCACCTGGTCACACCGAGTCGCGGTGCCTGGTGCTGTTTGTGTGGCTGGGAAAGGGCTCCATGTGATAGCTGCAGTGGCTGTGCTCTGTGCCTGAGGAGGTGTTTACTTGTGGCAGGTTCAGTAGATACACTCTGTTTGCTAACAGCTTGTAGCTGACATCTGAGCTGAGGAGTTCCCAGGGGACCCAAGGAGGATAAGAAAGATTCTGTTTGTTGCTGCCTTGACAGTGAATAATGCCTTCCACTTTCTCCTTCTTGACGTCAGTAAATTCCTCAGACTAAAAGAGAACGTCAGTTTTTTCCCCAGACGTGCGGAAAACCTCGGATCTGAAAGAGGAGGTGTGCTTCTAGTGGTAGTTTGAAGCAAGGTTTGAGTAAATGGAGAAGAGACTGGGTGAATGGAACGTGTTTGTAACTTGGGGCCTCTGCTCTTCAAGCCGTGTTGTCAAGGAAGCTTTTCTCCGTCATCTTTCTAGGAGGGCAGAAGTCAGTTCAGTAGGCAACTCTAGGCTTAGCAAAACAACACAGTTGTAATCATAGCTGCGTGTGTTTTGATTTTGTACTTTTTTCTGTCTTGGAAAAGCAATGGTCTTACCAGCTCTATTCTCTTTCCTGTTTGTTAGGTCTGCCTAACCACGGACAAACCAGACAAATGGTAAGAGAATGTTCATTTAACCAAAACAGGGAAAAGAAGAATTATTAACCCACACTAGATAGAACACCCCATTAAACCGTAGTGCTTCACTTCCACCTTTGCTGTTTGCAGCTGGTCATACTTCCCAATTCAATGAAAAGTAAAAGAAAAAAAATTTTGGGTCATCTGAATCATCGTAGTGGTTAAATACAATTTAAACCTCAAATCTATCTATGTAGCTATAAACGAGATCCTGTTTTGAACAGAGCATTTTGTTTCTCCTCATGCAGAAACTGAGTGGCTGCTTACAGCAAAGTTCTAGGATGTGTTTCTAGGTGGAATGTGTGTCCCTGAAGGAGAAAGGTTTAAACGATGGAAGGATTTCTTTGGAAAACAGTTTCTTTTTTATTATTTTTTTAGCAAGTTGGTGTGCAAGTTATCTGCTGAGAATGCTTGTATTTTACGTTCTTTTTTTTGAGTAAAATTTATTTGTAGCCTTTCATCTATTGTGCTGAGTTTAGTCAAAGGACAGAAGCAAATAGCCAGTCTGATTGATGTGTCTGGCAAAATGCTTTCTCACTAAATTGTGAAGGGGCCAGTCCAAAGGCTGTGCATACCTTTTCCCCCTTGCACGTGGCTTATGGGAAACAACTTCAAGCATACTTCCCCCCCCCCGAACCCCCCCCCCCCCCAAAATGATCTTCTGATGCTGGTCAAGTGGAGCTTGCCTCATCAGCTGAAGTGCCACAATGCATTAGTGTCAGCAGGGTCCCTGTGACACAGGTCAGCCAGCAGCAGGTGTGACCGATGGTCACTGGACAGTGATCACAGGCATTATTAAACCTGACAGTGTTCTGGGGTAGTGTGCAGTGGCCTGAGGAGAGGCTAGAACTTGGGCATGCTAGGCTGCTTGTAATAACAGAGCATTCCTTCGGTTTGTTCCTTGATCCGAAGTGGTAAATTGCATTTCTCCACAAATTCAACTTCATTTTTTGTCACTGAGAAGACTGGCTACTTGTTTGTGTCTGCTGAATAAACCAACTCAGAGCAGTGGGAGAAATCTGTGATGACTTAATACTTTTTAGGTGTTTTAGGGTGAAACTCCCAGAACTGCCTTGATTTCTGGTTGCCTGATCAAGTGTGAATGAAAAATTCAAGGTCCTCATTTCAGGATGTATCATTTGAAATAGATTTTACCATGCAGGTAGAGAAAAGGCAACCTGGAAGCACAGGGGTGCCCTTTCTAGGTATTTCCAAGAACTTTTTCTGGAGTTGTTCTCCTGTATATCTTGCATATGTGGAGAAAATATCCTTCGCAACCATAATGAAGGGATTTTCTTGGAGAAACCTGGAGGGGGTAAAAAAAAAAAAGCCATCAGAAAAGCTTTTATTTGAAAACTTTTGCTTAACAAATGTCAAATCTAAAAGCAATTGTTGGAAGTATTTTAGTGGTCTGATGTGGTGCTGAAGTTGTCTTGTGTAACATGGAGTTGGGCAACTAAGAAATTACATTGTTATTGCACTTGTATGCAACAGTTTTAAAGAGCTTAGGATTTTAAAAGGGGGGGTTTTGTTTGTTTAGCTCCAAAGCCCTAATGTTCTACAGGAAGCAGATCTTGCTAGAGCAGTTGATTAAGGCTGGTCAAAAAAAAAGTCATTATCATTTTTTGTTTTCTGCTCAGATACAAAATGAGATAGATGCAGGGTTTTGTTGGGTTTTTTCCCTTGGTTTTCAGCCTGAAGTCTTCCCTTTCCAAGTCAAGGTGTTACAATTCGGTTGAGCTATTGCAATGACCTGACACTTAAGGATATAAAGACCCCATGTCCCCACCATGCCTTTTGAGGTGGATCTCCCAGGGCAGACATCTCTCACATATACCCTCAGTTTCCCATTCCATGGGCAGAAGGGAAAGCCTTGGTGCATCTGGGGAGATGGTCTGATCTTGGACAATAGCCTGTGAAATACCAGAATTGAATTTATACCAGGGTGTTTTCTGACCAGCTTTAATTTATGCATATCACATTTTCTGGGCCTTCATTGTGCATCTTTCCCAGCTGTTCAGTGTTACTGATTTCAGTGGGATTTCTCAATGTGCTGATCAGCAGGAAGAGGGGCAGCAGAACTGGACTTCAGTGATCAAGGACAGCTGCATTTGAGAAGCTTAACACTTTGCTCCCTTTCATCTGCACCTCTCTTAATAACAGCTCATGTTTTTCCAGCTGAGTGTAATGGGGTTACTGTGAGTCTGGAAAATGATGCCTGTGTTGATTCGCAAAGCAAATGTGTTGTTGTGGGAAATCTGTGGTGTTCAATACTAAAAGGGTTTTATCATGAAAGCTGCTAAGCTTTGTAGTACTAGATTTGTTTTCAGCAACATATTTAATTCTATACTATCCTCATTAAATATTAACCTCCCTAGAACAAAAAGGACACGGGTAAGTTTGGTACTCCAGAATAAATGTAAATTCTGATTTTTGTATTTGATTTGCTCTGTAGCTAGATTTCTTTCCCTGAAATCAATAGAGTTGCTCTAGATTCATGGTAGTAGCTGAAATCTAAGTCTGATGCTCAATCTTTCGAACTTGATGTCATCTTTCAGACACAAGCAACAAACTATTGGTAATGCCTTCCATTTATTACTTGTCCTGTCGCTGAAGTATTGCTGTCCTATTGCATATCAAAGGTGCCTGACTTGTACTGCTTGTGAACAATGGCTTATATGTGAATTCTGTGTTCAGTCCTGGGCCAGAGGGGGAGGTATTTACCTTAAACTCTCAGCAAGCCATATGAAAACTTTAACTCTCTTTTCCTTTGAGTGCTTAGCACATGTTGTTGCAGGTTTGTTGCAGTCCATAACTGTGCTGTTTTATGTATCACGTTAGGGACCAAGCCGAAACTTGCTGCTCAATGGGAAATCATACCCAACAAAAGTCCGATTAATTCGTGGTGGATCCATGCCTCCAGTGAAAAGGAGGAGGATGAACTGGATTGATGCACCAGATGATGTTTTTTACATGGCCACTGAAGAAACCAGGTAGGAAATGTGGTCTTTCAGAGGCTTTAAGGGGAGGTCTTTCGGTTTGTGGGTGCTGCAGCTGGTAGTGTGGTTAGAGAGGAATCTCATCAGCAGATCTGTTGCTACAAACTAAATGCAGAGACCACAGCCAGTGCTGAGGTGGGTAAAGGGTGGGAAATACCTAATCATGCGCTTACATTCCAGAGAAAGTAGATTCTTGTTCTTCTTCCAGAGCAGTTGCTGCAGGAGATGGGCACAAAGGGAAGGAAGATTGAGGTGGGAAGTTCACATGGTTCAGACCCATCACTGCTCTTGGAGGTCCCATCGCAGTGGGACAGGGGCCTCCTGTCTCGTGAGTGATGCTGAGAAGCAGAGCCTCCTGTACACAGAGCTCTGCATGTCCTCTTGCATGCTGAACTCTCTTGTATTAACCCGCAGAACATCTCCACGTGTGTCTAGGTCCTGAAACCTGCAAGTGACAGAGGGTTTCTATGGGCTGAGGTGACTCATTTACCACTCATGGTGGTTTATATTTGCCACCAGTAGTGGTGAGATTTAGTCCTTCAGTGTCCATCTGCCTTCTTTGGTGGTACTGCTTCTGCTAATCCTAGTCCTTGTTGGTCTGCCCACAGGATAAAAATAGTGAAAGAAACTTCCCTTGTGTGAGTTTCACTTCAAACTGTTTACAGACTGCTGACAGAGTGGTAGAAGCTATGTGACCTGATCCCTAAGGCAAAGTTCCCAGTACTGGTATTCCTAGGATGGGAGGGTTGCTTCTGGGTGTGGTGAGAAGGTAGAGAAATTGGCTTGTGTGGTTTCCTCCCAAGAACTTGATGCCTCCCTCCTGGGTAACCTTGAGGAAGGTCAGAGCAAAGCCGCAGCCCTGCTTTCCAGCCCTCTCTGACAGCAGAGGTGCTGTCTGGCTTCTATCCTGGTCTGAAGCATGGAGTTATCAGCACGTGCATTATCAGTGCCCCAACAGCAGAGAAGCACTTACCTTTCCCTCCACTTGCAGAGATAGACCTGGGAATTACTGGATGTCTCAACCCTTCAAGTGACCAAGGAGATGGAGAGTTTTAGTGCTTTGTCTCTTCTGGTACTACTAAATTTGGCACTATTCTGAGTCTTCATTTGTTCAGTACAAAGGTCATAGTCTAGAGTCCTGACATCTCCAAACTTCTCCTTAGCTTGTAATGCATTTCAAGTGTCAAGTAACTATTTTGTGGGCCTAGTATCAAAGATGGGCTTTGTAGAAAAGGTGACACTAGTAACATTCAAGTTATTAACCACTGATCTATTGGAAAATCAGATTTCAATGCAGAAACACCTTGTTAGAACTCAGAAGAAATGTGAAATGAATTTCCCTGTCAGACTTGTTCCTATGGACACCTTTTATGCAACATTTCACACCAGCTCATATCTTCGTCATGTCTTTCCCTTCTCCTTTCTGTGCCTGCAAGATGCTGTGAAAAAACCCAGTGGAATTCCATACACAACTGAAAAAAAGTGAGAGAAGGATTTAATTTTCAGGGGAAGCAGATTCCTTATTACTGCTGTTGCTCTGATAAAGAGGTACTGGGATCCTGTTGCAACTCTCAGATTTACGTGCCACTGTGGACTCAGGGTATACAGTGTCTAATTCACTCCTTAGATGCTCAAGGGTTCTTTCATAATCATGCATTTAGGGAGCTCTTCTTGACATCTTCACCATCCAAGCCACATGAAATACGGCAGGTGCATGGTGGCAGCGTGTCAGTACAAGGTCCTGGCTTTTGACCTGTACAGAACTGAGACGATATTCATCCAGTGTGGTGTTGGTTGTGACAACAGTTTACTGTAAAAACACAGAATCTTCTGCTCATATAGAACCACTGAGTGAGGCAGGAAAGATGAGTCCCACAGCAACCAGCACAACTCTAATAAAAATCATGGTTCCGTGATAGACATCATCTCAGTAAGATCTTGCTGCTTCCATTTAAAAATAGAGAAAGAAAGAAAAGAAAAAAAACCCACACAGGCTTCTTTGTCTGATAGCTGTGCTGCTTAGCTGACTGATGAGTGGTGAAAGGAGATTTTTGGCAGCCTGTGAAGAGCAGGGAAGCCTGAGTGATGGAGCATTGTCAGCGGCACGGGTTTTCTGTCGGGTATTTCACCTCTAACTTTTCCCTGAACCATCTGCTGCATTCCACTGTCAGACTTGTTTGTGAGCTCTGAAACAATTTGAGCTTTGTGTTGGCTCCATAGCAATCAATCTAGCTGCAATATCTGCATATCATCCTCCAGCTGAGGGTCAGGCTGTGTTTCCAGTCACAGCAAGTAGGTTTCCCTGAAGTTCTACACGCTCCCCCTCTCCTTGTTTTTGTGTAGCCCAGTTGAGAATGGTGCTGGAAAACTGTACGGCTCTGAAGCAGTTTGAAAAGTTGGTGGAATGAAAGGAATAAGTTTTTGAATTGAAGGCTCACAGTAGGGAACTTGGCATTTATAACTCATGCAAGCGGAGGCAGCGAGTGACCTGATCAGAATCTAGAATGCTGGAGGATGTGTTTCTGATGGCAGCGTGGCTAATTGAGCACACGCGGGTGCTGCAAGGAGCTCTGCTGGCTAAAAGTGGATCAACTGCAGCCAAACATCTTGGAGGAGTCATCATATCAAGATTTTATTTTTTCTTTCCCCCACCACCACTTTGCCAGCTTGTTCTCACCTCTCCTCACCCTGTGGCCTTTTAGCTTTAGAATGTGCTGGAGAAACAGGGACACTGGGCAAACAAAGATGTGTCTGTGTAAGTGCCATGCAGCAGCTTGTCCTGCTCAGTGGGCAAAAAAACAAGTGAAGAGGACCAAATCTGACAAGAAGTGATTCCAAATTTTCAGCTGAAGTTGATGGTTTATCAGTTCTGGTGGTGCTAAGGGTAAGTTTTTGAGGAGAATGGGGGAGGTATTTTGACCACTTTCTTCAGCAGCTGTCACATCTTAAAGACTGAAATCACAGCACAGTGATAGGCATCAGCTCAGTGAGGTCTCTCTTCCCTTAACAAGTAAACCAACGAAAAAAACCCCAACAACCAACACAACCAACAACAAGGGGTTTTGGCCCCAGCAGTGTTCCCTAAACAAAACTAGGGGATAGTTGGCTGAAATGTGGGCTGTAAAGCCCTTCCTCTCTTGTCTTTCATGGGAAGCCAAAACCTTGTTCTGTCAGAAGCCTGTGAGGGAAGGCAGTGCTGTCTTACCAGACCCTTCTTGTTGCCCCAGTTCCTGAGCTGAAGGCTCATAGTGGGTACTGAATATTTATTATATTACTTTCCTTTCTAATCTCAATGTGCCTTTGACCACCACAACATCCCCATAAAAGAATTCCTCATTTTAATTATGCAGTATATTTTTCATTGTTGCTGGATTTTTGGGTTTGGGTGGGGTTTTTTATGATACTTCCTTTATCTCTAAGCTTGGTGGTGACAAAAAGAAACAAGCAATCATTCAGTGTTGTTTCTAACCTCTTTTGGTAATTTTAAAACTTTGGTGTATCTTTCTCTCCCTTCTCTCTCTCTCTCTCTTTCGCTTTCTGTCCTGCATCTCATAAGACTTGTTGCCAGTCTTGTACATACAGGGAAATCCGTAACCAGATAAAAGATGTGAATATTGCCCGTTTCTGGGTTGGGCACATGCAGTGTGGGAGAAGCAAGGGGGGGAAACACCCTGTTGGTGTTCCCAGCATGGGGCAAAGGCTCCAGTATTGGTTCACTGGTTGGTGGCTGTCATGGAACTCCCCTGCACAGTCAGCCTTGAGGTGCAGCTCCGTGGGTGATGGGTTCCCCTTGCAGAGGCAGCTGTGGGCAGCTGCTCGGGGCTGGCAATGGCAGAGTGCTCTGCACTGCCAGGTGGGAAGTGACCAGCGTTGCCAGAAGAGGTTTGGTTTTGACTTGGCTTTGTAAATTCCCCCAGAGCTGCCTGCAGCACATCCAGCTGATCAAAACAAATCCAGAATAAATCAGTGGTGTGGAAACTGGCTGTCCTGACTATTTCACATGTTCTATTCACAGCAAGAGACCCTGGTCCTACAAGGCTGGACCAGAATGCCTTCTGCTCTGCCAGGGAAGGGTTCTGGAGCAGAGAATGCAATTTCTTCTTCATTGGGGGGTTTATAAATCAGAAAATTTAAGTTTCCCAGGGCAGACATTGCAGAAGGAACCATTGTCAGCCCATCCCACCAGGTGTGTGCAGGCCTGGTTTCCCTTGCAGAAATGGAGAAACCTACGGTGCCTCTGTAATCCGTCCCTTTCTTCCTTGCTGTCTGCAGGAAAATCCGCAAGCTGCTTTCCTCCTCCGAAGCCAAGCGAGCCGCCAGACGCCCTTACAAGCCTATTATCCTGCGGCCCATGCAGGCAGTGCAGCTCCGCCAGCCCATGAATGATGAGCCCATAATCATCGAGGATTAACGCTAGCCCAGCAGCGCTCCGCATGGCGGAGGATCTGCCGGGAAGAATCTCTCCTCCAGTATCTACTTGAGTTTCCATGGCTACAGCATTGAACTAACTGTTGAAGAGAGGGAACTTTTGAGGAACTGTTTTGCATCTTTTAAACCCTTAAAAGGAACTCAGTCCTGCTCTGAGCCTCTGACCACAGACTGCTCTCTCTCTCTCTCGCACTCTCCTTCTCTTTTTTTTTTTCTTTTTATTTTTTCCTTTTATTTTCTTTTCTTTTTTGTTTTTTTTTAATTTTTAGTAGCCTCTTTTCCCTTTTGCTTCTACTCCTTTTGTAGAAGGGGGAGGGAAAGTAAGTTTAACTTATTAAGAAATGTGGACTAGTACTTTTTAGCTTTGTTTCCTCTTCTGATGTATGAAGAGCTAGAACCCTTCATTTTGTGACTGAGCTCTTGTTGCAAAGCCATTTTATGAGGCTGTGTTGTAAGATTTTTCTTTTCTTTTCTCTTTTTTTTTTAATTTTGTGGACTGTGCCATTTTTTTATTTCATTTATATTATTTCTTTTGTAGATAAATTTCCAATCTTTAACTGATATTTGAAAATAGGAGCTGAAAGCCAGCCCCAGGTTCAGCCAGTTTTCTTTGGTCCTGTCCCTTCTGTTTTTTGGATCATTTTGCACAGCCAGTTGTGCTCATGCACAAGACAGACCAACTCAGGCTGAGAAAGGAGTGAGCTAAGAACTGAAGAACCTTGCAGAACATTACACTAATGTTGTGTGCAGTGGAGCCAGGCTGCCAGAATTAGGTGTCCTTACTCTAGTTGCTCTCTGGGAGATGTGGCCCGTGGCATTCCTCCCAGTAACCAGCAGTTTGCGTGCTGCCTTCTCTGTGACATCTGGGATCCTACGTGCTGTTAGGCCACCAAGAGCCAGCAGTAGGCCCAGCAAGTGTAATGAATTGCTTTGCTCTGGCTCCAAGAGTCAAGTATACCAATGCCCAGGGACATTTTGCTTAGAACTCTGAACCTGTTTGTGCATCAGTGCTTTCGGACACGTTTCCCAGGATGAGACCTGGTTTCTCTTTAATTGCGTTACTGTATGTTTCCCATTTTGAAGGGACTTTAAATTACAGCTGGGTTTTCATTTGAACACATTGTGTCTGAATTTAAGTGTTTTTTTCCCCCCTTGACATTTCTTGTGTTTGAGGTTTCTTGCATCTCTTGAACTTCTTACGTATTTGCAAGTCTGTATCATTTCTTTTTCATATGTCTTCTCATGGCAGTGCATTTGCTGGATGCCCTGCTCAGTTTTGAAAGGATGTAAACTATCATTTGCAACTTGTGCTGATCTGTACATGTACCTGCCTCAAGCAGACACAGCATGTAATAACCCCCAAGTCATTCCATATGTGTCAGCGGTGAGATGAGCCAAAGTTGTATTTGGGTTATCACAGTCCAACCGTGATTCTGTGCAACTCTGCTAACCCCCTGGGTTAGACGGAAAGGAATCCCCACAAAATGAAAACAATTCAGTTAACTTTACTTAATAAACCTGGAAAGTGAGCTTTTGTGAAACATCTGCTTTTTGTCTCTTCTGAAACAGCCACCCTTGCTCGGGTTCCACGTGCCTGATGCACACAGCTCTGCACCTTCCTTCCCATCCCAGGGCTGTGTTCTGCTCTCCAGTGTCCCTGTGCCAGCAGTGCCGTTGTACAGGGCAAGAGTCGGAGTCATTCATAGTTTGATTCCTCTCCTGTGCACTTTAAACATTTCCAGCACTTGAGAGGCTTCTCCCTCCTCCTCTTCCTCTGAAACACAGCAGCAGGTGCCTGTGGGGCTGTGCCTCTGAATGAGCCTTTTGTCCACAGCAGCTCCTTGTCCTGCTGCTCTGGGCATGCCTCTGGCATGTGGCAGAGGGACATCCCTGGGGATCAGCGGCCCAACCTGTGGGCAGTTCTGGGTTCTGCATTGCTCCATCCTCTGAGATGAGCAACATGGGTTCCATGTTTGGTCTCAGTTGCTGCTCAGGAGTGGCAGGATTTCCTCTGGCTGTGAGCAGCTGTGCACCGGCAGATCTAAGAGTATCCTGTGCTACAGGTCAGGGTTTCCTGTCTGTAACTTAAAAGTGGGACAGGACAGCTATTCCAGAAGGATGTGCTGCTCAGGAAAGGCACAGAAGCCCTCTGGCAGCGCTGAAGGATGGTACCAGTGACTATTGGCAGTTTTACTTTGTCACCATCACTCTTTAGGATTAACTCCCTGTAGGTAAGAAACACCGGCTGCAGGAGGGTTTTGTAACGCTCTTCTCTGTGAGGGAAAGTGCTCATGTGGATTCTTTCCTGTAGCAAAAGGAAATCTGAACACATCACTTTGACAAACTCCATGTCTGAGTTGGCTGCAGCCCCTGCGCAGTAGCAGAGGGCCCTGCTGTGCCTGGGGCCGGGGGAGCTCGGACACCCCGGAGTGCCGGAGCTGCTGCTGCGCTGTGGATCCTGGTGGATGAGCTATTGATGAGCCTGGCGAGAGGCGGCTCCGGCTGCACCGAGAGCTCAGGAACCACTTGGGGGTGCCAGCCCTGCGGTTTCCAACATCTTAAAAGCTTTCTTGGAGCGGCTCCAGAGATTGCTCTGGGAACGAGTCCAGGCAAGGAGAGAGAGCATGTCCTGTGCTGCCCTAACTTTGAAGGACCCTTGCGTGTCCTTCAATAGAGATGCTGGTTTCTGGCATGCGGCAGCAGACTCCACTGCCATGTGTTTCACTGGCTTATGTTTGTACCAGCCTGGGAGGAGGGGGCTGGAAGATCCGTTCAACAACCAAAGGAAAATGCTGGCTCTTGGGAGGTGCAGGGAGTGGTAGGTCCTGCCACTGGCCTCTCCAAGCCCGAGGGGTCACTCTCTTAAGCCACTGCTGTCACTAAGCCTCTCCTGTGCTGACCTCTCCTCTGTATTCACATTCCTCTGCTGTTGCTGCAGGAACTGCCTTTGGTTACTCACACTCCTGCTCTAGAGCTTTGTCAAAATAGAACAATGTTCATACAGCTGGGGCAATGTCCCATTTTCCAGGTCCCTCCCTCCCCTTGCTTCCCACCTCCTAAAGAGCCCCTGAGATTGTAGGGGAAAGCAGAGCCTGGAGTTCGGAAGTGCTCACCCACCCAAAGAAGGTCAGGTCTATTGGGATGTGATAAGTTTTGCCGCATGTATTTGGGTATTTTCCCTTAGCCATGTGTCCCCGGCATCCCAGTCCTTCACTTGCCTCTCTGCCATGCAGACGTGGGAGCAGACATGTCACAGGCTCAGCTGCGATCCCTGGGAGAAGGCTGTGCTCCGTGCTCACGTGGATGGAGCATGCTGATCTCCAGACTCAGTGCGTGCCATGCTTACAATTTTACAGGCTTAAAAAGAAGCAGGAAGCTGCTCAGGAAAGTATTTTAAAAACAAAAACAGAAATCCAAACATTCCTACAATACTTTATGCCAAAATGCTTTTGTTACAGCTTTTTTTTTCAGTTAACTTTGGTATTTGGGGGGCTTTATTTTGTGTTGCATTTTGCATTTTACCAGCTTGTCAGTAGCAGCTCCCTGTGATCTCTGCTTTTGCTGCTGTAACATGAAGGCAGCACCCTGACTGTAACAGCACTGCTGAAACAGTGTGAAAAAAGCAAAGTATGACCAAAACTAACAATTCTGAACCTGGCATTCCTGCTGTGGGAGGAGGGCTGTAACCAGGACACTACTGGAGAGTTGTAAAGCAAAATACACGCTGAAATTTTCTTTTGAAATGGAAATTTGGAGCTGGTGCCAGCTCTGCTGCGGGCTCTGGCTCTCCATGGAAGTGTTACACAAGCCAGATCTTGGGAAGCTGGAGAGGCTCTTTGGGATGGTCGGGTTGCGTCATGGTGGAGCTGCTTCCCACTGCCACAGGAGGAGAGGGCACCTACCTGTTCACAGGGGGCATGGGGTGAGGTGGCACGGGAGGTGTGCTGGCCTGGGGGGTTCCTGGGAAGAGCACAAAAAAAATCTGGCAGGTTTTGACTGTGAGAAGGAAGGAATTCGATTCATTTACAGAAACTGGACCTTGAATCTTTTCTGTTTTCCTCAATCCATCAAGAGGGCACAGACTTAAAAACACCATTAACCCAAATAAGCTTTGGCAGCAGCATTAGAGGGAGAAAGGAACAATCACTGCGGAAAGGCAAGTCAAGACATGACAGCCCTCTCTAGCTGGTGAGAGAGGGTTGGTTTGGGGTTTTTCCTGTAAATGTACTTTTTAGTCAGTGCCTTTCAAGGTGAGCCTGCAAGAGCCAACAGTGATGGGATCTGCCGTGATCCCCATCTTCAGAATATGAACATGTCTTGAGTGTGGGTAGTGTTTGTTGCCCCCCCAAAGGAGGAGGCTGGGGTGGCCCATGTCCCCCTGTCTCTCCTGCCCTTGCTTCCCATCCTGGAGACTGACAAAAGGGTTTTGCCCTGCTTGACCAGTTTTGAAACCCGGTGAAAGACTCAGTCTCTGATGATCACGTTTCACCCATACAGGAGGAGGAGAACTGCCTCAAGAAAAGACACACAGTAAATTCAGATGGGTTGTGGAGCCGGGGCTTGTCTCCATCTCTTCTTCAGCCTGGAAGAAAGTCAGGCCAGGTCAGGGTTGAAGCACACTTGATTCCTGCCCTGGGCTTTGCAAGTTCATTCACTGCATTCCTGGAACGAGAATGAATAACATAAATTCAGCATCTTTCTGCAGACAGCTTTCTCCCTTCTTTCCTGCAAGGGGACTTTCCACCTGGATCCAGTGCTCTGTGGGATGCTGGCAGCGTCATGGGGAGCAGATTTACAGGTTCTGGTCGGAAGGGTTCAGCCAAGTTGTACTTTTTCAGAGATTTTCCATCTGAGCAGGATTGAGTTTGTTCCCCCTGCCTGTGCCTTGGCTGCCCCCAGGCAGGACAGTAGGGAGGCAAGTGTGTGGAGCGTGTGGATGAGGAGCCAAGCTGGGTTTCCCTGCATCCCAGGCAGATGCCCATAATGTGTGGTGGGGACCAGGGCCAAATGCATCCTAGTGGGGGGGTGATGCCAAAGGAGAAGATGGTGCCGTGGGGACATCGCAGCATTCATGAGGTGCTGGATTATGTATGTCCAGCCCCTTCCCTACCCCAGGGGCTCACTGAGAGCGTCCTGGAGGTGGTGTGCATGTGGGGCACAGACACATGAAAGCTGGGCAGCTGCTGTGCACACTTTTCCCTGCTGCTGTGCCAGCTCCCAGAGCCACGCTGCACCTTGGCCGGCCTGACCTCTGGCCCCAGCATGTCTGGGGGGGCCATGGGACTGGGAGGGCTTAATGACCAACTGCCCTGAGCTGAACTTTGCCACTGAAGCCTGGGTCTGAGCACAGCCCATTTCTTGGGACACCCTTTCTTTCCCTGGAAAACCTGGGGGAGAGCCACCAGTGCCAGCTACCCCCACCCCTGGCCATTCTCTGCACAGCCTCCCCACTGCAGTCCCACCACAGCTCTGACGTGGGTTTGAGTGCTGTGCTCAGGTCTCTCCAGCTGATTCCCTGCCTTTTTTCAGTTGGAGCACTGCTTTTCAGGCACTGTGATCCCACTGCACGGAGGCATCACACCTGCCCCATGGAGTCTGCATCCACGGCATCTGCCTGGAGCCTGCTGGGATTCTCACCGGCCCTGGGCAGGCTGGCAGCTTCGGCCCCTCGGGAAGGGGTTGCGGGGACAATGGGGACATCCATTCCAGATGGCAAGGACAACTGGGATATCTGTAAACCTGTTCATTGCAGGCGTGACAGCGCTATCGGCCCTGCTGATAACAGCAGGGACTCGGATGCCTTTTAAAGGAGAGCAGCGACAAGTGGATGGCTGGAGCTGCCGATGACGGGCGCTGGAGCTGGCGACGACGGGCACCGGGGCTGGGCGCTGACGTGCCGAGCCCTGGTCAGTGGCATGTGCTGCCTGACGAGACCCAGCTCCTGCCGGCCCTCGGCACGCTTATCCTCTGCTCCTCCATCTTCCCGTCTCTTGCTAATCCTTCCTAAGCCTCTGTACTCCCGAGCCGCGCACTGATCCTGCAGCCGCCCTTCGGCAGCGAGGCTGGGTATCCAGCATGTGTGGGCTGTCCCCTCTCTGTGTGGCTTCCTCCCCACCCCAGCCAGCCCCGGGCTCCTTGTGTTGGGGGACAGTTGTCCCCTGTTCCAGGCAGGGTACTGCCCTGCTCACCCTCCCGTGCAGCCCCAGCTTGTGATGTAGGACAGCCAGATCCACGCTGGCAGGCACACCCAGGAGGGCTGTGGAGAATAAATGAAATAAGAAATAAAGTGCTTTGCCAGGTTTTGTGAAAGGCTCTTTCTGTTGCATCCCATCACAGGGAACTGCTCCTAGTCCACGGAGGGAAGCCCAACCACTTTTTCCATGAAACTCCTGCCTAATGCAAGGATCTGAGGCAAACCCGGTTATAGATGGGGTGGCCCATGGGCGGTGGCTGTTACTTGCCATGGGCAGCAGCCATTTGTAACCTCCAGCCCCTGGCTGTGGGCTGTGTCTGCAGGAGATTCAGGAGTGAAAAAAAGAGAAAGCTGCAGCGTGTCACCCTGGGGTGACCTTGTCATGAGGGACAGAGGGCCCTGGGCATGTGGGTGCACACAGTGCACCAGCCAAGGCTCTGCAGGCCACGTATGGATCACCGATCTCTGGGGACACCAAGCCAGCAGCAGGGTTTTTTCCTGTAACCTCTTTTCTTTTTTTTCCCCCCAGCCTCTTCTTGCCCCGTAACAAATCCAAAGGATCCTAGGTGCCAGAAAACATGAGAGCAGAGGAAGGCTTTCCAGCCCCAGCTCCCCATAGGAGCAGCTCTGTCTGGGTCCATGAGTTTTTGTGGTATTTGTATCGGAATGAAGAAGAAAGAGCTGAGGGGAGTTGGTGCAGGGAGGGGGAGAGAGGTGAGCCAAAGGAGAGGCAGCCTGGAGGGAGTTATTCCTTATTTATTCCTCACTTTCCCTTAATCTCTGTACAAAGCTCTCTGGTTGACCTGCCCTAGGCAGAGGTCCCAGCCTCGCACCTTTTGCAGGCTCCCGGTGGAGGCAATCCCTGCTCCAGGGCCAGGGCCAGCCCGGCACGCTCGGCAAAGCACCCCACACGTCTCGCAGCCCCTGCTGGGCCCTGGGGCAGTTGCTGCTGCCCAGAGAAGGGCTACAGGCACCAGCTTTAGGATGTGGGCTTGCTTCAGCCTCAGCTCCAACCGAGAAGGGGAGGCTGCAGGGACGCGGCTCCTGCTCTGCTCCACGCAGCCCCTGTGGGAAGTGGCTGGGTTAAAAGCCCCCGCTTTATCACGGAGGGCGCTCCCTGGAGGAAAGCCCCCTGACGCCCCCGAAATGGCTAATTGAGGGCACGGCCAGATCAGCGCAGATCCAGCGTCGGTGCCCCCCAAGGATGTGTGCCGGGCCGGGGAGCCAGCTGCCCTCAGCAGCTCAGGAAATCCCGAGGCTGAGCGGGGCCGGCGCCATTGAGGAAAATGGGTCACCTCCCGCCGCGGGTGCCAGGGCTGGGACACCGTCCCCTCGGCTGGGACACCCCCGGGCACTGCTGCTGGGGGCACGGCCCATGCCAGAGACCTCCCCTGGCCGCTGAAAGGCGGCTTTGTCACCCGCTGCCAGGGAGACTCCAGCTCAGCCCTTGGGCAGAGATGGGGCCCAGAAATTTCTGGTGGAAAATGCATCCTTTGGAGAAAATTACTCCCCAGCCCGGGTATTAACGTTCTGTCTGGGGAGAGGCACAGCGAGGTCAGGGGTGTTCCTCATGTGCCACTGCACCCCTTCCCACATCCTGTGTCCCCCCGGCAGCAGGCTATCCCCTGCCTGGCACTGGGCATGCTGTCCCCACAGAAGCTCGGCCATCCCCGCTTGCTCAGCCTGGGCAACCCGAGTCACCTGTCCCCGAGGCGCCAGGACATCCCTGCCCTCCGTGCAGGAGCATGCCGAGCCTAAATCGGGGAAGATTAAGACACGACCAGCTAAAGCCACTTTGCTCCTGAACTAGCATATCCGCTTGGGATTTAGCGCATTTGCAGGCAGGGATTCACACCTTTAGGTGATTTGTCTTAATTCCCCCCGGGCTCTATGTGTGGAAAGCCCTTGGCCGGCATCTTCTGGGTGGTGGTTCTGCAACATGGCAGAGCCCAGGCTTTTTCCTGTGGCCACTCCAAACAGGCTGCTGGTGGATGCAGCCTTCTGCCTCCTTCTCTTGTACGCCTCAGCTCCCAAGGCTGGGGCACCAGTTGAGACTTCCTCTGAATGTGAAGGATTTAGACAGCAGACCTTTCCAGGATGTCCCCTCAGTGCATGAGACAGGAGCTGCTGCAGGCACGAGGATGCTGCTGGTGCTGTGCTGGCACCTGCCTGCTGCCATGGGGTGCTTTAGGGCTGCAGACACACTGGGTACCACGGAGGGACCCACATGAGTGCTGTGGGGCTATGCTGGGGCAGGCAGCTGCTCTTCCAGAAATCAACAGCTCTGCACATCCCCAGCTCCTGCCCTGCCCTGGTGGCTGCGGGCCTGGACTGGGCCACGCTGGCTCCGTGGTGGGACACGCAGGGCTGAGCCGCCCCTCCCGGGGGCCGTGTGGGGCTGGGGCGCCCCGGAGGCACCACTGCCACCTGCCCCTGCGCAGGGACCCCGCCGGCCACAAAGCCACACATTGTTGTGACAGCAGCTGGCCGAGGAGTGACAGGGATGCCTGGGCCTTCTAACCCAGCAGGGTGCACGGGCGATGGAGAAGCCCGCTGTCGAGCATCCCCGGCCCCATGTACTCGCTGGCCGCGTCACTCTGCCCCATCCCGGAGCCCCGGGTTCCCTTCCCAAGGCTGCCTGTGCGCCGGGGGCCAGGCGGGCGCTTGGCAGCTGCACCAGCTGCCGGCAGAGAAAGGAATTCTGTGACAATGGCGGCGGAGTAGAGCCAGGCTGCGGGCTGATGAATAATGCAAGGCTGCTCTTGCGGGGCGGCAGATGTCCTGTTTACCAACAACCGGCCCCAGCTGGCGGCCTGGCGGCGCAGGGGCGCAGCTCCCCAGCCCCGGCCCTGCCCCCGCTGCCACCACCCGGGTACACCCCCCGCCCTGCGCCCACCGCAGCCCCGTCGCGGGGCAGGATCCGGCCGGGCGGGCACAGAGGGGCTCTCCCGGGCGCAGGGGGTCTGCGGCCCACCGTGGGGCTCGCCTGTCTCGCCATGGCATCGTGGCTCCTTGAGTATCCTCGCCGTGGCTTCACGGCTCCCTGAGCATCCCTTTGAGCCGGAGGGGTTTTTGAGATGAGTTTCCATGGCAACGGAGCGGAATGGCGCCGGGAGCCGGGGGATGCGGGCGCTGGAGCCGGGCAGCGAGCTGGGTGGGGCGGGGACGGGCTGCGCGGTCCCGAGGGGGGTGGGAGATGCCCGAGCCCCTCTGGGGCGGCTGGCCCGGGACCGCCACCCCCCACTCATGTCCCAGGGGCGGCTGCTGGCCGGACTCAGTCGGGGGGGCTCCAGGCCACTGCCTTTGGGGCCGGTAAAAACCCACAAGTCGCGTCGCTCAACTACAACCTGTTTATTATGGAGTTTTTTTCCCAGGCAAGGGAATCGGGAGCACTCGCGTCCCGACTTCAATCTTTGGGGGTGGGAGACAGGGCAGGGGGAGTTCTCTCCACGGCCGGGACCGGGCACCTGCTGCGCTGGGCTCGAGCCGGGCCGTACCGAGCCCGGCCGACGCTGGGCGGGCAGCCCCGCCCCGGCTCCCCCCGGGCGGCGGTAGGCGGGGGCCGGGCGGAGCGGGGCGCACGGCGCGGCACATCACAGCACGGCTCGGCACAGCACAGCACAGCACGGCTCGGCTCCGCTCTCCCGCCATGGCATCCAAGTGCCCCAAGTGCGACAAGACCGTGTACTTCGGTGAGCGCATCCCCGGGGCCCGGCCCCGCATTCCCTTCCCCGCGCCGAGATGCATCCCCGGGACCTCAAACCGGTCCCCCAGTCCAGAGCTGCGCTCATCCCTGCCCTCCCCTTCCCTGAGCCCCCGCCTCATCTTCTCTTTCCCCCACCGGGATGTGTCCCCCCGGTTCCCGCTCCGCCGCAGCTCCCCGCGGGGCTCGCCCCGAGATCTGTCCGGCAGCAGCTCCTTCTCCCCCGGGGCCCCCCGGAGTGGCCGCGACCCCTCTGCCCTGCCCCGCATCCCCGGGCTGTGCTGGGGACTGCTGCCGGCTGGCCCTGGGACAGGGGACACAGAGGGTGTGGGTGATCCCGGGCTGAGGAGGGGAAGCAGGCGGTGAGGAGCCCTGGTTGGGGTATGCCCTCAGCCTGGGGTGCTGAGAGTGGGGTGGCTCCTGTCCCCAGGTACCTGCTGGCTCGGGTCAGGGGAACGCGGCCCACCCGACAGGGCCGGTACTGGGCAGGGGGCTCCCATGATTCGGGGGATCTCCTGGGGCAGGGAAGTTGGCAGTGGCAGGTGCAAACAAAACCTTCTTCCAGCCGGTTTCTTTGATTCCCTGCAAACCTGGCCCCAGGTGTGCCATTCACCCCTCCCCGTCTGGCCTCGCAGCCAGCCCTCAGCAGGCTGTTCCCAGCTGGGCGAGCTAATGAAGGGTTTGGGGTTTCCACGGGACTTTTTCAAAGGCAGCTCCGGGGCTCGGAGGTCCATCTCAGCCCGCCTGGGCTGGGTTAGGGCAGCAGCGAGTCCCTGCAGGTCTCCGAGGGCGTTGCTTGGGGTTGTGGCTGGTCAGGATCTCTGGGAACCGAGGCTGGCGTGTCTCCTGTCAGGCAGCACGGGCTGAGCGCCTCGTAGAGAGCCGGGGGTGAGTGGAGGTGGAAGCAGGGGCTGATCCTTGGACTTGGTGCCTCCCTGAAGCTCCCCGAGGAGCTGCCCCAGCCCGCTTCCCCCTGCGGGGCAGTGCCCAGCCGGGAGCCTCCCCGGCAGTGCCCTGAGCCCCTGGGTGAGCACCCTTGGAACTGCTCTGTGGGCTCAGGGTGGCTCTGGGAATGGATCCAGAACTCCAGCCCGAGCTGCCTCCGGGGATCTGCTGACCACGGGGTCCAGCTGGGCTGGCACTGCCTCCCTACACCCCTCCCTGCCCATCTCCCCACGCTGCTCCAGGGTCTCCAGCCCCTGTTGCCTCAGTGTGTTTGTTTGGTGGAGAAATACCAAAGGGTCCTGATGATGTTTGAGCATTGGAGGCATTGGTGCTTTCATTCTTTTCCGGCCATCTCCAAGTAAACACAGGGAAATAGGAATTTGCTCTCTTCCTCCTTTAAATAAACCTATTTGTGTGTGGGTGGGAAGGGCTTGGCCCCTTGGATGTCTTTCTTTGTGTGAATCTTTTCCTTTTTAAGCAGAAAATAGTGCCTGCCCAGCCAGCTGGGCACTGACCCGGGGTCAGAGTTGCTCCTCTCGCTCCAGGGATGAGCCTGCCCTGCGTGGGGGGGGTCGGGGCTGGGTTCAGGGACCCCTGCCTTGCCGGAGGAGGAGGCCAGCCTGTGCCAGGAGGAGAAGCGCCAGCCCACAGCAGTGTCTGTGCTCTTTTTCTCTCCCCATGTGCTGGGGGACTCGTGGATGTGGTCTGGGGGGAGCAGGGCTGTACCCCGTGCCCAGCTGCGTGCCAGCTCTCTCCCCAGGAGGGTTTCTGTAGGTGCAGTGGTCCCTGTCCCGGTCTCTGTTCCTCCGTGGCTCCCCGTTCCTGCCCCGTGTGGGGACACCCTGCCCTACAGGCAGGGGGAGGCAGGTGCTTGGCAGCGGGGGAGTGCCAGCCCCCATCCCACACCTTCCCGCAGGGAATGCTGCCCCCGAGAGAAACCTCGGGGGTGGGGGGGAGGCGGGTTGTAACGGGAGCAAGCTTCTCTGTGCTTAGAGCTGAGATAGGCTGGAGCATGTCGCTGTTGATGCCTTGAGCTTTTCCCTGAGGAACCGCCCAGGCTCTGGAAGAATAAACCTGAGTCCGTTTATTCAATGCATAAAAGCTACATGCAAACTCTGAGCCGTCTTTCCGGGATGCGGATCCCGGGTTTTCCTCCCGATAGGCCGCGTGGTGTGGTGAGAAGGCAATGGGAGCACCGCGTCCGGGGTTTGGTGTCGCTCCTGAATTCCTCGGCTGGCCCGAAGCTTAGCGGGGAGGTGATTCATAAAGCCCCGCTTGTTCGGGAGCTTCCCTGCCTGTGCTGAATGAACGCTGGCAGCTCGGGCTGCTCGGATGCCTGGGATTGCAGCCGTGGGTTATGTGTGAGAAATGCCGCCGGGTCCTGTTCCCGGCCCCGCGCAGTGCCGGAGCGGCTGCCCAGCGCCGGCGCTCCCGGGTACCGATGGAAAACTCATTTCCAGCATGCCTGTTGCTTCATGCTCCCTGGAAAAATCCAGTGGGCTCCTCCCTGCGCAGTCAGGAGGATGTGGGCGTTTCCTGAGCTACAGAATGAGCTTTTTTCCTTTAAAAAGCACTGGGAAATATAAAAATAGTTTTTTGGCTTTTTTTCTACTTTTTTTTTTTTTTTTTGAAGGAGGTTGAGGTCTATGACATTGTTTCCACAAACGGTTGAGGCTAACTTCCCTGCTTTGGGAGGTTGGCTGGATGAAGTGAATGTTTAACTGGAGGAGCAGCACTGCTGGCAGCTGCGGGGCCAGCTCCCATCCCGCGCTGGCAGGTGGCAGTGGGCTGGCCTTGGGCTTGGGTTTGGGTTATCACTTCTGGCAGGAGGCTCTGGAGGGACCAGAGTCTCCTGCAGCCAAACAGCCACACACTTCCCCAGCTCCCTTTTGCACTGCTGAGCCTTAAATGAGTTTTGCAGGGTCACCGGGAGCCCTGGCCAAGCCTTTCTGCCTCCCGTCCTTTCTTCCCAGAAGAGCAGGCGATTGCGGCAGCAGGGGGTTTCCTGTTTTCCCATCCCAAGCACGAGGCAGGCACAAGCCCCAGGGATGCAGCAAGCACACGTGCAGCGGGGTCCGGCTGCGGACGGCATTTGGGGAGCTCGCTGCACGTGCTGGGGAGTGTGAAGGCTGGTGGGAGGCTGCTGCTCTATTTGTTTGGAAAGGTGCATGCTAAAAGCAGGTGGGAGTCACTCAGTAGCTCTCCAGCCTTAAAGGTGCTCTCCAGGGTTGGTTTGCTGGTGGAATTCCAGAGGAGGAATGGACTGAGGACATGGACACATCCATCTGGGAAGCAAGGAGGGCCCAAGCCCCGTGTGTTGCAAGGGGCCTGCAGCAGATGCCTGACCCCACGGTCAGGCTGGAGCGCAGCAGGACACGGGGTGCAGCCAGGTGTGGGGTGCTCTCCCTGCAGCGCACGGCCCCGGCGGGTCAGCCCGGCGAAATTCAAGCTGCAGAAGCCACTGTGCAATTAATAAGTAACCGCTGTCCTTGGCTCCAGGCAGGGAGATGGTGGGGCAGGAGAGGCAGGAGGGCTTGATTTCCATCACAGCCGTCCCTAACAAAGGAGTGGCTCTCCAAGTGCAGCTGGTGCAGCGTCGGCATGTCCGTGTCGGCACAGCCCTGGCTTCCCAGCTCGGAGCGGGCTGGGCTCCTTGGGAACTGCTTGCCCCCAGGTCTCGGAGTGTGAGTGGACCTTGCAGAATGGTAACTACGGATGCTCCACTTCCCTGCTCCCCGTGCAGGGCCCTGCCGGGGGGAGGGATACCTCTGTGGGAAGCTGAAGAACAGGCTGATTAGCATTAGTTTCTCCCTCAGGAAAATAGCACGGGCTACAGGAAATGATCTGTGGGAGTGTGGAACAGGGTGGTGTGAGGGCTGGGTCCCCTTGCTCTTGTGTACTGGGCTTTGCTGGGGCTCACGGCAGCGTGGTGCCGGCACTGCCAGCTGTGGGGAGCGGTGCTGCTCCCAGGGCTCTGGGTGCTGGAGGCTTGGAGCTGGCAGGCAGCTCCCTGCAAACCCAGGGCTGGTCCTGGGTGACTCAGTTGCATGTCTGGATTGTAGAGTCCTGCACCCGTGTTCCAGCTTCTAGGCAGACACACATCCTCCTGTTCCCATCCTCCCTATCCCTGGCAGGAGCACAGGGATGGGGAAAGGTGAGGTGATGGGACTGGAAAGAAAAGGCAAGGAAAGGCAGAGCAGGAACGCCCAAGCAAGAAGTAATGGAAAATCTGTCACCGCAGCATTGCAATCAAATACAGAGCCTGGAGCATGAGCCGTGGTGCCACTTCTGGTTGTGGTGGGATGGTGATGCCCATTGCTCCTGCCAAGGGCCCTGAAGCTACCAGAGGGGTGATGGTGGGAGATGGGTCCTGGCATGAGGATGGGGAGAGCTGTCCCACCATCCTGCTGTGCACTTGGCCATGGGGAGCACCAGTGCTGCGGCCCCAAGGGAGATGCTGAGCATCCTCTCCCACTGCCATCTCTGTTCACACTGTGTTGCCCACGGCCTTGGGCCAAACCCTGCTTGGAGCTGCGGGGGCCCAGCAGGGTGGGGAGGTAAGGAGCCATGGGGAAGGAGGGGCACTTTGACAGGCTTAGTTGCTCCAGCATGTCCCAGAATCCTGCTCTTGCTGAAACGGGCCAGGAAACTGTCTTACTCTCCCGGCACTGCCTGCCAGAGATGACATCTCAGTGTGCAGAAGGAGCACTGTGCTCTGAACCAGCAACTACCCAGGAATGGTTTGTGTGTGGGCCTGCCCGTGCCACTCTGCTCCTGGCTGTGTGGCGAGTGAGGGGAGGGCTGCAGGCTGGACTCTGATTTTCTGGTGGTGCCCCTCGGCAGCGTGGGCTGCATCTCCTGCATCCCTCGGGGTCCTGCCTGCCTTGCCTCACATGTGGGGCTGCTATGCAGCTGGAAAGCAGCTGATTCCTTGGGCTCAGCCCTGGCTGAACCCAGTGGCTGGCTGGAAACCCTGCTGATCCTCTCCCAGCACAGACACTGTCAAGCTGCCCAACCTCAAACGCATCCCATGCAGATGCTGCTTGATGAAGCCCTGTGGAAAATGGTGAGGGACTTGCTGGCCCTGCAAACTGGAGTGGGAGATTGGAGGCTCCTGGCCAGGGAAGTGCCTGCAGGAGGTGAGGCTCTGTCAGAGGAGAGGCAGGGAGCAGCAGGGTGGATGGGAGCCATGCTGTGCACTGGGGCTGTGGCTGGAAATCAAACAACCTTTGCTTGCACCCGAGTGGCTCGGCTATGCGGGGGCTTGGATCCCAGGGAAGACCTTGTCCCTCCCCTTGGCTGGAAGTGGGAGCCCCTGCCTGGGATATTCCTTGTTCCCCCCTTGCTCTGCAGCAAGGCTGTACTGAGCTGGCTTTGTTGCACACTTGGAGGGAGCCCAAGGCCTGGAGGGCTGCCTTGCCTTGCTGCAGGGAAGCTAAATATATATGTTTGGCCACAAATCAGGGTGCGGTGTAACCGTCAGCACCGGCTGTGGGATGGGGGAGAGGAGCTGCCTGGCTGTGCCTGAGCAGGGCAGGGGTGGGGATGGGGTGAGTGGCACAGGAAGGCAGCGCAGACCCTTGGCAGGGCAGCATGGCTGGGATATGGCCCGGCAGGGCATGGCAGGAAATCCTCAACCTGTCCTTCCACCTTTTCCATCTTTTGGCCACTTTTGAGGAACTGGGAAGGGGATGAGGCTGCTGGCTCACGGCTCTTGGCTTTGTTTCCAGCCATTTACCAGGCTCCTTTCCCTGCACTTTTCATTCCTTTGTGTCTGCAACTGCTTCGAAGCGCATCTACAGTCTGACAGCATCCCTCTCTGCCAGGGATGCCTGTCGCTGGATCCCTGTGGGGATTTTGGCACCCTTACTGCCAGACTGGGCTTGTCAGCCCTTCCCCGTGCCCTCCCAGGCCTCTGGTAGGATGGATGGGGCACAGCGCAGCCCTTTGCAGAGACGCAGCTGCAGCTACAATTCCTTTTGCTGAATTAGCCTCCGCCTGGGAGCAGCACTGACGTCAGGCTGTGGAAATACCTGTGCGAGGGACTGGAGCAGGCTCGGCGCGGCCGGCGGCACAGAAACTGGGAGGAGGGATGCTCTCTTCCCGTCCTGAGAGGATGCGCCCACCTCTGGCCTGCGCCAGCTGCTTTGTCTGGGCACGGCGGTAATTAAGGGCTGAGCCGCGTTGTCTCTGGGGTGGGGCTGCTGTGGAGCCATGGGATCAGTCTGCCTTGACAGCCCCGCGGCTGCTTGCCTGCTCCTGGCCTCTGGTTTTTGCCAGCTCTGGTGGCGTCCCTCGGCAGTGTGAGCTGCACCCCCTGCACAGAGCAAACCCACCTCACAGCTACGTCCTGCAGCCAGACGCGGACCTGGCTGTGCTCCACCTTTCCTTGGGGGTGTTTCCCCTGGGGAGAGGTTTATTATCCATGGGCACGCAGTGCCCGCCCATGGCAGTGTGGGTAACACAGGGCTGGCAAACCCCTGAGCCACACACGTGTGCCAGAGGCCAAATTCCTGCAGTCAAGTACCCTTAACTCTGCCCTTCCAGGGGGTGCTGCACAGCTGGTTTAAATCCGGCTGGCTTGAGGGCTGAGTGTCTAAGCGTGGGACCAGAGCAGGGTGTGCGTGCACTCGGTGTGATGCGGAGAGGAGGGGGCATCGTATCTGGTGGCAGAGGCAGGGTGCCTCTACGTGTCTGCCGTCGAGCCGGTGCCATGCCATGCTCCCTGCACAGAGCTGGACACAGCTCCGGCACTGCTCTGCCCCAGGCTGCTCTTGCAGTGCCGGTGCTGGGGTGACCCCTGGGGTTGCTGGGGTGAGGAGCGGGGCTCCCCCCCAGCAGCAGGAGGATGTGGCCAGAGACTTTTCCTCTGGGGCTGATGCAATAGCGGAGCAGCTGTGGCCGAGTGACAGGAAATCTGGGCGCTGGTTCTTTCCCTCCGCAGTGATTTATGGGATGGTGTGGCCGCAGGCTGCTGCCCTGGAAATGGGCTCGGGTGGCTCCAAGCTGCTTCCTCTGCTCCCTGCAAACAATGCCTTCTGGAAAGCCATCCCGGCTGTGCCGGTCCCGGATGCATCCCCCGGGAATCCTTGTTTGCAGCCAGAGGATGCCTGACCAGCGCCTGCGCGGCATTTCCATCTGGAGGCACGGGGCAGCCCCCCTGGTTTCCGGGCTGTCCCTGTGCTCCGGGTGCACCCGGCCGCCTCCCGCCTCCTGCCCCATCCCCTGCCACGCACTGTGGGTGCCAGTGACATCCCTCTTGCTCTGCATGGCCGAGGGATGCATTGGCAGAGGGGTGCATCCGTCAGGGAGGAGCAAGGATTTCCATCTGCTGGAATATAATGGGGGGGGGGGGGGTCATTGGGGGAGCATCGCGTATCGCGGGAGCAGGAAGGAGCTGGTGGGGGCTGTGGCCAGCTATGATTGCAATGGCTTCTGGAAAACATCCGCCAGTAGCTTCCTCCTTGCTTTGTACCCGTGGCCATGACGGCGCTGGGTCGGGGCAGCGGGGGGAGCCGGGGGTGACGCAGCCGGAGCACAGCCCGGCCTGGCTGTGCATCCACTGTGACAAAGCCGAGTGGTTCTTTGGCCCCGAGCCCCTGGCTCGGCTTTCAGCCCATCACGCTCCGTTTCCCTCCCTGGTCACCCCGGGGAGGCACCCGTTCCTGCCGGGGGGGCTGGGAGGATGCAGGGCTCCTGCGATGCTGCCAGGGCAGTGGGGTGCTGGGATCTCTGTATTCCCCTTGCTTTTGGGGAATCCCTGGGGTCTGGAGGGCCTGGGGCCTGTTTACCCTGCGGCTGGTTCTCTGCTCTCAGAGACAGATGGGGGCTGCAGAGGAAAAGGAGCGCAGTTCTGGCCCTAGCGCCTTCCTTGTGTGCTGCCTTTTGTGAGGGGCTGGGGAGACATGAGCCCCCCTGAGCCCCTGCGCTTGGAGCCAGCAGGGATTTGCCCTGGCAGCTTTGGGCAGGCAGGCACAGACCCCTGGCTGTGGTGGGGCATCCCTTCACCCTGCTGTCTGCTCCTGCCTGGGTTTGGTTAAACAGCTTGTGAATCACCGGGAGGTGGATTTGGAATTTCTTCCGACTGATGGGAGTCCCCACAGTCCATCTCCCACGTGCTTGCTTGGGGATACTCTCAGGAGTCTCCTGTGCACCCTGCTGCAATGACTCTGGCTCTGCCCCTTCACGCTGCCCCTCCCGCCACCGGCCATCCTGCTTTGCACCGGGATTGAATTTTTGGGTGGTGATGGCATTGTTTCGGCTTATCTTGGCCTTGTGGCATGCCCCGGATGCAGCTGTTTGCCTTGGGAGGAGGGTGGCTCTGGAAGCCAGGACCTGCCCTTTGGGGAGCTCTTGACCCCCATCTGGAGTGGATTCAAACAGGTGACATTTGCTGAGGTCCTCGGGGGGAAACCCGACATCGCGGAGGAGGTCTTCTCGTGGAGTGGGGCCGGCTCCGGTTGCGCTTTTATTTGCTTGTTAAATATTTTATTTGGCTCTCCTGATTTAGTTTTACGGTGGCTTTAACGGGCTCACAGCGTTTTCCAGCTGTCTCTGCACATGTGCAGAGCAGAGGGAGGGCCAGCAGGAATCCGTGGGGGGCACAAGGCAGCCCTCGGCCGCCCAGGAGCTGGGAGGGAGAAGGGATGGTGCAAGGCTGGGGATGCAAGGCGAGCAGTGGCAGCCTGTGCTGCCTCCCAGGGTGCTCCTGGAGACCTGCATCTCCGTGCCAGACGGAGGGATTGTTATTTGTACTCACATAACCAGTCTCAAAGCATTTGCCTTCCCCGAATTTGCCCACTGATGCTCTGATACTGTTTCCAGTGCCGGCAGCGAGTGTCATGCTGGGACACGTTTGTGGCCATGCGCCCATCTGCACGTCGTGCCTGCTCCCGGGCTGGGGTTAAGGAGCACCCGCACGCCCAAGGGACAGGTGTTTTCCAGGGTCAAATGTCCATCCTGGGTGACAGTGGAGGCTGTCTGTCATCCCGTCCTCCTGGGAGCAGCACCGGGAGCATCTCTGGAGCTGCAGCTGAGGCTCCGGGGAGAGGCTGGGTGTGCGTGGGGGGAGTGTGACTGAACGGGCGGGGTGGGCATGGAAACGCCAAATATTTGAATGGGAGTGAAGTCATTCCGGGTAACGTGGCGGGTAAAAATAGACACGGGGAGTGGGAAAGAAAATGCTACCGTTGCTGGACTGGCGTTTGGGAAAAGGCAGCTGTGGGATGGCAGCTGGGCGGTGTCCTGCTTTCAGCTGGGATAGGGTTAATCTCCTTAATAGCTGGTGCAGTGCTACGGGGGGGGGCAGAGACTGGGGGGTTTGTGCCCACGTCCCACAGGGCTGCAGGGACCCTGGGCGCAGCAGCAGAGTGGTCCCTGTTTCCTGCAGCGTGGCTGATGTGTGCAGTGTGAGCAGCCCCCCTTGAGTGAGTTCCCCCCGTGGTTGCCGCAGCCTGGCTTCCCCGGGGGCTTCAGCAGGTGCTGGGCAGTGGCTCACCCCTCTCTCGTGTCCCCTGTAGCCGAGAAGGTGTCCTCCCTGGGCAAGGACTGGCACAAGTTCTGCCTGAAGTGTGAGCGCTGCAACAAGACCCTGACCCCGGGTGGGCATGCTGAGGTAAGAGCTGCCAGGGCGGGCAGGGTGGGAGCTGTGCTGGCATTCGGGGGGCCTGGTGGGATGGGAATCCTAGGAACAGGGCTGGGGCAGATACCTGATGCCATGTGGAGGCGCTGTCCCCGCGGCATGCAAGCCCAGGAGCACACACTGTGGCTGCAAACGCTGCTGCTGCAACTCAGGGTGCTCTTGTGCACAGCCCTGGGGAAGCCACAGAGTGGTGCTGGCACCACGTGTCCTTCCTCTGTCACCCTGGGCTCCCGGGCGGCTGTGGTGGGGCTTGGCATGCACTGGGCAGACTTGTTTGGGCATTGCACAGGCTTTGGAGGCGTGTGTGTGCTGAGAGCCTGCACTGACCTGTGGTTAAAAACAGCAAGAATGGGGAATGCCTGGGTTGCCATGGCGATGAGAGCTCACCACTGGTGCTCTCTGTGCCCTGGGGCTTGTGCTGGAGTGTGATGCCACTGCCATTACCCAGCACTTGGGAGTGTGAAGGCGCCCTGCTGGTGGTGGCAGCTGCTCAGACTTGGGAGCAACTGTGTTTTTGCTGTGCAGTGTCCCAGCATGACACCCGGTGCCCTGGGTTTGGGCAGCACCTGTCATTCCACAGTGTCACCAGCTCCTTAGCTTGGCTTTAGCGGGCGGCACAGCCGGGGAGCAGCAGGGACAGCTGTGCTGGTTGCCCCCAGCCGGCGGGGAAGCAGGGCCTGTCCTGCCGGCAAGGACGGGGCTGCGCGGGTGGATCTGTGCTTCAGGCCCGGTTAAGCCCAGAACATTTGCTGCTTCTCCATATAAGGTTGGATTCTGTTCCCATAGGGGATGGCAGCCAAGCCCCACTGACTGTGCTGACAGCAGATTTGGCCCTTCCCTGCTTTTTCTCCCTTCCTTTGAGGAGGCTAGGTTGGAAAGGTGTCGCGGGGAGACCAGTTAAATGTTTACCCTCCCCTCTGGCATGGCAACGCTGTGAGCACACTCATATTTATGCCTTGCAATATTTTGCAGCTGCCTTTGGTCAGACCACAGCCTTCTCACTCCCCTGGCCTTACCTCTGGCTGTTCCAGCCCTTGCCTTTGGCATGGCACCACTGCTCAGCTGCCACCCTGCCCTTTGTGAGCAAGGAGGCCTTGCCTTGCAGCAGAGGGATGGAGGGCAGGAGCAGGGCTGAGATGCTGAGTGGAACCAAGCAAGCAATGAGGTGGGATCCTGCCTGAGAACGGGCTCCCAGTGGGTTTTCTACCCAGGGCAGTGTGTGTGGCAGCCCTGCTGGCCCCCTGCTCCAGCCACAAACACTCTTTCTTTTTTCTTGGACTCGGTTCCAGCTGGCCCATGAGAAATGTCTGTGGGGAGTTCCGGGGCTTATCGCCTGCCTCATGCTTTCCTGTGATAATCACCCCAGACGATAGTGGGGTCGATAGCAGCTGGGCTGGGACCAGCACCCATGTGGGGCCTCTGATCTTGGGCCAAGGCGAGGGAAAGGCGAAGCTCAGGGCTCCCACGGTGCTCTAAGCACCCAAGAATGGCCTGGCTGTGCACGGGATGCTGAGGGAGTGAGGTGATGCCTTGCTGGGTCTGGTGCCACATGGCTGGGCCGGGGTGTGGAGGTGCCTCTTGGCTGAGCTGCCATGGGGTGCTGGTGCTCCAAGCCTAGGGCACAATGTGCAGAACAGCCCAAGTGGTTGATGCAGGCAAAACCCCTGAGTGCTCAGGTTGGGTTAGGCTGGTGCTCCAGAGCCACAGCTGGGAGCATTTTAGGGTGTATGCATGGCCGTGGTGGTCTCTGAACACCAGAGGATGGAAGTGCTTCTGAGCGAACTGTGGTCACCACTCAGCATCCTAACACTGCCCTCTCTCCCCAGCACGATGGGAAGCCCTTCTGCCACAAGCCCTGTTACGCCACACTGTTTGGCCCCAAAGGTATGTCTGTGCCCCACCACTGCCTGCTCAGGGCTGCAGGAGGGGCCACGTCCCCTCGTCCCCAATTGTGGCCCTCAACAACATCGCAGAAGCCAGGCTAACATGGGCTGAGCATCAAGCCAGCAAATTGCAGTCCCAGGCCTGCTGTCTGCTTGTGCAGAGGGAGAGAAGAGCTGCTGGAGGGAGGGAGGGAGGAAGGAATCTATTCTGACATCTGCCCTTTGTTTTACATTTTAATATTTAAAAAAACAAATTCCCATTCCGACAGAAGGTGGAGTCACTCTCCTATCCCAGATGTGGCTGGAGAAAGCCTGGGTCAGGAGAAAGCAAGCCAGGGCTGAAATGCAGCAGTGGCCCTTGGCTCAGTGGGGCTGCGGGAGGTGGGATAGGGGGCTGGGGGGATGATGGAGACCTCGAGTGCTCCCAGGCCCCCACAGCCCCTCTGTGCCCCTCTGCAGGGGTGAACATCGGCGGTGCCGGCTCGTACATCTATGACAAGCCGCAGATCGAGGGGCAGACTGCTCCGGGACCCATCGAGCACCCGGTGAAGGTGGAGGAGAGGAAGGTGAATGCTGCACCTCCCAAGGGACCCAGCAAAGGTGAGGGGCTGGGCAGGACAGGCAGCCTGGCCCTTTGCCCTGCTGGGCAGCCAGTCCAGAGCCACCACGTTTGGTGATGGTGTGGGGCACGGGGTCCACCCCACTCAGGTGTGTCCTGGCAGAGATCTCCCCCCACTTCCCATCCACATGTCCTCTTTTCTTCCAGCCTCCAGTGTCACCACCTTCACCGGGGAGCCCAACATGTGCCCACGCTGTGGCAAGAGAGTGTACTTTGGTAAGGTGGTGAGTGGGCAGTGGGTGCTGGCCTCAGGGTGGCATGGCCCCATGGGGTATGCAGGGGCATGCATGGGGCTGGGAGTGGGCTTTGGATCAGGGAGGGGGTTGTGGGTACGGAGGAATGTGCCTGAAGGGCCTTCAGGGATGGCTCCTCGTGGATATACTCCTGGGTGCAGGGCTTTATCTACATTGTCACCTCCCACGTGGTAATGGCTGTCCTCAGCCATCCTCTGTCACCTGCGAGGCACCAGAGGGGTGGGAGGGATGTAGAAGGCTGGAGATCCTGAGTGCTCTCTTGGGATTTTGTGATACCCCCATGGGGAATGCTCCCCTCAGCATGGTGCAGGGGGCTGGTGTGATCCTCCCTCCTTGTCCCACTCCAGCCGAGAAGGTGACTTCACTGGGGAAGGACTGGCACCGTCCCTGCCTACGCTGTGAGCGCTGCAGCAAGACGCTGACTCCGGGGGGCCATGCTGAGGTAAGGGTGTCCCAGCCTTAGAAGCCTGGCCTGCACACTTGGGGATGCCAGTGGGGCATAGCTGAGATGTCCCAAGCCATCCCCATGGGCCCCCACAGCCTTTGCAGGAGGGCAGAGCTGGGAGGACCAGCCCCTCAGCCCAGGGAAGTGCTAGGGGTGCTGGGGTGTCTGCAGGGGACACGCAGAGCGAGAGAGGTGTCCAGCCACGTGTACACGTCCTGGGGGCTGGATTTTCCCTGGCCCCCAGCCCAGGTGACAGGTTTCTCTCTCTGCCCTGCACAGCACGATGGACAGCCGTACTGCCACAAGCCCTGCTACGGGATCCTCTTCGGGCCAAAGGGTGAGTGCCTGGGGCACGTGGGGTAGGGACCCAGTCCAGGGACACGGGCCCTGCGTGGGCTGCCACTCTTGATGCTCACGCCACCACCCAGAGGGGACATCTCCCTGGAGCATGCCACCTTCCTGTCCGTGTCCTCACCCTCCTGTTTCTTGCCCCATGCAGGTGTCAACACCGGAGCTGTGGGAAGCTACATCTATGACAAAGACCCTGAGGCGAAGAACCAGCCCTAGACAGCGTCCCCGCCCGCCTGCCCGCACGCTCTGTGCCCCTCCTGTACTAACCTCCTGCTCCCAGCTGGAGCAGACCCTCACCAGGCTGGCCACGGAGCTGCACCCTCTCTGCTGTCTACTCCGGGCAGGACAGCCCTGCCCCTGGGTTATATATCATAGTCTCTAATATAAGCTTCAGTGTTTAAAGGCAAAGGTAGAAGGTATCTCTGGTGGTTCCCAATGCGCTCTGCCCTCCCCACCCCTTCCACCAGCCCCCCGAGCATGGGAGGCAGCAGGGCAGGTGTGGGGATGTCCCTGGGTGCAGGGGATGGTGGGTGGCACCCGAAGGGCTGAGGATGGGGGGGAAGGTGGTGGCGGGAGTCCCACTGTGGGAAGGTGCTCCATGCTGTCCCTCAGTGCTTGGGACTGGGGTCAGGGTGCCCAGTCCTCTTCCTCACCAGTGGCTGGAGATGTGTGACACCTGGCAGCACTGCCCTTCTCCTGGTCCTTCCCAGGCTCCATGCCCTGCCTCTCACTCTCCCTGGGTCCCACAGCTGGCTCTGTCCACCGTTAGGTCTGGCACCTCCCTACCCCCCTATCCTTGAATCCCAGGCACCTGGTTTAGGCTGGTGCCCCCCCAGCATGATCCCCCTGGAGGCAGAGCCTGTGCCAGGGGGCACTTGGCAGCTGCAGCCCTGGTGGAGGGGGCTCTCCTCTCCCCACCTTTGGAGGACAGAGCGCATTGGGCTGGTGGCCTGGGCAGCAGGACCTCCCCCTGCTTCCCAGAGTTGGAGGTTTCTCATTGTTGTTGTTTATTTATAAGCAGTTGTAAATGTGCTCCTTGCTTTGGAGAATGACACGTGCCCCCCGTCTCACCTGTCCCCCCGTGCACACCCAGCCCTGCTGCTGCCCAGGAGAACAGGGAGGGGGCTGGTGCAGGGGACCCCAGCAAGCCCTGGGTGCCAGCACCCCACTCTCTCTGGGCCCCCGTGCTGCCGCAGGGCTGACTTTTGTTATTGCTGACAATAAAGGTTTTGAGAGATGTGTTGTGCAGCTCAGCTCCAGGTGGAGGTGGGGGAAGCTGTGCACACCACACAGCATCCTTTTGGTCCCAGGACCCGGCTGCTATGGTCCTAGCCCAGCTGGCTCCTCCTGGGGCCAGACTGAACCGTTCCAGCTGAGCCTGAGCTGCCCAGGCCCGAGCTCCTCCTGAGGAGCTGTTCCCTGTGCCGTGAGCACAACAGGCTTGTAGGAAGCTGTGCTGGCCATGCAGATGGGATGGGGTGGGATGGGGTCCTTGCCAGCTTTGGGAAGTGGAAAACTAATGGACAGAAGTTATAGAGCAGGTGACATTGTTCCCCCCAGCCTGAGCTTGCTGAGCAGGCACAGTGCCTGAGTGGGGCTGCCATTAGGAAAGCTCAGCCTGGCAGCAGTGGGGCAGGAATGCATTGTGGGGGCATTGGCCACCCCCCAGCCCTTGTGAGCTGCCCTGTCCCCAGCCAGATGCCACCCCGCTGCCAGCCCTGGTTTTAGACATGCAGCGATTCCCCCGAGGAGCTGGGTGTCTGGAGAGTGAGGCACGGAGCCTGGGGCTGCCAAGGCAAACACCGGTTCTGGGAACTGCTGCTCCGGCTCGTCCCTTCTGTCACGTTCTTGCAAGAACCCCGTTGGGCTGCCTGCTGGCCGTGCCCCCCTGGGACCTCGGCCTCCCACTGGCCCCGTCTGCTGGGGAAAACAGAGACCGGGTGGCCCCCGCCACGTGTTGAATCCTTGGAGCTGCTCCATTGCCGTGCAGGAGAACGGGCTTGGTTGCCAGCCACAGCCCCTGGCCTTGCTCCTGGCCCGGGCACGGCTGGGAAATGCAGCGGGCACAACTGCAGAGCAGCGGCAGCAGGGAGGCTGCGGCCGCAGCGGCATTCCCGGGCTCAGGCAGCTGGCGGAGCAGTGCTGTTTCCGTCCTGGCAGTGATCCCAGCGGCGTGGAGCCTTTTCCCAGGCACAGAGGGCTCGGCAGCGCAGTTTCTGGGTCGGGAATTGGGCTCTGTGTGTTCATGTTTTGGTGGGGTTTCTATAGAGACTTGACCCCTGGGATGCTTTAGGGACAAGGCTGCGGTGTAAATCAGAGCAGTGTCGCTCTGCCGGCTCCTCCCCTGACCCGCAGCTGGGCCCTCACAGCCAAAATTTGCCAAGTTTGTCCCACGTAGCAGCAGCAGTGCTGAAGTGGGGGGTTCCCATCGCTCACCCAGGGCCTAGTACAGCTGCCAGCAAAGCCCTTGGCATGAATCCATATCTCCTTGCAACTCTTATTTCCTATCATTAATTAATGAGCTTAATATCTTTGCCAGCCTGTGGCGATCCCTTGCAGCAGGGAGCTTCCCTGATGGACTGCACAGGCTCATGTTCCTTCTCAGCACCTATCTGGCTCCATACTGTGTTCCCAGCAATCCCAACAGGATCCCACCAGGGGCACTGTCCCTGCCCCCTCGATGGGAGCCTTCAGTGGGATGCTCACTGCAGCAGGGAGCCAAGCACACCTGGGACCTCACCTGCGACCCAGAGTATGGCTGGGGGGATGGCAGGGCTGCTGGGACCAGTTAAGCCAGTGGTGTTGAGACAGGGAAGGGGCGGCAGGGATGGGAAGGCATGCCCTGCTGTTCCTGGGCTAGTTCTGGGTGTGAAGGGATAAGGGGCAGGGCAGGTACAGCATCCCAGCTGCTGCCTGCTCCCAGGCAGTAACAAACCCAGGATTTTATTTTGATTTGGGGTTGGCTTTCCCCTCAACTCCTTTCTCTTTCCTTTTTTTTTTTTTTTTTTGGTTTTTTTTTTTTTTGGTTTTTTTTTTGGTTTTTTTTTGTTTTTCCTCCTTACATGTTCTTCTCCCCATGAGAGTTTTACTGAAGGAATGCAATGAAATTAAAAATAGACAAAATTCGGCCCTGCTGCTCAGGGGGGTGCTGGGAAGCCTGCAAATATCACAGCGTCCTGCTACGCAAAAGGGCACAACCTGGCTGCTCAGGCTCTGGGTGGGCAGTGTTCACCCACCCGCAGGGAGGTGGAGGGACTGGGCATCCCTCGTGACAGAAAGTGTCCCTCAGGTACAGCAGGTACCCACAGGGTGGGTGTTAAGAGCAGGAACCTGAAGGCTGTAGGAGGGCTTTGGGGTCCTATCTGGGATTATCTGTATGTGCTGAGGGGCTGGAGCTGGCCCTGTGCTGATGGCTCAGTGTGGGGACCAGGGCACAGGCACAGCAGAGGGGCACTGTGCTCAGGCAGCTCTGGCCTCTAATCCTTGGTACATTTTTGTATTTATTTTTGGGAGGCCTATGTGAGCTGAAAGTGCTCCTTCTCTTGAGGCTTGGAAAACATCCTTCCCCTCAGGGATGTCAAATATTTTTTTTTTTTCAGCTTGGACTTGCTAGTGGGGTAAAAAAGTTGGAGGGCTCTGGTGATTACAGACATGCTCTCCAGGGTACAGATGAAAATAGAGAACAAAGTGGATGCAGCTTTGCTTGGAAATCCCCCAAGCCCTGTGAATTTGTCCTGGGCCACTTCACTTGCTGGCTCCCAGGTTTCTTGGGAGCCAGCAAAGCTCAGTAGAGAACTCACCAGCTGGTCAAACTATTCTGAGGGCAGTCTGGGTGATGGGGGCTGTGGGAGGAGCAGGATTGTCACCTAGTGGTGCTTCTCAAGAGAAGGCTGAGGGTGCCTGTGCCATCAGAAACAGGGCTGCACAGCTTGTGCTGTTCTTTGTGACCCAGAAAAGGGACGGAGAGTGTACAAAGGCTGGTCCCAGAGAGGCACAGCGGGTTACACGCATGGAAAACACCAGGAAAGGACTTGGTAGGGGTAGGAATGATGAGGGCAGCCCTGGGTACATCTGAGCCAGTCCATGCAGGGGAGGGAGATGCAACCATCACGTGTGGAGGGGTCCTGAAATGCAGAGAGATGGCAGGACAGGACAGCTCTGATATGCTGGGGGCCAGAGCAGCACAGCCAGGCAGTGAAGCCAGACAGATTTAAAGCATTTGCTGGGAAATCAATAAACAGGAGCCAAAAGGGATGAAGTGCTGGAAGATGTGATTTAAGATGGGATATTAAAAGTGACCCAGTAAGCACAGCTTGTTTCCACAAGGGCCAAGAGCCGGCTCAGATACTCTCTGAAGTCAGCAGAGGGGCTCTTCCTGGCTTGGCCGAGCTTTGGCTTGGTCCCAGTAGGAGGTTAAAGAACTGGGTGTAAATACTGGAGAGGGTGCAGGAGAGCAGGCAGGGATGAAGAAGAAGGAATGGCACAAAACCAAGCAGAGGAGGATTTGGGCTGTAAACCCACCTGCCCGGGCAGTGCCCTGGGCTGTCACGCAGGGAGAGCTGCTGGTGCAGGCTCTGGCTGTGCCACTGGTGAGGATGGTGCTGGCTCCCCGGCTGGTTCCTGCCTGGGGGCATCCACGAGGGAACACCCCAGGATGCAGGCTGAGCTCTGTACCAGCCTTTAGGTTTTCAGGTAGGGTGAGCAGCTGGGAACCACCCCGGGGAGCTCAAGGGGCACCTCGAGTGCGCTGGGGCAGACTGCTGGGGGAGGAATACCTATGCTGATGGGATGGAGGCGTGCAGGCTGATAATGGCTGTGCAAACCTGTGACTTCTCCTCCTCTCCTCCTCTTCTCTCTCCTGCTCTGTCCTGGCCCTCTGTCATGCCTGGGTATGTCAAAGCACAGTAGTCATATCCTTTTCACCTTCCTGCTCCACTGCCACGGCATGACCACGCTGAGCAGTGTGCTCACAGAGAGAGCAAACACTTCTGCATCCCTTTGCCTCACCTCCAGTGAATTTTTAACCAGGAATAAAAGGTGTGGCGTCAACAGCCTGGACCCAGCCCAGGGCAATCGGTGCTGCCAGGGAGGCTGGGGAGGTGATCCCTGGCACAGATCCCCTGTGAGTAGCCTCTGAGTAGTGTCCACAGTCCCTGCCAGCCCCCAGCACCCATGTGCCTCTCCCTGGCAGGCAGAGGCAATGCCTACTGGGCACTGGGCAGCTTTCCAAAGCAGCAGATTTTGCTTCCTTGACAATCCCGGCTCCATTTGATAGCCACAACAGAAACAGCCAGGCCACGCCAGGAAACTGTACCAAATCCTCCCCCAGTAGGATTTAGCCAGGAGGTTTCCTGGGGCTGCCACTAATGGAAAGCTTGCAGAAAAGTGCAGATGGTAGCGGAGACTTTGGCCAGACTGTACTCAGGAGAGCCTGGATGAAATTGGAGGAGATTTTCCATGTCTTGGCGGGGTTGGAAAGGCGGACGAGGGCTACCACACCCTTTTGTTCCATGGATGGAAGTCCCAGTCGTGTCCATGTTGTGTCCCCACGTGGGCAGCCCTGCATGCTCCATCCGCACTGAGCCGGGAGCTGGTGCATGGCTCTGTGTTTGTTATTGCTCGTGCAGTGAAACATTAACCGCGTGATGATAATTCACGCCCTGGCTCTGAGGGTGAGAGCTGACCTGACATGGGGCTGCAGGGGCAGCCAGCTGCCTGAACTGGCCTGGAAGTGTTTTTACAGTTTCAGCTGGAAGCTGACATGTGATTGCCCATGCCTGCGGCAGGACGATTCTGCACTGTGTCCCCAAGGGCACTGAGCGCAGATTTTGGCGTGGCAGCGAGCGTATTTCACAGGCTCAAACTTTTTGGGGCTTTCCAGCACCAATGGCAGTGTGCTGGTGGGTGTGCCAGAAACCCCCAGAGTACTCCTTTCCAAACCCCTTCCCCAAGCCCCCCACTCCTGGAAGGCTTTTCCCACTGCCGTCTTGTTCACAATTACTCCCAGCCAGCAGTCACCTGTCAACTTTATGAAGACGTATCCCAGAGGTTTTCCTTAGGGTGTAATTTGCCCTGACAGCCGCCTTCGTGCTGTTGTTTTCCTGTCTGTCTGGTAATGGGATTAGCCATGTGCAAATCCGGAGGTGCTGGAGGGCCAGTGGGGGCAGAGCCCGCCAGCCCCTGTTGCAGGGCACACCGAGCAGCTTCGCTGCGCTGCGGCACCGGCAGCTCGCGGGCCTTTCATGGGATCATGTGCCTGGCAGCTCCCCCCAGCTTCTGCTGGGCTTGTTTTAAGCCATCCTATAATTTTCTTGTCAAATTAGAGTTCCATGGCGGGTGGTGTAGCGCATATTTTACGACAAATAGTCTTGGCTGAGAGGGCCTTTGACTTGCACAAGTGCGGGCTGAAATATGGCCAGGGAGGGAGATTTTGTAGGACTCGCAGCTGTGAGAGTGCTGGGACAATGCTGGACGGGGGTGCCACTGGCCCCTGGGTCATGCCCTCACTGGTGCATCATCTCCCCTCTGTGCAAGTGTGCTGGGGAGCTGTGAGAACTGTGGGAGCCCCTACCCCACTCCAGTAAGGGGAGGGCAGGAAGGGGAGCCTGGAGCTGCTGTCTGGGCAGATGGGCTGGTCTGCTACATGGAAATAGCTGTTTTTTCTTGCTGTGTTAGCAAAACAAACCCAAATTGGCTTATGTCACCGCCCTGCCTGCAAAAATGCCAGTGGCTTTTCCAATTGTTTCTGCCGTAGTCACCAGAGGCCAAGATGCTTGATGGAGATATTTCGGCAGGCAGCTCTGGCACACCCAGGAGGTCTTGACTTGTAGCCCTGCCCCAGGAGCCCAAGAAACTCTTGGGGTCTGCAAGGACCTTGCACAAAAAAAACCACAGATGGAGCTGGGGAATGGGTGCTCGCTCTTGCCAAGGGAGGGGATAACCCTGGCCATAACAACACCACCCAAACAAACACATGAGACAGCCCAGGTTTTCCAAGGGCTGTTGCCATGCCATCGGGGAGTGCTGGCGCCTGATGCTTCAGGATAGAGCCTCACCCACAGATTCTTATCAGAGGGCATTGACAGCTGAGGCATGCTCAGTCTAATGGTTAAATTAGCTGGAACAAGGTCTCCAGATAAGATAAAGCTGTGGTTTGCTGAAGAGACTGCTCTTGGCACTGGCTGGGTTTTTTCCCTGTCAGGCTATGAACCTTGATTTGAAATGATGCTTTGGGTGGGACCCGGGGTTGCTGAAAATGTCACCCCTGCCCTTCTCCTGCTGCTCCCTGGTGCTGTCTCTGCCCAGCACTGGAGCTGCCCACTGGACGACCTCGTCTGTATGTGTGGGCATGGCATCATGGGCAGCACCCCAATGAAGAGGGATGAGCTGGCTGCTGCTCACTGCCACTCCAAGAAGGCTCACAAACACAGTTTCAGCTTGTTTTTGTTGCACACATGGTTTTGTGTCCTGGGGGGACCCTGGATGGCAGAAGGAGCAGTGACCCCAAATGTCAGCCTGCTGCAATGTTTCCAGCCAGCTCTCTCCAGCACAGGCCAGTGGGGCCTCAGTGTATTGCTCCATCGCAGAGCGCTGACGGGTTTCGCACACCGGTGTTCCAAGTGTATATGGACTCACTTCCTGTAAAATGAGCAAGAGACAGTATCCTGTGGGCGCCTGAGAAGCTGCTGTGCTCTGGGAGCACCTGCAGCCCTTCCTCCCTCCCTGCTGGGGCCCTCTGCCAGACAGCTTTGCTGCACTGCCCCAGCCCTGTGCACGCCTGCTAATCAGGTGGACAGGAGCGGGGTCACAGCCATGAGCAGGGTGCAGGTACAGCTCCCATGGGATGTAGGATCCAGGGCTGTGTCCCACAGCAGCCTTCCCCCTGACATCGGCTCAGGGGGATTCATGCAGGTTTGCAGGGCACACTAACACCATGCTTTGGCTCACTGCTTGTGAAGCAGGCTGGGCCTAGCCCAAGGTCCATGGATTCTGGTAGCCCAGCAGGGCCAGCTGGGATAATTGAGGAGCCACGAGGGGCCAGCAGGCACACAGCCCCATGCAGGGAGGATCGGCAGAGAGCACCATGTGGCTCGGTGGCACCTACTTTGTGAGAGTGGCCCTGGTTCTGTGCCTGCTCTGTTGAGTGAACAAAACAATCTCCAGAAAGTCCATGGGGACACGGAGAGGAGGGGACAGCTGGGCTCTGCTTCAGCCGGGTCACTCAGTGTGCGCTGCCATGCAGTGGCACCTGCTGCCCCAGCAGGGGTGGGAGCATTCCTGCCACAAGAGGAACTGGGCTGAGTGGTCCATGAGGACTGGCCGCAGGGCTGGCCAGCTGGAGGAGACTTGCAGGAAGGCAGTTTTCAGCTGCCGGCGGGCACAAAACCTGCCTTAAAAGGGAGTGCAGCTGAAGGCGTCTGTCCGAGCCAGTCAGTGGCCCCAAAGCAGCCTGGCACCATGTAGGAGGGGAAGCAGGGCCACCAGAGAGGGGAGAGGACATGCCTTGTCCCCTATATCATCAGGGTGCCAGCTGCACCCCTGGTGGTGTGGGGAAGGGGTCCTGGCCTGGGTAACCCAGCTGGGTGCTCACCGAAAGCTGTGTCTGGGTACAGGGGGATGTGATGTGGCTGAAATATGGGTGCCTGCATGTATTGGTGCCTCAGGGCAGGAAGAATGGGGAGGAGGCAGGGTGGAGGCCCTTGCAGGACAGTCTCCCCTCCCATACTGTAAGACACTGTCTCAGCATCTCAGCATGACTCACACCTTAGCTGGGAGCTGGTCCCAGTGACGTCCCGCCAGTGTGGGTGATGCCCACCCTGCTGAGCCCAGTGCTGCCCTTGGAGCAGGATGGTGCTCCCCAGCCTGCAGTGGGGCTGCCAAATGTGGGGTGAAAGACTGGGAGCAGCAGCAGGGAGCATCAGCAGGGGGATTGTGTTGGGAAGGGAGGGTGCTGGAGCCAGGCTGGGTCATAAAGCAGTCCCAGCTGAACATGAACTTCACCTCTGGACACAGCTTGCTTCTCCTCCTGCACCCACGGGTGGGATCCGGTGTCAGCAGGGCCCTGTTTCTGCCGGTGAGGGATGCCTCGCATTTCGGGAGGCAGTCACTAGGCGTCCTGGCGCTGGGTTTCACAAGCCCTCATGACCTTTCCAGCACAGCAACATGCCCTGGGGAGGATTGTTTCATACAAAACAGACCTTTGGATAGGCTTTTCATTTCCTTCACAGCCAAGCACAAAGGAACAACAAGTCCTCCCTCCTAATAAAATGACAAAGTCAGTGACACAGATAGGCTGGCTCTCCACAGTGAGTGCAGCCATGTCCTGCACCCACGCCATTCCCAATGTCCTGCAAGTGGGGGGTTACAGCCCTGCAGCTCCCTCCTGCTTCATCTCGCACCCCGAAATTCCCCACGGGCAGGAGACCCTGCCTGAGGGTCGACTTTTACATTTCCTTGGGAGAAAACATGTCTGTGCTCAGAGGAGGTGAGCCTAGGTGGCCAGCACCCCATGAATTCTTATCTGGGAGTGTGGTTAACTGACAGATGCCAATCACAGCTCCCGCTCTGAGCGGGGCTTCGGCCACCCGCACAGCACAAGCGTGGGCAGGGAGCTGGTGCGCAGAGGGGACAGGGCTCTGTGCGGGGCAGTGGAGGTTGGGGTGCAAGGGGTGTGGGGCTGCAAAGGGTGCAAAGGGTGCAGTTGGAGGGATTGCAGGGGGCAAGAGGTGCAGGGGGTGTAGGGCTGGGAGGGGTGCGGGACCCCGTCTCGGGAGCCCTGGCAGGGCCGTGCCCCAGGCGGGCTCCTCCAGCTGCGGGCGGGGTGCACATCTGGGTGGGGCGGAGCGCACATCTGGGCGGCGCTGGGCGGGGCGGGGCGGGGCGGGCGGGCAGTGACTTCGGCGGGGCCGGCGTGGAGCATCCCACAGCCGGTGCGAGCGGAGTCCGGAGCCCAGCCGAGCCGAGACCATGCCCAAGTGTCCCCGCTGCCAGAAGGAGGTCTACTTCGGTAAGGGCTTCCTGCCCCTCCCCAGCCGCCCGCACCGCGGGGGACCTGTCGGGCACCGATGCTGCCCCCTCGCCGCGCTGTGGGTCCTCCGGGCACCCCGGCTTCTGGGTGCCCCCATATTGCGCACCCCATCTCTGCAAATTCCTGGGGTACCCCAAAGTTGCTCACCCCTGCGCTGTGGGTCCCCGGGGTGCCCCGGGTGGATGATCCTATAGATCCACCCCAAGGAGGTGCCTGGCTGCAGAGCACAGGCTGCACTGGGTGCTTCCAGCGCAGCATGGGTGCTCACCCCACTTCCTTCCCAGCACAGCCCGCAGCCCTGAGCCAATCTGGAGACTAAAGGCCCAGCTGGTAAAGCTTGCTGCTCTGAAAGCCTGGGCAGGTGAAGCAAGCACCTTCCCCAATGGCAAATCCTGCCCTCCAGCAAGTTCATGGGTCAGGGGGTCACCCACATGTTGTTCTGTGTGGTTTAGCACAGCAGGATGACACCTCTGGGGTGGTATTTTTAAGCCGCTGTTGCAGGGTAGGTGTGAGCCCTGTTGGGCTGCCGTCTGCTGCTGGGCTTCCTGCAGATATCTTCCCTCCAAACTGGGGCCCCAAAGCTCCTGCCCCTTCTGGGGCCATGGACCTGCTATCCTGTCTGAGGATATCTGTGGGGTTTGAGCTTCTCACTCTGCTATCAGCTGCTGGAATGGGCAGGTTCCTCTGCCAGACCTCCCCACTTGCCTGGCATAGCTGAACTGGAGGGGGTTTGCTGGGAGCAGCTTACACACACTCCCTGCTTTCTAATTTATGAGAGATGAGGGATCTGGAACCCAGGTGCCATCACTGACTTCTCTCTCTGCTTTATTTCTGCTCTGCTTGTGCATGCACCCCAACTATTTGTGCTCTGCCAAGGAGCTGGGGGCTCAAACACAGGAGCTGCTCTCTGTCTGTTAGCGATGCCCACCCTGGGGAGCTGTGCCGGGGCTGGCATGGGCGCTGCCCAGAGGGCTGCTGGGGCTGTGGTTCCTGTGGCTGGGAAACTTTGATTTGCCTTGAACTCACTGCTTGCAGACAGGCTTTGAGATGGGGGTTTTGGCACAATACAGTTTGTGGCTCCCTCCTGCGACTCAGGATCCTGGGGTGCCTCATCCACCCATGTGGCTTGGTATCAGGAGCCACCAAGGTGCTGGTGTCAGTGAGTGCCTTTCCCTGTGGGTCTGTATCATTCCCGCTCAGGGCGAGCTGGGTTTGCTGTGCCTGCAGGTGCGGCCGTGGAGGAGCTGGGACGGGACCGTTTGACCAAGGAGGGGTTTGACCTTGCACTTATCACGCTTGCACTTATTACGAAATGTCTCTGTTGATGCAGAGGCTGAGGAGGGTTCAAAAGCTGTTGGAGGACCAAGCTTGACGCTTGATTTCTGTGCCTGCAGATTATCCAAAGTGCTGGCAGAGAAGGCAGAGCAAGCCTTGCTCTGGGGCACCCTGAGGCTTTCAGAGCCCGGCAGTCCTGCTTGGGCATGCCTCAGGCTGCTTTGGGCCAAATCGTGTCTGTAGAGAGCAGGGGAGGGGAGGAGGTGGTGCTGAGAGGAGTAGGGATGGGGTTTGCAGGAATTCTGCCTTCATGGTTGAGTGCTGTACTGAGCCTTAGCAGAGCTCCTGCCCAAGTGTTGGTGCAAATGCGTGTGCAAGAGATGGGGAGGCTGTGCTCCTTCCAGAAACCCTGTGATAGGAGGGTCCTGCCACGGGCCAGGCTCGGGCTCCTAGGGGTGCCCAGGGGGAGGACACTGTTGCCCCTGCCAGGCTGCGGGCATAGGAGGCCCTTTGTGCCACTGGGGAATGGCAGCAGGGCTGCCTTGTGACATTTGGGCACTGCCCCCGCTCCCACCTCTGCAGCCATCAGCTTGCTCCTTGCACAGGCTGTTGTGGGCATATTTGGACTGCAAAGAAGAGGTGCTTCAGGCTGCCAAGGGCCCCCCAGGGGCCACTACCCACACTGGCTTGGTCCCATTTGCAGGCACGGGGGCAGTTTTCCAACCGGGCTCTGACAGGATTCCTGTGGACAGCCCTGTTTAATCACTTAACAAATTCCCAGGAGCTCTGCTGCCAATATGAAGAGCACACACGTCTGCAGAAAATACCCTTCTCCCCTGCTGTGCTGCAATTAAAAGCCACCCTTGTGTTTCCCCCCCTCTCTGTAAACATGTCCTGGCTCCGGGATGTTGTCCCTCCCATGGCTGCCTGAACCCCAGCCAGGCTCCAGCTCTGCTCTGGCTTGCCATGGTGCCAGCAGAATCGGAGCTGTGGCTGGAGGGAACTGGTTTGTGTTGGCAGGGTGTGGCAATGGCTTTGCCTCCTCAGTCCTCGCCAGCATCCCCTTTCACCTCTGCCAGCTCTAGTGATTTCTTGGGCTCCAGCTCATTGCAGAGAAATTAATCCCCGTGCAGGCTGTTGTTGGAAGGAGGTAGGTCCTCAGAGCTTTGGAAGATGGAGTAGAAGTCAGTCCATCCTCATGGATGCAGCCATGCTCACCCTGGGCGTGGCACTGCTGCTGCAGATCCGTGTTCCTGGATGTGTATGGCATTGTGTGTACACAGCGAACACTTGGGTTTGAACACTGTGCCCTCTGGCAGGCTTCAGAAAATGCCCAAAAATGTCATCCCAAGGGTTGATGGCAAGGCAACCAATCTGCCAAAACTAACTCGTGCCTGTTCGGTGCCTCAACTAACCCACCTCTTTTCCATGGCAGCCGAGAAGGTGACTTCTCTGGGGAAGGATTGGCACCGGCCCTGCTTGAGATGTGAGAAGTGTAACAAGACCCTGACATCTGGAGGCCATGCAGAGGTGAGGTTTGCTGCCCAGGAGGTCCCTGTCCCCTGCAACTGAGGGCTGGGACAGGCAGAGGTGGAGCTGAAGGGTTGGTGGGGCTGATGCTCTTTCTCTCTCCCTGCAGCACGATGGCAAACCCTACTGCAACCACCCCTGCTACGCTGCCTTGTTTGGGCCCAAAGGTAGGGTGTCTGTGACGGGGTTGTGGAGGGAGTGAGGGGGCTCAGGGCTCCTGTCTCCCGGCGAGTTGCAGCTGCCGGTGTGCTCACCATCCCATGGCAATGCTGACCCCGCTCCATCTCTTCCAGGGTTCGGCCGGGGAGGAGCTGAGAGCCACACCTTCAAATAAACCTCAGGTTGGTCCTTCCCTCGGAGCTCCCCTCGTGTCTCTGGCTCCAAGGGCTGGCTGGGGCTGTCCTCCCTCAGGCCAGCGGGAAAGGCAGGCCTGCCACAGCGTCTCTCTGGGCTGGCTGTGGCTCCCAGCCCTTGCTCCGGGGCTCAGGAGCTGGGTGCCAGCTGCTCCTCTCCACCAGCCGCCGCTGACTGGCAGCACTCGCTTAGTTCTGGCAGCAGATGCCAAAGGCCATTGCTTTGTGGCCCGTTGGCAAAGAGAGGATCTGTCCTGGAGTGCTGCTGTCTCTGGGATATCTCTGCTCGCAGCCCAGCCTGACTTCACCTCCTCCTCTCTTCCATCCCTCTCCAGGTCTGATGTCCAGGGTTCCCAGCACAACCTGAAGACACCACAAACACACCGCAGCAGACATGCATTTTTGTTTTTAATTCACCCTGTACTAGACTAGCACGTTCAAAGCAATAAGTAACCAAGGCTGGGCTGGTGTGGAGAGAGGCTCTGCTCCAGATGGAGTGCTGCCAGGGTGGGGATGCTGGGTTGCCCTGCCGGGTAGGAAATTTGGCTGATACTGCAGAAGGCTGCCTGGAGAGGAGACTGCGCCCTTCCAGCCAAAACCTAGCTCTGCTTTGGGCATCCAGCTCTCGTGGCCGGGCCCACAGTTGTATTCTCAGTCTTTAATAAATGAAAAGATGCTTCCCTCCTGTAGCAGCTGTGCTCTCTGTAACAGGAGTCCCATGGGACTCGCTTGTGAAGCGCTTGCCACTTGCTTGAGGCCCCTGTGGCCTTTGGATTGAGCCCCACACTGTGTGATGGCCCCACGTGCCCTCAGGTGGGGCAGAGAGGTGTCTTGCTGGGAGAGGGTTGACTGTCACATCAGGATAACTTGATATTTGCTGCTTTTGCTCTGAATAGCCACACAAGAAGGCCAAGGGAGGCAGGAGGTTGCCATCTAAGCAGAGCCAGCCTCCCTCAGCAGGGAAAGCAGAGCTGTGGTGTTAGAAAGCAAGAGCTGGCTCACACGAGATTTGCTCTTTCGTGTTTCAGTGTTTTTGCCCTACTGGAAAAATGGCACTGACAGATGTCAAAGATGTCAACTTGAGGGATGTTTCTAAAATGGTTTCTTAACCATGTCTTTCCGTAACCTGAACAACTTCATTTACATATTCAGAGATATCTCATCACCCACTGGGATATTTTTGTCTACAGTTTATGCATGCATTTCCTTAGAGACTGCTCTGCATTTTACTGTCACGTCAGCCTTCCTGGGACTTGGCCAAAACCCTCAGGGGTCAGAGATACATGTCCACTGTCAAAATCCTCGGTGTCAGAAGCAGCCTGATCTGATAAGCATCTTAAAACTTCCAATTAAACTTGCTTATTGCTACAAGGCACTGCCTCACCTCCCACCCCAATAACACAGGCGTCTGTGTCAAAGGCAAACCCTGGCTACTGCTGTTTGGCTGTCATCAGACTTCCCAGCCAGCCAGGGCTCGTAGGGACCTCCTGCTCCCACTGCTGCCTTTGCCAGCAGCCTCCCGGGGGTGCCAGCACCCATGGACCTGTGGCTCCTAGCCATCCACACCCGGTCCTTCTCTTCACAGCCACTGGCACCCAGCCTGCCTCTGGGGCACCAGGACATGGCTTTCCCCTGCCAGCTGAGCTTCAAAGTAAACTAGTGATATAATCTCAGCAGCCTTGAGTGTGCCAGTGAGATAGTGTTTTCCCTCAAGCATTTAAAGTAATGGCAAACACAAGCCTTGTCATCCTTGGGATTTGCATAAGTGTGTCCAGCTGGGAAAAGAAGCTGTGAACTGGGCTCAGGGTCCTTCCCAGCAGGGCCCTGTGCTACAATTTCAGAAGCAGCTTATTCCAAGTACAAGGGGCCAGGCCAGCAGGGATGAGGAGGGAAGCAGTGAGAGGTATGGAAAAGCAAGGATAGCACAGGAAGAGGCTGGGGTGATCCAGCCCTTCAAATGCCAGCCCTTTTCATTGGCAGTGGCTGCAGCTGGGGCAGGAGGCAGTATCCTGCTGTTTGCTGTGTGCTGCTATTTGCTCTGTGTGCTGCCCAGGGCTGCCTTTTACTTTGGTAAAAGTTTGGATTTGCAGTGTACTTGTGGTGGCCGAGGACATCTCTCCCTGTCCCGGGTGTGTGGAGGGATGTAGGAACTGGGCTGTGCCAGGCCTGTGCAGCTGCAGCTAAGCCTGATCCTGCAGGTATCTCACTCTTTGCTGCACAGGGGTATGTATGTATGTGTTAAAAAATAGGGGTTCCTCAAGCATGGTCTGGGCACAAGCCTCTGGGTATTGATTCCCAAAATCTCCTTCTTAAAGTCCTGTTTCTCTGCTTGCTCCACAGTAAGAGCTCCCACTGAGATGGCTTTTAGCCCCAGGACTTGCTATTGGGATATTCCCCTCCAAGAGCTGTGCTTGTACAAGCCACACTCCCTGCCTCCTCCAGCCTTGATGCTGTGAGGTTGGGCAGTTCAGGCACAGGTCACATCCGTAAGGAGCCTCAGTCAAAGAAAATATATGATAAATTGATTTTTTTAAAACTTGCTTTGGTCTTTGGAGAGGAAGCAGAAACATCTGTATCTCATTTGGATAGAAAATCCACACCCGAGCCAGGCCTCCCCTGGATGCTCAGCAAGGCTCAGCAGCGGCCAGGGAGGTGGGCTGTCAGCAGACACAATCTTTTCTCCATTTGAACAGTAAATCTCTGTGGTCTGGAGTATGACTGCACAGACAGGCAGCGGTGTGGTTTCCAGTGCATCTCATCTGTGATGCTTTTGTCTGAGCCTTGGCAGGAGCTTGGGACAGGCAGGGATGGTCCTTCCCTCCCAGTGTGGTGATGCCCTGGCTGTGCTGCTCCTGCAGCAGGGAGAGCAAGAACTCAGGGCAAATCCCAGCTTTCTGCCCGTCTGGGACAGCAAAAGTTGTTGGGTGATTGACAGCATGGTGATGCCCAGCACAAAGCTTCCCTGCTCTGGTGACCTGAAACACCACTGTTGGTGACCCTGAAGAAAGGGGCTGTGCTTTCTCTGCCATTATTTCCTGAGTTTGGGCTGAGATCAGTCTGTGGGTTGTGGAGTGATAGTTGCTATAAACACTTCATCACTGTGACAAAAAAACAAACAACATCACAGTTCCTCTGGCAGCTGGGTGTGGGCGAGCCCCAACGCCCTGGGTAGGGAAGCAGAAGAGGTTTTGTCAAAGACGGAAAACAGGATGGGTTTAAAAACTTAACTGCTGCTGCTCTTCATCCTGGCTTTGTGACTTTCTGTACAGAAGAGAAAAGGAGAGGGGAGCAGAAAGGGGGCTGGGGGGCCCTTCAGCCATGGGGGCACAGTGCAGGCAGGAATGGCCAGTTTGGGTCATCTGACCCTGTGTCCTTCTCTGAGCACAGGTTGACAGACCTCAGTCTGAAGCAGGGGACAGATGTTTCCCTGTGCCTGCAGCTGGCAAGGGAGATAGCTTGGGCTGGAAGCCTTACAGCAGGGTTCTCCTTAGGGTCATCCTTAGGGAAGGCAGCAGGCTCGGCCCCTGGATGGGGCTGTGCTCTGGCAGCGTGGCTGCAGGCTTTGGGTCACATCTGGACTAACACGTGCCGGGTGCCTGGCTCAATGCTACCTCGCTGGGACACCAACAGGGCCACTCACCCTTTCCTACCAGCGCTGATGGGGACATGGATGTGACACTGCTAGCACTTCCCTTGAGGTGGTTTTGTGTCTCATCTGTGCAGCCCCTGGCTGGGAGAGAGTGGCACAGGGGCTGTGGCTTCCTGCTCTTTGCTGTGCATGGTTCATGGGGATGAAACCAGTCTGTAGCTGAGTGGTATCCAGTGCACCGCTGCTTCGGGTATTTTTAAGGCTGATTTGTGTTAAGCTCAAAGAGCTCTGATATCTTTTAGGTCAGAAAAGTGTCTGCCCATCTCCTAACACCTCAGAAATCTGCCTTCTTATCCAGATCATGTGGTAAGAGGGAGCATGCAGCTGATGTCAGGCAGCAGGAGCTCTGCAAGATTGTGTGGTGAGATGGGACTTCCTGTCAAGTGCTGCAAAGCAGTGGTTTGGGGAACCCCATCTCACCAACGGAAACAGCTCTGCAGAGGTGAGAAAAGGAGGGTCAAACCTTGTTCCAGATGGGGAACAACATCTCCAGCAAACATTGAAAATACTGAAGGCAGAGGGACTCTGGGTATGACAACCAGGGGCGTAATGAGAAGTGAATGGGACCATAAACTGAGGTACTGGAAACTGAGGTCTAGCTAGGGAGCAGGGAGAGGAGGGCACAGGCTGTTCTATCCTCACCCCATTCCTGTTGCTGGTGATCCAGTGCTGGAGAGGAGCTGGGTGCAGAAAGCCCTGGGGATGTTTGCCAGGTCCTGGGTGGCTTGCCTAAGCAAGGAGCGGAAGCAGAAAAGTTGACATCAGGCACCTAGAGCTGACTTTTACTTTCACACCTCGCATGTTATTTTCAACGAAACAGGGAGAGTTTCCAAGAGGGAATGGTGCAAGAACTTCCCAGTGAAGCCTCTGTCTTCTTTTGGTGAGCATTATGTTAAAGGCCCTGGGGGAAGAGGTCAGAGGGAGTTTCCCTCTGTGCAGAGGAACTTGGCTATTAAAGTAAAAAGGGTGAAACTCCTGAGAAGAGAGCTGCTGAGACCTCAGATCTCTTTTCTAATCCTTCCCAATTCACTTATACTGAAAGCCCTGCACCAGAAGGCCTGAAACACCACTGCCTTTCTTAAACATCCAACTGCTGGGAGCTGACCTTGAATTTTGGTGCTACAGCCCACACACAGGCCTATTGCTGACTAACTGCTTGTGTCCAGGAAAACCTGCACTAGAGCATTACAGTCATTACAGCTTTGCTGCGGCCCATCTATGCAGGCAATCTGTGTTCACAGCCCCCGTGCTTGCTTGGCTCCTTTCTGCCAGCATCTTGGCCATGCTGCCAGGTCATGCCTTTTTTCACTCTGGTTTGCCTGATGTCCCAGTGAGGGAAGAGTGAGTGTGTAAAACAGAGCTGGGTTGGGAGCGGGAAAGGAGCTGGAAATGTTTGCAGTAGAAAGTGGTGCAGGCTGCCTGACCTGCTCAGGGTGTGAAATGCTCCAGCCACCCAAGGCCTCCCTTGAGTGGGTAGAGAGGGAAGCTGTGCTCTGCTCTGATGGCTGCTCAGCAGACACCACACTACAGAACAAGAGGGAAAGGAGAGGGGAAGGAGAGAAGTGAGGAACTCCGGCCACCCGAGCTGTCGGTGGAGCGTGGGAAGCACTGATGCCTGGCCAGGAGACAGGCTGGCTCCCTCCCACGCCTTCACGGGGATAAAAGCATTAAGGAAAAAAACAAAACCCAAAAGACCAAAGGAGTTGTTTTTCCAGGAGGAGAGCTCATACCTTCCCCTTGGCAGAGTGGGGCTGAGGTAACATCAGGAAGCTGTGCTGCTGCCGGAGCGGGCAGGGATGGCCGCTATCACATACAATCAGCATGAGGCAATGGGACAGCGCTGCCGTCATCATCTCTGGCTACCCTGCACACACAGCAGGGCCATGTGTGGTGGCGAGTTGCCATGGCACGGGTGCAAACAGGCGCCCTTGGCCCCACTGAGTCACCCGGCACAGAAATGACCACAGCTGACGCATCACGCCAAAAATGGGCGGCTGTGTGGCACCACACGAGCCTGGGAACCCAGAGAGGGCAAAGTCCAGTGGCCTCTCCCAGGTAAAGCATCCCTGGCCCCTCAGTATGTGCTCGGATTTTCCCTTCCCACTGTGGTCTCCGCTGCCACGCTGGCCCCGAATCTGCCTCAGTGCCTGGGACCCAGGGGACTAACCAATAAGCTAGCTCTGTCCTGCTTCCTCTTTCCACAGAGAGGGTCCTGGAGGCTTCCAATCTCCACGATGACATCAGGGTTGTGTGCTGAAGTCAGCCAGCCGTTGCTTGTTTCCATCTGCCAGTCCTTACGGGACTGGTGCTTGGGAGAGGGGACGTGAGGGTGGCCTGGATGCAGCAGGGCAGGGGCTCTGCTGCCAGTGGGGTGCCATCACCATCCCTGCTGGGACAGCACACTGGGGGCTGTCACACCGTCACCTCCTTAGTCTGTCCCTCGCACATGGTCCATCTCTGCAGCAGGAAACCATCGCCTTCCCATCGGCTTCTCCCACCCTGGGAAAACTGCCCAGGCAGCCGGTAGAGCAGATAAGTGGGGCCTCGCATGCCGGGACTGAGAACCCGCTGTGCTGTGCCGCGCCAGAGAGGCTGGAGTGATCTGCCTGGCGTCCAACTTGCCCGTGGCCGAGTGCCAGCCCTCTGCAGCGCCAGGCGTCCTGTGTCAGCTGTGCCCATGGGGCTGCGTGCCGGGAGAGTCACAGGGCAAGGGACCAGGGGACGCTGGCCAGGAGGGCAGCCAGCCCGAGCTGGGGTACCACGGGGTTGGCTTGGCCAGCGGGATGGAGAGGTGGCACGGGGCTCTCGGTGTGCTGGGATGGTGTGAATCTCAGCTGCTGCTCCCATGCTGATTGGTGATGTTCACTGGCCCTGGGGGTTGGTGTGCTGGCTGGGGGACAGGAGCCCAGACGAGGGGTGATGGACAGAACCACGCACTGTGTGTGCACTGGGTGATGCAGGAGAGCCCTTGTCTCAGCAGCTGCCCCAGGGGGGGAAAGGCCTAGACAGAGGAATGTGTGTGGGGACAGGGATAGCTTTGAGCAGGGTTTATGGAGTGGTCAGGAAAACACAGGAAATTGGCTCCAGCTGAAGGTCCTCCTGCCTGGAGACTGCAGCAGGGACAGGAAAACAGACAAGTGATGTGTCATGGAGGGGCTAGACAGCGCCCGATAGCAGCAAGGTGGAAAGCCAAGAAGGATGCCAAAGACAGCAGAGGATTGTCCAGGTTCGATAAGGCTCTGGGCAATAAAAAAGGATTTTATGGGCTGTTGGAAACCAAAGGCAAGGAACCATGTGGAAATGCCAAGCCTGTGAGGAAGGAGAGCAAAGAAGTGGATACAGATTGCTGAGCTAGAACTGGACAAGGGATAAGGAAAATGCTTTCCAGACCATTAGGAAAGGAGGATGTGAGACAACAGCTGCTAGAGAAGATATTTTAAAAATCCTTAAGCCTGGATAACTCACACCCAGGGGTCCTTTCAGGGCTGGCGGGAGCAGGAGCCAGGATCCACAGGACTGGGAGAGCTCTAAAGCAGCACTCAGCACTGGAAGGGGCTGTGCTCTGAAGCACAGGGGTGGGAGGCAGGAGAGGAGCAACCAGAGGGAAAGAGTGCACACACAGTTCATGTTGGCTGGAGGTCTCTTCGGACCACTGTGATTTCTCTCCTCATTGCAAGCAGCCATTTGGCTGCAAGAGCCTGTTTTGTAGCGGGAAGGAATTTCACATGTTGTTTCATGTTGTTCAGATACTGGTGAAAAAAAAGTACAGGCATCACGCTAGATCCACAGTGAGCACATTAAATGGACTATGAACTGGGGAACTGGCCAAGAAACCATCAGTGGGGGCTTCCAGCAGGTCTCATGTCCAGGCACAGGCAGGATCCCCGCAGTGCTGGCGGAGCAGACTGGTGTCCCTGGCACAGACCAGTTGTGCTCCCTCTGTAAATCCGCAGCAGGAATCCATCTCTATGCCAGGTTTTGGTTTTGGAAATTCTAGCCATGGGTGGACTTCTCTCAGGAACTCCGGCTTCTCCCAAATAGCAGATCCGCTTCTCCCCCACGGGCCCCCAAGGATTAATCCCCGGGATTGCTTCATTTAAGGGGTTATATGCTGGGGACCCGAGCAGGCCGCATCACAGCCCGCTGAGCAAGAGGCAGGCAGGGATATCTGCAGACCTGCTGCTGCCAAACCCTGTGCTCTCCCATCGTCCGAGAAGCTGTTTTGACTGCAGCAGAGCTGTTTTTGGAAGAGCCGAAGCCGGGTTTTACACCAGCTCTGTCCACCAAGAAGGGTGGGGGAAGCTCGCAGGGCTTCCCCGCGTGTTTTTTGGCGGGGCAGGAGGCGCGTCCATGGCTCAGGGCACGTGTAAGCAGTGGGAGGCGACATGTGTGGGGGCACTGCCTGAGGAGGCCCGGAGCGTTCTCGGCCCCAGCCACGCGCGCAGGCGGAATAAGCACCGGGACCATCGGCGGTCCGGGAGCCGCCGGCAGCCGCCGGCAGGGACAGTGCCCCCTCCCCGCGGCCAGGGGGCGCCGCCGCGGGCGGGCGGGGCGGAAGGGCGCTCCCGCCGAGGCCGGGGAGCGGCGGGAAGCGGCTGGATGCGGGGCCGGCAGCGGGAGCAGCACCGGGAGCAGCGCGGCCGGGAGCGGGGCCGGGCGCTGCCCGCTGCCGTCGGGGCGCTGTGCCGGGTCCTGCCGCCCCGCGCCCGGCCCGCCCCCGACACCCTGCGCCGCGCCAGGTTCGACCGGCCGCAGGCGGTGAGCGCCGGCCGCTCCGCCCGGAGACCCCCGCCCGCCCCGCGCCGCCTCCTGCGGGGCACAGGCACAGGGCAGCGGGGAGCGAGCCCCGAGTGGGGCTGGGCCCGGGGACGGGGTCTGGATGGCAGCGCGAGGGGCGCTGAGCCTTGGGACAGGCACCTGCGTGCGGGGCTTCGGTGTGGTCCCGCTTCGGTGTGGGCCCAGCTGACACGTGTTAGGGAGCTCTCAGCAAACTCGCTGCTCTGGGAAAGGTTTTGTCTTGCTGTGGTTTTAACTTAAGGCTTGGTATTTCACCGTGGTCTGTAACACCTTTCAGTGTCACCTGAGGTTTGCTGCCCTTTACTGTACCCCAGCTTGGGTGTTGCTGCTTTGCCTCCGAGGCCTCCAGCTCGCACACAGGGTACCTCCCTTCCTCAGCTATTTTAAGGATTTTACGAGTGTTGACTGAAATTCCAGCTGCAAGAATCACTGAGTTTGTCACCATGCTGTCCTTGCATGGCCAAGAAATGATTCCTAGTTCCAGCTCATTCTGTGCTGCCTCTTGTTTGTGAGTTTTTGGCACTGTCATGGTCAGATATTACCAGTGTTCGAATGCTTGTTTGGCTACTGGTGAGTTGTGCCGTATGTGGTTGTGTCAGAGCAGATTTTGGAATCCATGCTCCTCTACACATGTGTCTCACCGTAGAAGTGCTGGGTCTTGCTGTACAGCCAGCATTAGCCCTTTTCTTCCTGGGTGCACCTTTCTGTAGATTCTGTGTTCATGCAACAGGTAATACCTAAACCTACGTGATCAGATGGTGCTGGCTGGATGCAGGTGTGCTGTTCCATGTATGATGTTCAGATATGGGCTTAATTGCCTAATTAAGAGTAAGTAATGTGGCAGATACTTTGCCTGCTGATCTCCCGTTCCACCCCTGTCTTTTGCAGAGCCTGGATTTCTGGAGGCTGCTCTATGTGCTTCTGAAACAGATCCACGGGAGCAGGTGGACAGAGTCTGACGCCATAGGTAACGTGGTCAGTCTGGCTGCCTGCAATTTCCATCTGTCGAGGGAAGGACTGGGACTAGTTTTGTAGCACCTTTTACGTGGCTCCTTGCTCCCTGTCGTGAGTGCTCCATTTTGAATACCTGTGCCACCAACGTACTGGGCACCAGGTTTACTGATGAGTAAATGTACTGTGAGGTGGGTTTGCTCCTCTTTGATGTGCTTTATCCTGGAAACTTGGATGTTTCCCCAGGCTCTTGCATCTCTTTGACATTTTATTGCAGGTAAATCTCTGCAATGATGTTATGCATTCTCAGTATCTGCAAAGACAGTTAGAGAAATAGATTTGGTTTTCCTTTGATTCCTTCTTTTCCTATTCCATGCATGATTCTGTTGGTACTTTTCTATCCAGTCCTGTGTCAGAGCCATGAATTGCAACATGAGGACCCATAAAGGCAGTGTTTTGGATTGAAGTTCTAGACAGAACAAGAAATAGAGTGTGTGTGATTATTCTAGGGGGACTGTGAGTAATGTCTTTATGGACAGGGCCACTACTCCAGAGAGGAGCTGAATGTAGGTTGGCTTCTCACAATAGCAGAAGACTGTTTACGTCTTAAATGTATGTTATTCCAAGTACACCACCAGTCCTCATCTTGTCTCTTGAAATATGCCTATCTAGGGCCTTTTCATTGAGAATTCAATAAAACATGTCTATCTAGGGCCTTTGCATTATATAAGAATTGTATTGTGATTAATCAAGGTCTCCTCATACCAAAACCACTTAAAATTGACTTTTGCCCTTGAAAGCAAAACACCCTAAACAGCACTGTATAAGCTCCTGAGTAGCTGAGAGTTTGCTGGCTCTGTAAATGGAATTAAAAAAGGTTACAAATTGTGGAATGCAGATCAAAACCAGCATAGTTTTGCTGGTAGTTCAGCAGGAAGTCCTGTTACTCAGAGGACTTCTGTTTTTCATTTGGCTGTTTTTATTTTTCCAGTCATCCACAATCTGCCGTATATGGCAAGTCTGTTTATTGACTGTCTCCCACAGCATCGTGGATGTGGTCCTGCACATGTGCAACCTTACTGGATCCTGGCTGCTCCCATACTAATTGCCTGTAGCATTTGGGGACGGAATTTCCAAGTGCATGTGGCAGGTTGCTGGCTCTAGAGAGAGCAAACACAGCCTCCACTGCTGTATTGTGAGGTAGCAATGTGTGGTTCTGCTCAGAACTGCTCAGCTGATTTTTAGAAACCTTTTTAGTCACAACTTGGTGATTAAAGCTGAAATTCAGGTTGGAGAGCTGTACTGTTTTTCAAATGACACTAATTACTTTTGCTTGGCAAGTGGATGAGTTGTCTGCTGTGAACACAATCAATATATTACTGCTTTTCTTCTCTGCGCCAGCTCTGGTCTCTTGTGTATTTAATGCAAATGAAATAAGCCTTGGGCATAGGCACTAAATAACTTTCTCAGGTTTGTATAGAATCCTGCTGTACAGTAGAGAATTGAAACAGATTCCTCTAATCCAAGTCTAGTGCCTTAGTCCACAGATCAAGCATTTCTCTTCTTTGCTCTTTTTGTACAACCTCTTAATTACCTTGGTTAGAGCACGGAGAGCAGCAGTTGCCAGATCCCAGAGGAGAGCTGTGAGGACTCGTTTGGTGTAAGGGTTACTGTGTGCATAGATACGGCTTTCTGGAAAAGAGAAGCCATTCTCCAGTGGCCTTGTATCCTTTATTTTTCCAAAGGAAACACTGATCTTTGGCCGGTTCAGGAATCCTATTGAAGCCTGCCAGTCAGTGGTTAGAAAATTCTGCAACTGGCTCCTGGTTTCTTGTTCTGGGAGAATTTTTTCTTCACACAGTGAAAAGCACTTACTGTAAACTTAGGTGTAAACTGTTTGCAAACTCCAGCCCCTTAAACATGTCACAGCAGTGTGTCTCTGGACAGTGGAGAGTCAGAGTAAGCTGTGTGATAGTACTCCAGGCATAATCTTGCAGATGAAATCATGATTAATGGTTTCATGCTGCTTGTTCATTCTTCATGGAGGCTGATGAATTTGGTTAACAACCTGACAGCCACACCAGGTAGCAGTGCAGTATGCATTTTGATAGTTGGAGGAAACATTTCTTTTCTGGAACTGCTGCTCAGATTTTATAGCATGGGAAAGGGGTCTGGAGCTGCAATATATTTTTGTTTGTTTGACAAAGGTAGCAGAAAATGTTCTGAAGCAGTAGTTTCCCATAATACCACTACCTATGCAGGTGTTTCTTGTCTGAGTGCATGAAGTAATGTATGTGTCTGTTCTTGTACTTGGTTTATAGTTTCTTTCCATTTTAGCCTGCTAGGATAGTCCATATACCTTATTTGAATATCATCTTGGAAATCACTCAAAATACTTGTCAGGACTCACAGTGGAAGAGCACAGCCTTGAGTATAGTTCTAAGTGAGCTGAACCCTGAGGTTCCTCCCCAGCTTGGTCTCACTTGCTGAATATACTTTTGTAAATAATAAATGTGAAGACAGAGATTAGTTGGAAGGCCTGTGTAGGTCGTTGTCTATAAATTACCTAATCCTAATGCCATAAGAAGATGTCAAAGAGGTGTCTGAGTGACTGGTGTTATCTTCTATCTGAGTGATGTTTTTTCCTGTCTCTTGGTTTCATGTTCTGGAGGAATCCATCTTGGTCCTGGGTGCTTACATAACCTTTATTGCCATTTATCACTGTTGCCTTTTAAGTAGAGCACTCCAGATGTGAGGAAAATAAAGTGACTTCTCTAAGGTCATGGGAAGGCTCTTTGAGCCCCAGTTCCAGATCCATGCTTTGGCTGCTCACTCCCAGTTCCTGACTGATACACCAGTTATGCCTTCTCCTGTGAGGGCAGTGTGTTGCAGAGGGATACATGAAAGAGGGGGAGATAAAGGACCAGAACAGAAACACAGAACACAGAAATTCAGGTGGTGGATTGCCTTGGTGGATCTTGCCTGAGTGATATATCAGAGCAGGGAAATGGTGATAAAAGAAAAAAAACCACCTGACATGCTCTCCTTTCCACCACTTTGATATGTGATTTTTAGAGGAGCTCCTTGAACTGCAGATGGCAGCATGGGATGCTTGTTTGCTTTGAAAAAGGAGGAAAGCATGAACTGATCATCCTTCCTTTTGGAGTGTTTCTGCCTTTACCTGTTATGGCAGTTCCTTTCTTGACAAGTGCACACAAAAAAGGGACAGGACAACCTCAAAAAAACCCTGCTCATATCAGAATGTTCAAGAGTGATCAAAATAAAATCTGTAATATCTCCATGCTCCTCTTGTGCTTGAGGGATTGGAGTGCGCATCTATGGCAGGATTTTTAGCAAGCCATAGGCATTTCTGCCACCATAACGTGGGGAAGGGAAGCTGCTTGTTTCATTCACAGGTTCTGTGGAAAGAGCAAATGGAGTGATTTAGGTCTTTTGCTTTGTAAAAATGCCTAAACTGCATCAAACTGTAGATTCCTCTAGCTCCACCCAGCTGTGACAGGTGTGAAAGTGAATGCCCAAGGGAAAGAAAAGAGCAAATCTAGATGGATGCTTTCACGCGGTGGGGGAATATTCCTTCAGCCTCTAGTAGTTTACATCTCAGACTTTCCAATCCAGAGAGAATACATTTGTGTTTCATAACTTTCCATGAAGTCCTGTTCTGTAAATCCAGTTCCTCCTTGAGCCTGGGTGACTCTTAAGAGTCCACAGTGTCCCACAGTGAGCAATTTCAGAATTTTGCTGCGTGTGTGAAGAGCATCTCATATTGTGGTTTGACTCACTTGCTTTGGTGGCTCACAGTTCTTGTATTGAATGTTGTGCAAATAAATTATCCACTCTTGACCCATTGCACAGCACTCGTGATTTTGAAGAGTTTTGTCATACCCATTCTTGCTCATCTTCTTGTCCTACTTCATTGCTTCTTACAATGCAGCTGTTCTGTAATTGTCCTTTCTCTTTATTTCTTTCTAAATCTTCTGTAGCCTTTGTGGGAGTGAAGAAATAAGGGTCACGGTGGGTATTTGTGTTCTGTTTAGTGTCCTTTCTAGGTTTCTCACATCGAGTTTGCCTTTGGATGCATGTCAGAACCAATTGTGACACTGTCATTAAAAACCTTATCATGTGAGATTGTGTTCCTGAGTCCACTGATCAGTTCCAGGCTCATTCTTATGTCAGTAAAGTTAGGAACGTTTCTTTCTTTGAGTACGTAATTTTTCATTTTTTCTAAAAATACTTTTATCTGTCATTTTAAAGCTTGGGCTCAAGGTTCTGCAGTCCTTCGTGATCTGCCTGCATTCTTTACTACTAATATCACATCAGCAGCAAGTTTTCTGTCAGTGTCACATTGTCTAAGTGTCATTTTGAGTTGTTTGAACAGCAGCTGTTTAGCACAGAGCCCTCATGTGAAACCACTATTTGTTCCTGCCCTCTGGTTCTTGTCTGCTGGGCACTTGTCATTGATTCAAGGGCTTTTCCTCTCCCTCCACTGCAGTGCCTTGGTTTCTTTGTGCAAGCTGAATCCCAGTGGGAAGTCTAAATGTCTTGCACTGGTTGAATCTTCCTTAATCACTTGCTTCTTGTTGCCTTTGGAGAATTCCAGAAACTTTCTGAGCAGGTCTTCCTTTTACAACTGTTGGTTCTTAGCCAGTATGTGTTGTTTTCATTGTCCTCCTAATTATGTTCTTTATTCTATTTTTGACTTAGGACAGAGCCACGGCTTACTGTGCAGAACCTTTTTAAATAACAACTTTCTCTGTGTTTCCTCAGTATTTTACAGTCCTGCAGTGCCTGTCTTGTAGCTGTCAGGTAACATTTGCTGGTGTGAAGGAATATGGATCAGGGCATTCCTGAGAATTTAATAGCCCATGTGCTGTGCTGCATTATCTCTGCTCTCTGGTGCTCAGAGATTTGCAGCAGGCTGTGAAACTCCTATCTCTAAATTCCTGTTTAGTTCAGGAATAAAGTGATTCAGAGTGTTTACTAATTCATAGTATGCTTGGTGACTCATAAAAAATGAATAGGTGAATTGGAGTCCTGTTGTAGTGGGGTTGGCTAGTTACCTTTGTTGCCTTTGTTAATTTCCAAGAGGCCATTACTGGTCTTAATCCCAACTTTGAATTTCTTCTTTTCCCTGAGCAGTAGTTCCTGTAATCAGAATGGGGCAGCATAAAGAAGGCTTTTACCCTTTAGCTCCTGCCCTTCACCAGTTGTTGATGTAGACTGAGTCCCCACTGTCTGCCTGAGGCTGGATTAAAAATATTACCCTCAGAGGAGGCAGCAGTTTCTGGAACTGAGTGGATAAATGCATTGTGTGCAGTGTGTTATTCTCAATTGTTTTCTTTTCAGATACCCAGATCAGGTTTGTGAAGTCAGCGCTGTGGTACCATGGCTATGACAGGCCACAGCTCCATCAGCTCCCCCCTGATGGCTCCGTGGGAAGTCGGGAACTGCTGTTGGCATTTTCCTGGCTGCTGCACAGACTGGGCCTCTTGGAGCAGCTTCTGGCTCGGAACAGAGTAAAGACTGGGGATGAAACCTCTGTGTGCACGGTGAGCATGGTTGTGTCCTTCCACCTTACCCTGTCCATGAGTCATGTTCTGTGACAGCAGCTGTGTTATCACCAGTGTGTGATGCGTGGTACCTTGACAGGTAAATGACTTCAGCTTTAAAAAAGTCTTACAGGAGCCAGCATCTGTTTTCTTTCCCTTCTCTAAGCTTTCTATGTGCAGGTCATCTGGGTTCTTTCTCTTTATCAAACTCCCACCCCTGCCTGAATTCCCTGATTTCTATTTCCAGTCTAGGTGAGACCGCTGTGGAGGAGTGCAAGTAAGTGAATGTCTTTAATCTCTCTTGTTTCTGAGTTCTGAGCTCCCAGACTGAACCATGAATGGTTCTGCAGGGCAGGCAAACAGGTTAGCAGTGAATGCTGGCTGTGCTGGCACTGGGTAGAGCAAGTAAGGGTAAGGCAAATAATACTTGTTACAAACAACAGGATCTCAGGTGGCAGCTACTGCTCTTGAGGTTACTAATGACATTTTAACCTCTTTGATAGCACAGTGGAGTATGTTTTTTCCATCAGTAAAAAGCTCTTAGTACATAGAAAGTCTTTTCTAAGTAACTGTCTTCTAGTCAGACACTCATTACTTATCAGCCTGGTTCAAAATGACAGGCTCACAGAATTTTTTAGTTTTTTTGTAAAGGGCACTGTAGGTCAGAAACCCTACCTGCTGATAATCTTGTGATGTCTAAGGCCTGTGGTCTTTCATGACCCCATATATATTTTTTCCTTAGGCTGTAGGCTGCCTGGTTTTCTAGAGCCTTTTTAGGGGACAGCAAAGCAGGAAAACAAAAGTTTGGAAAGCTGCAATATAAAACCAGAAGGAAGACACTTGTACAAATGGAAGACAGTTCAAAGGAAAGAATCCTCTTTGTAACAACATTATAAGCAGTATTTTGAGGAAAGGGACCACTCTTGCTGCACTACAATTATTTGCTGCACACAAGAGGGAGCACAAGAGGCTGAGCTGTGAGTGGCAGTGCCATGCACTTATGTGAAGGGTGCCTTGAGATTTCAGAAAAAAACATAGTGCTGGAGAACTTTTTACTTCAGACCTCTGTTTTACCTTTCACTTGTTTTTCATCTGTGGTGGCAGGTTTTTTTGTGTCATTAATTTCTATTACAAAAATGTGACATGAATTCAGGGAATGGGGCAGCACCTGTATTATTTTCTCTGAAGGCTTTAAGTTTTGCATTTCCCAAAAAGGGATGAAAGAACTATGGTAATACAATGTTATCTCTTACGGCCACACATATTGGTGTGTCTTTCATTGCAATTCTCACCTCCTGTACTTGTGTTTCTCAAAAAGCATGGAATGCATGTTAAATGTTTTTACCCAATAATTGTCCAAAACGGTGTTGGGAAAGGTTTGAGTCTGAAATTTCTTTTTTCAATAGACCAGGCAAAAATTGTATAGACTGGAAGTTGGAGTTAGCTTGTGTACATAAAGCTCATTGTATTAATGGAAACATTTCTTGTATGGTGTTGATCCAGCAGTTTTCATGCTCCAATAAATAGATATTTGCAAGGCAAAAAAAAAGAAAAAAGAATGGAGTTACAGCATAAATAGTGGGTTTTGTGATTCTCCATCACAAGAAAGTTAAAACAAATGGAATTTTGAGGGAGAGGTCTTATCTTTTATTTGATCAACTAGGCATTGCAAAACCAATAAATTCAACCTTTAAGAACCAACCAAATGAAGATCTAGGAATGCACTGGCAAGGATGCACGGTGGCAATGGTGGATGAGGAGGAGATAGGTGGGTAACACACCTCATTTTGGTCAGTAGATCAGCTCCTTGTAAACCACTCATGAAAGCCTGTTGTTTGTTTCGTAAAACTGTCACAGTTTTTTTGTTGTTAGATACTGTTATTTGCTGGCTGTTATTTTGTGAGATAACCATGTGGCAAAGCCTGCTTATCAGCCAGACAGTGTTCAGCAACAGAGCCCCAAAATCTTAGAGAGGGGGAAGGTGAGGTTGTTACTTTGCTACCTGACATCTTGTAAGCTAACACACCAGAGATGTAGTCTCTGCAGTCTTAACTCTTCTGTTTAAGTAAAGTGAAGGAAAAAGGTAAAAGAAGAGGAAAAAACCTTCACTCAGGAAAGATCTGTCTCAAAAAATAGAAGAGAGAAAAGGAAATGCTCTTTAAAACAACTGAAATGAAATTCTCGGTTGAGAACTTGAAAAATCTTCCACGGTACGGAATCTTCAATGATTACAAACAATTGAAAATATTTTCCTGAAGTGAAATGTTGCAAAACAAAAATCCATGAGATAGTATTTGGTTCTGTGCATGGCTGAGATCTCTGCCAAAATGAGCAAAGCATGAAAGCCAGTACTTGCTGGAAAAGTACATCTGTTGGTCTGCTAGTGAGAAGAAACTTGGAGAGAATCCTGACCCTTTGTCTTCATTTAAAAGAAAAGGAGTCTCAATAACAGTAGGCATAGCTGTAGTTCAAACTGATATTCGTGTGGTTTGCTTTTAAAATTTTGTGTGAAATCCACAAAAATGAACAGCGTTTGTTGTGTGAGAAAAGAGAATGGAGCTAATCCCTAAATTAAGTGTGCAATCATTTATAGATCTAAATTCAGACTATTCTTTCAGCCTAAGTTTGAAACAAAGCCTAAAGCCTGCTAAATTGCTGTTATTATGCCAAATACTCAACATATTAAGGGCCAATTAAATTAATTAATTTCATTTCAGATACCACACTCTGACCTTTTTTTCCTTTGCAGTTCCTTAGCAACACAGTTTTCTTCCCTGCAAATTGAACACTTCCATCAGCTCTAAAAGATTTTTAGAGGTGCAAGGGTATTCATGACACATGATGGACAAAGAGCTCAAGCTCTGCATGGAATTCTTAATCTTTAGATCCTGAGCTGGGAGAAGCTTCCACAAGCTTACTTCTACATGCCCTTAGATCTTCAGAATCAAAAGTTAAGTGATTCCTGAAATTACAAACTCAAAGATGATGAAAGGTGGTAAGAGGTGGTGCTTAGTGTGGCCAATGTAATCAATACTCACTGTGAGGTGTGTGTAGGTCAGGACAGGCGTGGTTAGTAGCCTGGGGTGCTTCTATGGGTTCTGTGACTGCTTTTGTGTGTTAGGTATGTGATTCCTTCAGGGCACCTCTTCTCGTGGCCTCCAGCTCCTACTCTTTGGCAGTGGTGCAGTCTCTTGAGCAGGATCCTGGTGCCTGTGGCAGGTTGCCCTGGTGAGCAGGAGTGGAGGATCCTTCTAGCATGTGAAGTTTGTAAACTGGAGGGGGAAGCAGTTAAAGGAGCAAACTGTGTTGCTGTGCAGGCAGGAGGAGCAGGAGAAGGAGGAGGGGATCCATGGTAAAGTCTAGAGCTGGGCTCCAGTAGTTCAAGTTTGTTCTCTGAATTTATTGTCCTCATCTGTCAGCAGGTTGGTGACTCCAGAAGCAGTAAGTGAAAGTTCAAACCTTGCATGGGCCAACTCTTTAGAGGAAGTAATCACTAACTCTGTTGGATCTATAAAGACTTAAGTACAATCTGAATTGGAGGCTCACATTGATTTACCGAAGTGTCTGCTTGGGAATTCTCACCTGTTAATTGCTTTAAAGCACTGGGCCAGTAATTGATGGACTTGGTTTTCAAAGGTTTGTGACAGCCCTCGTGGATTTCCATCTCAGATAGGCACTGTTGTTGTGTCTGTCTCAATGTCTTCTGTTCCTTTGGTGCTCGTGTACAGGCACATTATTCTCAAATGCCGTTCATTGATTCCTATTCACACATAACAAATCCTGGTGTACAAGACACAGCTGAAAACCTGTAGGTGAAGCCCTCTCCTTCACTGAACTTGCAAGGCACACCTGGGGAGTTCTCATTGTCTCTGAGAAGCAGGTAATTGATATAAACTTCCCTTTTTAGCACATTCAGTATTTGACTAATTTATATTTACCTTGCTTTTTAAATTTTAGTGATACCATCCCAGCTTTCTCCAAATCTGTGATGGTTTGGGCAGGTAATAGCAGTACTCTGTGAGCACATATTCTTTCTGTTTCCAGGGAGGAATACTGCCTGTACTGCCTTTATTTCTACAGCTGAAATTAATCTGTGTGCCCTGTGATCTAATTATGCGTGGAGGCTGTTGAGCTTTTTAAATGGGTGTAGTGATGTTATATCCCTCATGATCATCAGGAGATGTCATACAAACACTGGTTCTTGTTTCCACTAATTCCCTCTGTCTGCTTCTGGCCCTCTGAGTGAAATTGGATGCCCCTCCCCTTTTGTGAATTTACAGTAATCAACAAATAGAGCTATTATGTCTCTTGTACTTGGAATTCATGCATGTGTCTCTAGCATGCCAAAGTGAACTCAGTTTAATTACTTCTGGTGGGCAAAAATGAAGATAAACATGCCTTCTGACTCTTAGGTTTGCAATTTGATTAATCTCTTGTTTGTCACAGTCTAGTTTGGCTCACTGGCTATTTCCAGTGTAGTGTAAGGCTTATGCTTGGTCTAATCTTGTTGAATTGCCTTTCTTTTACAGAAAACTTGACAGTCACTGCTGTTCCATAAACCATGTTATTAGAAGAAAGTGTTAAAGTAGCAGCCAAGCTCGATGTTCCCCCCAGCAGAAAACCAGCAAACCTTTGGCACTAGTTTCAGTGAAAATAAGTTTTCTGCATTTTTTTCCATGTCTTCATCTATTCCAGTGAGGATAGAGGAGGGAATTTTATTAACCTTATTGATTCTGACTCAGAAGCATAATTACTTTCCAGATCTTTATGGGCTATATTAGTCTGTCAGCTTTCATTTTTTGATTTTCCTCCCTTACTCCCTGAGCTTACACTTCTATTCTCTTTGTCGTGCTGTCTTCCTAGTAACTCTCACCGTTTATGTTTTTGCCCTTTTCCTGCAATTACTGTTGCTGGATTCAGTAGCTGCTAAGGAACACTCTTTTTTTAAAAGCCATCTGTGAAACCTGAACAGAGGGTGCAGGATCCCTGAAGTTTCTCCTGCAGAATTTTCCTCACCTCAGTGTGGCTGACAAGTCTGTTGTAGCATACTTTGAACTTGTCATGGTACCTTTTTCCTGTGCTGCACTGGAGGATGTGTAGTTACCAACATTTGTCTTTGCTTGACACAGTGAATGCACAATTAAGAAGTGTTTGGGTTTTTTTTCAGACAGCATGTCAAAGTAAAACACTCTAAAAGACAAGTCTGAACTGATCAGAAAGGCTTATAATTTATTGAGTCTGCTGTGTCTCTGGTAATGTCCGAATTGCAAAATTTCTTGAACCTGACATTACAGCTGATGTGTTCTGGATGGGGTTCAGCAACAGGCACTGGAGTCACTTGAGCTGTGTGAGGAGAAGATGATGAGGACTGGCATGCTAGTAGGAAGGTTTACCTGGTACTCTGCTGAAATGCTGCATAGGGAGCTCCTTCCTTGGCAGTTGGTGAAACAGAGGGATTTTAAGATGTTTCAGGGCCTCTCCTGCCCTCCAGTGACAGGGAGCAGCCAGTACCTTTGGTATGTCCTGATTATCTTTGCAGCCTTTTGATTTAAATGTGGTCAACCTCTGCTTTGGTGTCCCACTGTAAGCGACCTGGGTTTAACTCACATGGGAGGATCCTTTGAAATAAAGCACTTTTCTCTCAGGAGGACTTCTCGTGTATGAAGAGGGGCCTGGCAGGCTCCTACCCATGGCAGAGCTCTGCCTCCTCTCTCCTGGAGGGCAGGTGCTGTTTCCCCTGTTTTCCTCTAGCTCCAGTGTGCTGTTGCTGTAGGGAGCTACATCTTTATCCAGGGCTGCCTCTCTTGCCACAGTGGAGCAAATGGCCGTGAGCAAGGGGAGCTGCAGCTGCAGGCAGAGGAGAAGCCCTGCAAGGCTTTATCTGTGTATTGCATTTCATGAGCCCTGCAGAACGCTGTGCTCTCCCAGTTAAGGTCTACCCTGTCATGTGTTGGTCTTAGTATATTTAGTTTCCATGTTTTGTCTGAATATGTAATGCAGTGAGTGTTGGGATTTTAATGTTCTTTTAAAGCCTTGCAGCTCCAAAGATTAGGCAGCGCTGCCACGCTCTTTTAAAGGCATAGTGCTTTTGCTGTATTGCAGAGCTCTTAAAGAACCTCCCAAATGAGTGAGGAGGGATGGGATAAAGAACTCACTTGCTCTAGTGCCTCAGGCCTGTGGCTGCTGCCAGATAGGCTTGTTTGAACAAGGCAGGCATGGGTAAGAGCTGTGTTCACATTTTCTGTCTTCCCTCAGCACCTTCTCTTTTTCACTCTTTGCCAAGAGTAAGCTCTTGGGAGTGCTGTTGTGAGTAGTAATTTTTACAAAAGGCATTGAAACTTAAAAGCTAAAAGGCCTTGCGGAAACACAGGACTTTGTTTTTTTTTATTTTAATGGCTGAATGCGACGTGAGCGTAACTTTGATGTTGTGAGCACCTATGTTTGTGGAAAACTTGCTCTTCCATGCAAATATCTGGAGATTTAATTGGTATGTGCACCATGTGGGAGTGGGTTTTTACACCATCTATCTTTCCCTGCATAAATCTAATCTGGATCCAGCCTTGTCTAGGAGGAAATCCAATTAGTGTTGTTTATGGTGCTATTAATGAAAATAGTGTTGTCCCTTTCTCATTCATCTGTTCAGATTGTTCCTTTTCACATTTTCCCCTCCTGCAGATAGATATATGGCTGTATTAATTAAGAAAGCATGTCTGATGCTGTTATTTCTGGCTATGGTGTTTAATTAAAAAAAAAACCAACTACTTTCTGTTTAAAGATGTGTAATTACAGAAGTTAACATATGTTATGTCACATCAAAACCATTGTCTGAATTATGAGCAGTTCGGAACGAGCACTCAGTAAAAGCTGCAGAAGCACTTCATTGGCTTGATTTTTGTGATTGCCTTGCCTTTCCTGAGCCCTGCAGTGAGGATCTAAATATGCTCCTACCCACCTTTGTGATATCAGGCTGTGTGCTTAGTGTAGTTAAGATCTGAGTGGTAATGGAGTAAATATTCTCTGTCTAGACCCAGAGTAACTCCAGTGCAGGTGAGGAGTGGGCTGGGAGTGGCCATTGGAGGTTTCAGCTGGCAGTTGCTTTGTATTGCTCTGCTCAAGGATTAGTGTCAGGGAGCTGACCTAGTGCATCTATCCATGGGTTAAACGTCTTATCCATTTTCCAGCAGACTTGTTTCTCCATGGGTAGTGTGAACAGCAAATTGTTTGCTGGCTCTCCAGGTGTGGAAGCAGAGAGCTGGTGCTTGGGGGATTTGGAAGATGCCTGGGAAAAGCCACAGCTTGCTGGGGATGCATTGGAGGTGGCTGGGGTCTGTCCTGGACCGACAGGTGGCAGCTCATAGTCAGAAAAGAGCATCTCTGGGGGAGCCAGCCCTGCCATCGCCTTGTTTTCCAGAAGTGCAGGCAGCACAGCCTTTTTTTTTCCCATTGCCTGTATAGGGCACAGCAAATTTATTAAGGTAAGAATTTATAAGCCTTAAAGATTCCTGTATCAGTTGGAATAGTATAGAAAATCTAGATGAAGTTGCACAGCAGAGGGTTTCCTCTGCAGTCCTGCTTATGGCGTATCGCCAGATCTGCAAGGAGTTTTGCATTAAATCAGTTTTTGGAGTTTGTGTAATTCAAGGTGTATGAACAGAGCAAGATTAACTCCATACCAAGTCACTAAAATCCTCAAATAGAGCAAGTCATAGAAAAAAATGCTTCCTTCTCATGTCTGCAAACACACTGATGCCCGTGTTGTTCTTTGATAAAGTATTTATATGATGAAGTATTTCTTTAATTTATCTCCATCCACTGTTGGTACACCTGCTCTCTGATTTCTGATCATACGGGATTGCTTTGTATTTCAAACCAAAAAGAACAGCTTCATTTCTGCTGTTGAAGTTGAAACTTCTTAATCTTTAATTTCTCTCTGAGCATGTCGCATACAAGTTGTTTCCTCAGATGTATGGAATGTGACAGAAAATTGATATAGCACCATGTCTTTTTTCACACCCTCCTTTCTCCCACCCCTTATTCTTTTCCTCTGACTACTTCCATATCTGATGGCTTTTTTCAGTTCACTGTATTTCGTGACTCTGACTTGTCTGCTCAGAACAATTCTGACAGGAGGACATTGGCAGTGTTGGGTTTTTTTAATGCACTTGCTGCATTGTCTAACCACAAGTCCATTCACACTTTTGGGAATGATCTGGCACCTGTTTTTATAATTTGACTTGAAATAGCATGGGATGGAATGTTTAGGGCAAAACTTGTGTGTTAAAGACTGAATTCTAGGCTGCCTTGCAAAAATTGTTAAATACATGCTTTTGGGACTAATTGTATTTAGGTCTGACTAAGGTGTGTTTATGAGGCCTGAGATGTGTTTATGAGCCTGGGGTAGGTTTTGCAGTTTGTGAGCTACCTTAGGTGGGACTGTGATGGGTGGTGTCCTGGAATGTGTAGTTGTTACGGGGCTGAGCTGTTTATTTTTCCAGGATCTTTTACCCCAGGAGAGCTGGTTCTGCTGAAGTGTGGGCAGGATGATAGTTCAGAAATTGGCTTGGAGAGAGCGCGTGTAAATATATGCTTGTCACTTTGATCAGGTTTGTGCTTTCTTTTCTTAGTCTTGCCAATAAGTGGATACTGAAATGTTCTAGCAGCAGCTTTTATGATAGAAAGCTCCTTTGGGGTGAGTTATGGTGGCATTGAGGGGCTTCATTCTATCTTCTACTTAATCAGTCTTCTTAAGTTACACCGATCAGGAGTGCTCTGGCAGATCCACATCACCCAGTTTGACAAGACCGTCTCAGGTATCACTGATGCCGTGATGATTTTTTTTGCCTTTTCTTTTATACCCCTGTTATACCTTTTTGCAACTTCTGTATTCTTAGTGCTTTTTCCCTACATTCTTGGACTTGTTTGTTAAGCTAAGAGACTAAACATCTTAGAAGCTTCATAGTTAGGAATCAGTGTGCCCCAGACCCCAAGGTCCTCTCCAGAACACATTTTGTAAACCAAGATAGAATCATCCAGGGGAAGGCTCCTTGGGGAGGGGGGGCTCATTCAAGCCTCTCATTGGGGGATTTTTGATGGATATGCTAATTACTAAGACCTATAATGTTAGACCAGATCTTTTGTGGGTGTGCATGGAGGTGCATTCGACCTGGACATGTGCACCTAAGGCTCCTTAAAATAAATACCAAGGTAAAATCCCTTTTTCCCTTCTAACCGTGTTTGACACTTGATTTTAAGACCAAGAAAAAGCATCATCACCAGTAATGGGAAGAAACTCAACATGGTGATGAGGGCATTGATACTTGTTCGTGTGGCTTTTGTGCTGCAAGGCTGGGGCACTATTCCTGTAGCTGATCCAAGCACATCCCTCCTCTGAAATGGAATCAAAGAGAAACAGTAATTGCAGCAAACAGCTCACAAGCAAAATGCTCCTCTGGTAAGTGGCTATGGAATGATCTCTTCCAAAACTGGCATGGAGCATTCCAAGTGTGGGAAGGCCGTTGAGGTCTCTGGGTAGTTGCCTTGGCTGCTCTCTTTATGAACTGGGCTAAAAAATACGCTCTCTTCAGAGTGAATGTAGGTGTGTACCTGGATTGCTGCATAGATTAGATAAATTCACAGTGATATTTGAAGCAAAGCCTGTAGCTTGGGCTGGTATTATAGTGATTTTTCACCCACTGGGAGAGCAGTAAATAGTCTTAGATTGTAAAGATGGGACTGGAAATTGAGGTCACAGTATAATATGCAAGACCTTTTTTTTTTTACCTTGTTTACTTTATGCCAGGCTAAGTATTTCATAGCAAAAGTAATTTTTTTGTGCAGTTTGTGAAATAAATAATGGAGGGATCCTCTTAAAAATGCATTGGCTGAGTTCCTTATTTTAATATTAATAAGGCAGGTTGCTACAATAAAATTAGCTCTGCATGGTGTTTGTCACTGTACTGCCAAAGCAATCGAGTCTAATGCCATTCCTTCCTGAAATAAATCCCCAGGAGAGCAGTATTTGTGGCGTTCTGAAACCTCTAACCAGGGAAGTTGGAGTAGAACTGTAAATTATGGACAATGCAGATTTTAATCTGGGATTCCCAAGTCTGTCTTTGGCCATGTGGCTTTCTGGCTGCTGATGTGAGGTGTTTTAATGTTCTTTACACATGGGTTTTCTCTGCTGTAGTGACTAATATCCAGCTGCTTGGCTAATCATGCTAATGGACAGCTTGGTAATCACATTGTATGGTTTCCTGGTCCAGAAACCATCCTGTTTGGGGCAAAACAGTCTGAACTGTGGAGATGCTTATCTAGGACTGCAGTGTCCTAGGACACAGTGCCTTGGTTTAGGAGCCTGGGGATGAAAAGCAGAGGAAAAAGAGGGACGTTGGAGTTAGCACAAACTCTTTTTTCCTTTTTTTTTTTTTTGTTGTTGTTAAAGATGAATCTGTGCCTTTGAAAGGAGAAGCCCTTTACCAGCCCTGCACCTCTGTGATTTATAGCATGTGTTTATCTGAGCCACAGAGCAAAGGGAACAAACCTGTAATATTGATACATTCTGGTATGTGACCAGAACAGCATTTTTGTGCTTATAAATAATAAGAGCACTCATTGTAATAGAGGCCCTTGTCAGCTGGAGATATTTAGGTTAAAACAAGTGTTAGGGGGTTATTTGATCATGGTTGTAGACACACTTCTGTTGAAATCTGCATTTAAGGCAAGATTAAGTCTCTTCATTTTACAGTTTGCATTGTTAGTTTAGGATCCAAATTGGAACTACATTCAAGCTTTGCCTGCCAACTGGATCTTTTTAAGATGTCATTGAACATGGAAATCTGTGAAGCAGGGAAGCACATATGTTTAAATACTGTCAAGGTCTATGGGTCCAAATATCTGCCTAAGTGTTTTCTTGAAAACAGTCATGTTTCAAGTAGGCTTTTAAAATTTCCACTTTAAAGAAATGTCTTGAGAGTCTAAGAACTGGGAGACACTTCCTTTCAGAATGGCATTCTGAATAACCAGGTCTTTGCAGTTCTGTGTTATTTCTACTTCTTACGACATGTTGTAGTAAAAACGTTTGGAATGATGGGTTGTGTTTGTTGTATGTAATTTCTATAGACTGCATGAAATGGAAAGCTTTACTTTAAATGGTGTTACTGGCATCAGAAGTAAAACTACCCATGTCTTCTTCCCCTTTTAATTTACAACCTGCAGGTGTCTTAGCTGAAAACGAAGAGATCTGTTTGTACATGTGAATGATCTCTTTGTGCAAGGGGCTGGGGGAGGTGGAATTCCCTGTGTTCCTCGGGAAAGAGATACAACAGAAACGTGCTGCAGAAATTCTGGGCAGAAGATGAAGGTGTTGGTTGTTGTTGGTTTTTTATTTGCAGCAGAAGGCAAGTGGGACAAGATGAACAAATGGGAACTCCTTGCTTCTCTCTTCTTCCTTCCAAATTGCTCTAGAAAAAGGCAAAACAAGCAAGACAGATGCTACAACTGTAGCTGGAAGTGCCTCTGTGGACTCCTGGCCATTGCCAGCTGCATGATTTTTTTCTTTTCCTCTATCCTGCCAGACAGGAAATGCTGGATGGAGAAAAGAAAATAGCTGGGTAAGCACAGGCCCACAATTTTGTCCCTATATAAGTTATTGATTTACAAAATAGGGTCTCAGGAAGACACTGCAGGAGCTAAATCTGTTTTTTATGTTCTTTGACATATTAGCATCTAGTCAAAATATGATTTTTCTCATCTGGGAAAAGAACATGCTTGCTGTCTCAGGAACACTGTGTCTTCCTGGGTACGGAAAATGAAAGATGGGAGAGGAGACAGCTCACCACGTCACAGCTGAGAAGCTGATATTTATTCCACACTTCTCTACTTGTTTAGGCTATTCCCAGTCCTGTGTTCTAATTTCTCTGTACTGCTGGAATTGACTTCATTTTAGGGCGATTTTCTTCCTCTTTGGCCTATATATATCTTGTATGTTCGCTACTGAATGACTCGAAAATGTTGAAAAATTTAAATGAAGTTTTAATTAAAACCAGTTTGGTATTCTTTTCTGCTTTCAGTGTGAAGATGATCTGCCTAATAGGCAGGAGGGTAGAACTGAAGCAGGACGTGAAGGTGGGCTGGAAGGCGTAGTGGATGTTCGATACCTTCAGTGGTTAAACGGGAGACTGAGGTTCCAGTGGCACAGTTTGCACGCTCAGCACCAAGAGCAGTGCAAACTTTTGCACAAGGTAAATGATTCTTCTAACTCACTATGACATAGTTTATTATTTAAAAGCCTTGTCAGCTAGAGCTAAATGTACAAATTATTGTTGTTTGCTAGTTCTGCATTTTCTGTAGATAAGAGTGAATTACTCTGAATATAAGCACGTCCATCTTTCCCCAGTGTGGCAGAACCCTGAGAAAATGTAGCATGTACAGTGTTCGTAAGGTTGTAATTGTATAAAAGTCTCTTTTGCAGGTTGGCACATTAGTCACTTCTGCAACCATAGGCTGCTGCTGTTTTTCTCAGAAAATGCCTGGTAGAAACAAGACACAGCATTCTGGTTGCCCAGACAAGTAGCGATGCAGAACCATAAGTTCACTGGAAACGTGGATTCAAAATGTTAAGCATAAATATTGAAAGTAATAGCAAAATAAAATGCAAGATCTCTTTCCAAAGTACTAGGGGACATCTTAGCAAAACCCAAAATCTACCTGCTTATAAATCAGGAATCAGTTATGGTCTCTATGCTGCTTAGATTCCAGTTCTTTTCCCATTTATGAATGTCTAGATGCCTGTCTAATCACAGTTACATATGGAAGCATTCTGTCTTTTTAGGATGGAACCAGCCTTCAGTCCCAAAGTTGACAGTGATGGTGACTCCAGAGACAACCTAGAAAATGTAGTTCTAAAGATAGTCCTATGAGTTATTAAGTATGGTTTTACCTAGGTCTCCTTTCTCCATTTATATCTCTTCGGATAACTTAAATGGAGCCAGCTATTACTATACTCCAAATCTTCACAGAAAACCTTTTTTTGAGACTAAAAGTGGTTTGGGGAAATTTCTTCTCAAAGTACACATCAGAAAGTTGTCAGAATCATCTTCACCTTTGAATGAAGATGCCTTCTTGGTTTTAATCCTGTGTCTGACAGAGCAGTGCTAAAAACTATAATGAGGTTACCTTTTGTTCGTTCTGTGAACTGATTGCTAGGGAGGATGTCTGATTGACAGCCGTAGGGAGGAAGGATCAGGTGCTGGGTGTGCAGCATCTAAAATAACCTTTTGCTTCTCATTGATCACTGCTGATGTGCTTCCCCTGATCTGGGAACAAAGGTAGCAATTCCCTCTAAGTGCCCATACAGTCCCTGGCTTTTTGGACTGTGATTACAGACCATGATGAGATTGGGAGAGGTGAATCTCAAGTGAAATGATTGGCATCTTCTCCTCCTGATAAACTACCTCTATTTAGGGTATGCTGGTTTTTCTAGTAGGTGAGGCAAATGCCTCCATAACTCATCATCAGTGCTCTGAGTTATGTGAGACTTGACAGTAACAAATCATTAGGCAGCTCCAGTGCCTCAGCTTACAGTTAGTGAGTCCAAGGAAGACTTGAGAGCAGGTCAGACCTGGGAGCTCAAGTACAGACAGAGATATTCTCAATGGTCCAGGTGAGGCACTGAAGTAGTGAAGAAATGTGCTGATCGGGCAACATGCTAAACTTGTTGACAGGGGCCATGAAAGATGATGACCCTCCTGTGGAAGTTGTACTTTGAAATAAACTTGGACTTTTTTTTCCCCTTTGTGGCTATCTAAGGCAGAATGTTCGCTGAAGTTAGGACAGTCAGACAACTACAAGAGACAGGTTAGTTATGCTGCAGGTCCCTGGACCACAATTTCCAGACTCTGGAGGAATAAGCAGGAGGGAGAATGTTCCTGTTCATCCAGTTTCCCAAAGCTGCCGTTACTGCCTTCTCCAGCAGTCATTGCTGGGCTAAACTGAAGGCAACAGTGATGCTGGTGATGATTCTCACAGTCTGGGCTGCTTCTATGGGGGCACACAAAGGAGGATGGAACCGAGCCCTACTCCAACTCCATATGTGAACCCACACTGGTATTATATGTGCAGCTGTGGGAGTTCTGTTCAGAGCTGTAATAAAGTGCAGTGCTCTGGTTTATATTTTAGTCTGAATTAAAAGCAGGACACTAGAAAGGTAGAAGTGACTTTGGAAGGACTTCAGTACAGTGCCACATTAATGTTAGCATTTATGGTAACACAAAATATAACACAATTTAACAGCTGTATAAACAATAATTGATATTTCCTGACTCTTTCTAGAGAAATTGTTTTTACTACTGCATTAATTTTAAAACTTTTAAACTATTTTATGTGTTAGAAGACTGAACTGACCCAGTATGACCTCTATATGTGCTGCTGCTTTTCTCTAATAAACCACAAACACAGTATGCAAAAGGCTAATGGGTGTTAAGTTTTTTAATTATGCTGACAGATTTACAGAGGGCTTTCTCTTCAAAATGATAATTAGGGGTTTTACTTGCTCTGTAAAATAATAACTTACCAGGTTATGTGTCTCAACTGTGGAACAATTTTATTTACTGCTGATCAGTAATTTTTGTCAACTAGTGACGACACTTCCACAGATTTCATTCTGTGACTCACACGGGCTCTAAAATACCATTTTCTCTCTTTGGGCCTTTCTGAGAAGAACACAACACAGTTGGAAAATACATTCTTACTCAGAAGATGACTGCTCTTCCAGTCTGTATTTTTCAGTATGGATATTGCCGGGTCAGTCCTCCGTCTACTCTCTGCTGCCTGCAGCCACCTAAGGCTGATGGGATGAAGTTCTGCAGTACCCAAGAGAGGGAAGCCTCCCTGGAGCTACAGCTGGTTCTGTGCTGGGAATCGCTCGTTAGGTGGCCTCCCTGGCTGCTCCTCTTTGCTAGCTGTTCTGGTGAGCTGCTTTTCAGTGACTTCAGCTCCCAGAAGGCACGTTGAAGCTTAGAGAAGCACACGTGTCCTGCTGTAGGAGGAAGACTTCTTGAGGGAAATCTTAACCTCTTTGTTTCTGAGGAATTTTGCAGCCTGAGGCTATGAGCTGTTGAATAACATTATAATGGCTTCTTAACATGGACAGGTTGGCTCGCTTTGAAAGTATAATGTAGTAATACCATTATAATTCCCTTGAAATTCTCAGTGGTACATATTTACCTGATATGCCTTCAAATATCTGGGAACATGGAGAATACTACTGTGTTAAGACATGTCTCTTGGTTCTTTCTTTTCTCTTTCTTCCTATTTCTTTCAAATGCCAGAAGAATATCTGTCTGCCTGGTTTTGATCTCTCTTGAATTCATAGGAGAAAGCAGTTGTTTTTATTTACTCTTCAAGTTATCACTTTGCCTTAAAAATATGAGTGAGAAGCCTTGCATAGTTTCAGCGAAACAGGTAGGAACCTGTGTAGTTTAAAACCTTCATTTTTGGGGGGCTCTGTTAAATGCACTGTGCCACAATCAGCATGTTACGAAAAATAGTGGAACAGATGAGTTTGTGCAAAACTGATGGATTTCCTGGGGCTATTTCCAGCTATCTTCCATCCTGAAGTAGTGGAGGGTTAGATCAGGTTCAGAGATGACTTTTTTTTTAAGCAGGTGAATATCTGATTATGGGCTCTGTGTGTGGGTTAGTAAGAAAAAAATGATATTAAATGGAATTCTTGATGATTGAAGAAGAGTTAACATAATTGGAATTATCAGATCATGGTAAAGCAACAATAATGGTTTTAATGGTTGGAAACTAAAAGCAAGAGTTGTATTTTCAGTAAGAATGCAGAGCAGCACTGGCAATTACCACTTATGAATGGAGTGGTTTCTTGTGCCCCCTCTAGGATAAGCAATATAAAATAAGATGGGTGCAGTGGATTGGATGGGTTGTATCTATGTATCTGATGTAGTATGAGTAAAGGGACAAGGACAAAGTCTTGATCTCTGAATAATAGAGGGCAGGGACTGGTGCTGGGTAATTACCTCATTGTCAGTAATTTATGAGTGAGCTAAACTGCAATTGTTAGGTGCATCTGTATCTAGACATAAAAAAATCTACCATGTTGCTCTGGAAATTGCTACCTTGTTTATTTATATATTTTTTGTCTATTTGGTTTGAAAATCTTTGCTTTTTTCCTAAGGTGAATTTGCCATTAAATCTCAGAATCACATTCTTTAGTGCAGTAGAATTTTTTCCCTCTCATGCAAATATGTGTGACCAATGAGCAAGCCCCCTTTTCATCTTCTCATAGGTGAATTAGGTGCCGTGCAGGGAGAGCAGCTTGTCTGAGCTCAGGGGCATTTAGGAATTGGTGCTGGGAACTCCCCAGAAGTGGTGCTGAGTGTGGGGGTCTGTGCCTGTGCTCTCTTGCAAACTTAGTGTAAGGTTAGATCAGACCTGCCTCCACCTGGGGGTATTCCAGTGCCAAGTAGCAACAGCTATGCATGTTCTGCCTCTCACCTGCTACTTCTAACTTGGTGCTCTTTCCCTCTTTAAACCTTGTTTTATTTGCAGTGTGTCCTGGTTATCTGTAAGAGATAGCAAAAATACAAATACTGGATTATTCCAGTGTCCATCTAGTCTGGTCTCGGGGGAACACCTCATTCCTCTGTTGTTACAGCTTTAGTGTATTTGTTCTGGGCTTTGGTCAGGGATGCTGCTGCCACCTGCTTTGGAAAAGGGGCTGATGCTGAGGGCCCAAAGGTTTGGTGGCCAGAGTTACGCAAGAATGCAGCAGGGAGAGGAGTGGCAAGTGGAAAGGAAGAACATTGTGTGGGGAGGTGCTCTTTTATTTTTAAACTCGCATAGCTCTGCACATGTGACAGATGGTTGTCACCAGCAGTGAGTTTTGGGAAAGGAACGCTAAAATATTCTGAAGTTTCACGGAAGGGTTGATAATTACCCAGTGCCTGTCAACTTTAAAATAGTTGTCAATACCCAAGTGTGTGATAAAAAGTTCGTATTAGAATAAAGGAAGAAAAGCAGGAAACATTCTCTGTCTTCTGGCAGAAATATTAATGAAATATGAGTGATTGTCTGACAAATGTGCACTGCTATCTTGTTTGGCAGCTGCAGTTATTACAGTAACAAAGGGATCAGCTCTGAATAGGAGGAATTGCTTTTTATTGTTCCCTTGACTAACTTGGGAGGCTTCTTCATCCAGTAATTGATCATACTATTACCAGTGCAGCTGGGACAAGGTCTTGGTAAGCAAAAGCCAACAGTATAGAGCAGCAAAAGAGAACCTTACTGTAACTAGGTAGCATTTTCTGCTTTAAAGAAAGAAATAGGAATTATTCTGAGAGTACACTTTAGCTCTTTTAAGACTGCTGCTGTCGGTGTAAATGGTTTCTCCTTTCATGCCATGCACAAGACCATGTGTACTGTAAGGAAAAAGGCTTTTAAGACAGGATGAAAAGAGAAACCTTCAGCACAGTACTGTGGCAGCAGTGGTTGCAATTGCTGCGTGTCGTTCTGGCAACACTACCAGATGGACCATTTTGTGAGATGATTGTGGTGCATGTTCATCCTTCCCATTCTGGCTGCTTTAAAAAGAGCTGCTGTATTCGTGATAGTAGTTACACTTGTACATGTCCATTGGCAATGGTTTGTAACCACTGGTCACATCACATTCCAATCCACGCAGCTGTTGGATGATAGTTAATGGTGTTAATGATCTGGTCCTTGCACTGACAAATATCTTTTTAATTAATCTGTTCCAGATCCATTTATTCACAAGTGGCTCCCACATGGACCAGATCCTGGGGCATTTTTCTGTCACAGAAACAGATCTCATTAGACAGCCAGAGAGCTACAAGCAGGTAATGCTTCTCCTGTAATTCTTGGATGCTCAGTATGCTTTACACAAACACTGTGGAGACTGCATTCCTTATAACATTTTTTAAACTTAGTTTCCAGCAGAAATAAGGGCTTATATATTGAATTTTCAGTTTCTTCACTTATTTGTATTCACCAAGTCTGGTTTGATAGAACATAAACCCAAAGGTATTAAGCTAAGTTTATAAAACCTGACAGACAAGGAGTGGGAAGAACCCTGTCTGAAAGTGCCACTGGAGAAAAGGCTTGTAGACTAAAACACTCTAGATAAGTTGGCTGACTTGCTGTTGTCTCCTGCCAGTAACCACATCTGGGCCAGTCAGGCACAATGTCTGCCTGTGGCCTTGCCCGAGCAAGACAGAACCTCTTAGGACAACATCATTTTTCCCAGTGTACTGTTTTACCCTGAAGTATAAATTCCTGCTCCTCTCAATTACTCAATTATCATAGGTAGTTCATTATTTGAAGTAGTTTAATTCACTTCTTTTAATACAGTATAATACATTTGTTTTAAAAAATCAGTTTCTAAAAGTTCATTTTGTGTGAAGCTGAAATGAGATGGAAATTTCAAGCTCATCCCTAACAAAATCAATATTTGGCAAATTTCTCCAGTCTGTCCAGACCTGTTTGCTCAAAGAAGATACTCTTCCTGCTGCTTGCTTAAGAATGAAAGTGGGCATTGTAAATACTGCGCACAAAGAAATTCAGGAAAGTAGATTTGAAGGTGGGAGGAAAGTTTTATGTTCAAAGCCCCTAAAGTAAAGTGCATGTAAATCTTTCATTGCTGAGCATTTCTTGGATGAACGGGTCACATCCAGCCTCTTGGTAAGAGTCATCTTAGAACATTTTCTGGGAAAACTTACTGTTTTTCTGGAGCAAATGGCTTTAAGTCAGCTTGAGATTTCTTTTTCACTTGTGCTTTGCAATCCCCCTCCTGTGGTTTGCTCAACAGCTCAGAACACAGCAACACATTGCTCTGAAGTCTGTAGTCTTCCAGATCTTAGCAAATGTCTGTAAAGGTCTGGCAGGCTGCTATTAGAAACTTCTAGGCTGTGCAGAAGGACTTTGCAACTACCTTTATCCCAAAGCCTTACCCTGAGTATGTCACTGATCTGTTACAATAAAGCTTAATGATACTCTTGGTATCTGGTTTTGATGACTTTGTTAATGAATCAGTCCAGGAGTTTTTTCTTGCATTCTGCTCCCTTTCCTGTATGCCTGCTCCAGGTGTTCTGTTCAGGGGAGGCTCAGGATAAAATGGAAGGAATTTTTCTGTATTGTAAGCATTGGGGTTCAGTAGAGTGCTGTAGTCAAGAAGGTTTAATGGGCAGCTGTGTTGTTTAGTTAAAATCAATGAAGTCTTCATTCCCTCTTTCCCAGGCTTAAACAGCAAATACATGAAACAAAACCAGGGTGATGACTGAGAGGCAGGGTGACAGAAGATGTTTCTTTAAATAAAGTATGAATGGCCACAGTTTGTCTCCAGTTTCTGGGCTCTGACAGGTGCAATCCCAAACAGGCTTCAGCGCATGTGTGTTGGAAATTCCTTTCTTATGTCGCTTACTGCTTGCACTGATCCAAAATTGGAATTGTTTGTCAGTATAATCAGCTGTGAAATTCTTAACCTCTTAAAACTCTCAAACCTATTCAGGAAAGGAGTTCTAAGCTGCTCTCTTGTGCCTGATTCTAAAATAAACAGGAGAAATTGGCAGGAAATCATCACAACACTTGAATATACACATTTTTGAGAGCCTTCTAATTTTTAGGGTCACCATTTGAACATTCTTTGTAGATTTTGTCTCCCCTTACCCTTATTTCTCAAAAGTAGCTTCTGGAACTCATATGCTCAGTATGTAGGAAGAGCCTGATACAACAAGGTGGTATTAACTTGAAAAGGCATTGTTGTTTTGAGTGTCACTTTCCCAGATGGATCTAATACTCAATATGCAAAGTGTAATAAAAAGCTTTGGAAAGTGTAATAAAAAGCCTCTAATTTTCAAATATCTTGCTAAGATTAAGTAAATCATGCATATTTGAATAGCTCGGTTTTCAAATATTGGTGCAGATGGCAGCACTCTGCCAAATGTTTTATCCAAAAACTGTGAAATTATTTTTTTCTTTTCAAGTAAACGAGACATTTCTCTTAATGTTACCTCCAGTAAGAACCTGCTGCATGGATCAATAAAAAGAGCAAGCATGTCAATATGCTTTACTGTAATGCCCCCCTCTTGGTGGATGGTGTTATGAATTCTTTCTCATCTTGGGCATCCTTCAAAGCATAGCAATGCAAAGTGGATCGAAGCGTCAGAAATTTGCTATCACAGAAGGGACTTGGATTCTTCTTGTTTAAGCCTTGAGTTCATTTTCATTAAAAATACCCTGTGAGATAAGTTGCTCTACTTGCATCAAAACAAGAGATGTTTAGTCTGACAGGAAAAGTGTGATAGGATACAGATAGCTGTGAAGTCAAGCTTTACTTTATGAAATGTGAAAGTCACGCTGCTCCTTTTCTGTAGGAGATGCACATTAACTTATTTTAAATGTTCTTTCCTTGGATTTTTGACTATAAAACACTTCTAGTGCTTTTATGTACAGAGATTTTACTGGACATTATTATTCTTCTATCATCATAAATGTCTTTGTCAGATTCATAGGGCTGGAAGTTTTCCAAAGCTAATGGTTTTAATTATATTTTTCTCTAGTGAGGCATGATCAAAACTCCAACTTTCCCTGCGGTTTGGCTGTGGTTATATCTATGTGTGTGGCTGTGAGTTGCAGGTCACTGCTCTGTTTAGTTCCTATGCTGCCTGGGGGTGTCAGTGAAGGGGAGGTGGTGTTATTTCAGCTGGAGTTCAGTTTCCAGTGGAAGCACTGGAAGTGCCTCAGTCAGTGGGGATGGTTCTGGAGCTGTTTGCCTGAGGCCGTGCTAGAGCACACAAACTGGGGACAGCCACAGGGAGCTTTGGGGAGGGTCATTGTGTCTTTTCTGGAAAACCTCTTGTACTTATCACTTAGTGTCCTAGAACACAGTCTAGAGCATCTTGAATATCTTGTGTTTTGATGCATTTTCCAAGCTGATGGGTACTGCTTGTTTTTAAATGGTTCCCCTTGCCAGGTGGGGTGAGATGGGGGGCTGCTGCTATTTGCCTGCCTGAAATATCTCCAGAGCAGGAATGGAATTCTGGTCTCTGGCACTGTAGCTGATATATCTGGGCAGCATACTTGGGAGAGCATGCAGATGATGTGGCTCAGGGTAAGCAACATTTGCCCCAAGCTTTCCAGGGCAGTAATCCTTTCCAAGCATGCGGCCTCATTCCTCTTGTCTATCAAGTCCGTTTATCTTAATTCTGCACAGCAGTGTTGCCAGGTCTGAAGTTTACCTTGGGCTCAAAAAAGTGTATGTTGCACTTGAGTCATTAAATTAACTTTCTCATCAAATTGTTACTGTACAGAGATCAGTGAACTTTAAATCAAAGCACCCAAGTCCTTCCGTTTCCTCTGTCTCTTCATATACTGTTTTGTATGTGGAATTCAATCGTAGTAGAGATTAAAAGTTGAAACTCAGGTCATTGGTGCAATGCTGGCAGTGCTGGAGTGATCATTGAAATTGTAATGAGTAAAGATGACACCTTTAAATGCCAGTAAATCAATTTACTGAGTGTGACAGCAAATAAATAATGCAGCTGTCTGCCAGGTGGACATGCAATGAAATTTATAGAAGTTGGATGTGAATAGTTAATAATTTTGTTTCAGAAATTTATGAAGAATGTTTATGTTTGTTGATCATTAACATGTTTTAAAGGTGATTTATTTGGCTTAAGAAACTATGGTTCTTTGTAGCAAGTAAATAAGAGCAAACAAATGGGCTGTCTGACTTTGCATACATAATATATGGTCAATTCTATGCCCATAAAAAATTGAAGTGAGCTTTAGCTCTCCAAGCAGCAGGGATTGAGTAGGATGGGATAGGATGGTACAGGCATAGCACTGATCTGCTTTCTGGACTACTGATATATCAGGGAAGGACACCAATGTAAAGAATCTGTATTGCTTCCTTCAGTCAGGTGGGGTCCATAATTTCTTACTGTGTCCTTCAGGGGGTAACTGATCAAGATGTAAGGTAAGTTCATAGTGAACCCTAAATCTTGTGGCAGTTTCCTTTTAAAACATCTGTCCCAGATGGCTGTTACAGATGGGTGACACAACAGGTTTATTCTCTGTGAGTAATAGCCCATGGCTTGAATTCATGCAAAGCACTAAAGAGCTGCTGTTCTTTCCAGAACAAGTGCATTCTGATTGGAAGCATTAAGAGCTGATAGAATTGGAATTTTCAGAAATGCTGAATGTGCATTTACCAGTTACTTTTCATGAAAGTTGAGTCTTCAGTTGGTGTCCTGGGCTTGTGCACTTGCATACAAGTGCCCCTGATCTGCTGAAGTTTTTATCTGTAAAGAGAAACCAGTGATTTCAGTGCGTCCGAGGGACCACCACCTCCTGGAATGTGTGTGAGGGCAGAGCTGCAAAAGTGAGGTCTGTCAGCTAATACAGGTTATTTGTCTGGCTGCTGAATAATTACTGTGCTATTGCATAATCTGCAGAAGTGGATCCCAGGTTGTTCACCCTTTTGGATGAAAATGGAATAACTATGGCAAGATAGTCCCAGTTGCTGTGTCCCAGGCTATATTTGGTGTCCTTGTGTTGGTTGGTTGGGACTTCCTGGAATGTTCCTGGTGGTGACAGGCGCTGCAGGCAGGTGCTAAATGAAAATAAATAGTTAAACCCCTCTGATAAGCTTGACACCGTGTCACATTATTGATTTGACACAGACCCGTGCTAGTATTTCTGTAATCAACCCTGTTGTGGTCTTGTATGGTGAGGTGAAGGATGTGTAACCTTATTTGAATTTCAAAGAGCCTGTTAGGGAGCCATCTGATATTTTATGATGTCCTTCCATCTGTTGTACAAGAAGCAGTTGAAGCAACACATTTTTTGGAGTGTAGATACCAATGGAAAAGAATTACATGCATCCTATAGTCCGTGATGCTGCTGGGTAGAAGATTTAAGCCAGGAAATGAAGGCTTGTACTGCATGTAAATTCCAGAAAAAAGATTTGGTATTTAGTGAAAAACTGACCTTGAGCTTCAAGGACAAACTGCCTTCATTGGTATGAATTGTCATAGATTCATGTCTGTGGTGCTCTGGCAACTAATTCTGTTTGATCTGGCCCTCAGGTTTTTATATGTTTATTGTTTCATTCCCTTGGTAAAAGCCATAGTTCTGTCATTTCTGTCATGGAACAGGATCAGTATTATGTGTTGTAACTGCTGTTCTAATTAAGGACAGCTTTGCCTATTTGTCATCGTGTTTTACTTTCCTGGAAGAAAAAAAGTACTTGAAATTTCTCAAGTGGATCCTGCATAAAAAATAATACAGCATAAGAGTAACTGCACTGGGGCTTGTGAGTGTTTGTGAAAACATGGGGTTTCCCTGTTTTGGTTTTCTTTTTGTGCTTGTACTGTCCAAAATCCTTCCTTGGCCAGTCCTGATGTCACAGAAATCTTCATGGAGTTTCATTTTACCAGGAGTTGTGCCAGGGTCTGTGTGAGCTCTTCACAGAAAGAACCAGTTTTCGAAGTGGAGAGAGATCTTGTCGCTGCAAATGAGATGGTAAAGGTGGAGAGCAATCTTCCCCAAAGGAGCATGAAGGTCTGTGACAGTTCTTGGAGCAGTAGCACAGAAGAGACAGCCAAGCCCTGGAGAATCTAAACACAATGAGATTTTAATCTTACTCTATACACTGCCAGAATTAACTTAGTTTGAATCAGTAGTGGCTCCTGACCGTTTACCAGAGCTGCTTCCAGGGCTTCAGATGACCAGAATCTTTGGATTTTGGCATTGTTAAATTTTCAGAACAACAACTAAACTGATAGGTTCTGTAGCAAGAATGTCTTTTTTTTTTATTTTCTTGTACAACTTTTTACAGGTCCAGGTTTTGCTAGTCCAATGCATCAAAATTTTTACCTGTTTTGAAGCAAATTTGTTTTTCCTTGATGATTGGTGATGGCTGCATGTTGAATAAGTTCTTTAATGATGAAATTAAATTAGGTTCTAGAGCTGCTGACCTTTAATAAATTTCAAGGTTCACCAAAGAACTGTATGTTAGGCCTATGGACACACATGTTTTGAAAAGGTCAATTATGACAAGTTTTTTGAATTTGCATAATTATGCTCGCCACAGTACTTGGAATAAAAATAGCAAATGCTTTGCCCTTTTAAAGTATTTTCCTCTCTTCCTGTCTTTAACTTGATTTTACTGAACTATTCCAATATTCATTGCAGAACACAGGGAATGTGGACTGTGTTAGGAGCTGCAGACTGGGAGCTGAAGCAGGACTCTCGAAGGGGATGGGATGGATAGTGAAGAACCTTTTTGCTCTGGCTCTTGTTCAGTGAGGTCAGGAGCTGGGAGAGACCCATGGAAAAGGAGCCTGAATGAGGGCATTGTGGAAGCAAGGTAGCTCTGATGTGAAAGAATTCGTATTGTACATGTGAAAAGAAACACACTGAGGCACAAGGGGCTGAATGTAGACAGGAAGGTCAAGGCTGGCTCAGGATCTCAGTGACAACTACCTGAACCATCCCTGCAAGTTGTTGAGCTATGCTGGGTAGATGTATCCATGAAGTGCTTTACAGTAACATTTAAATTTCCTGAAAATCATGTCTTGGAAGTCTCAGTTAAGGCATCCAAAAGCAATGGAAGCATTTTACTTACACCTCCTTGTTTTCATTTCCCATTTGCTGCACGACAGCAATGCTATTATCTCGTCTCACATGGGTCATTAGGGAAGATAACTTGTTTATCTTCAAGATAAAAATTCTGCCTTTAGAATGGGTTTTGAATGATGTGTGACAAATAAGGCTATGGCTTCCCTCTGAAAAACAAAAAGAATAATGCGCCATTTGAAAGGAAAAGGAATGGCATGTGGAGTGAACACCAGCCAGTCTGTGCCCTTGGTGAGACAGATGATGAAGGGAAACATTTTGGTTGCGTAATTCTAGACCTTATACATGTGGGAGGGTCAAACTAGTGTTGTTCAGGCAGCTTGAATTCTGGCACTTTTTAACTTTGAGTGCTACAGTTTCCAACTTTAGCATTTTTCCTGCTGGGTTGTGCATTAGAGGTGTAAAGCATGCTTACTGCCATGTGCTCTGAGCAACACTGCCAGTGAAAGGCAATGCTTTTTTCCCCCCGTTAAATGACTTAATGTTTTGTGTTGCTCTTCCAACCACAGTTACTTTAGACATTTTGCATGCATGGTAGTCAGGTTGGTGAGAAATAACATGGGAGCTGGCATTAATATTGCAGAGGAGAGCAGATCTGATGATGTATTGCATTATATATGGGGCTCCAGCACCTAAATGCACGAGGCCTGGAGGCTTACACAAGAAAGCTTGAGGGAGCTGAATGATCCAGAGTACTCAAATTGTGATGATGGTTGTTGAAAGGAGGAGTGGAGGTTGTAAGGATGGGTTTAACCTGCAGGCTAAAATGAAATATACCCTTGATGCTGCTTTATGATGAGCAGGGTCAGGACTGTTTTGGCAACCCTCTCCTGAGCTGACTTTCTGACTCTGTGGGAGACTCCTGGGCTGCTGCTTTCTCCTTGGTGCCCTGGCATTGCTAAGCTGAATTACAGAGCAAAAACTGGCTTTAAACCTCTGTGGGTTGTGTTGGTTGAAAGGTTTATTCTTTCTCTCTAGCTGTCTCTAGTTTGGTGTTTTGCTGGTGTAATGTCAGGAGCAGAGTGGTGCTGTGGTGCTGGGCACGGCAAAATTGCTGTGCTGGGATAGGTAGAGTTTCAGAGCCTCCAGGGAGGACAAACTCTGTTGGAAATCCACATTTACATGTGTGTGAGGATGCTCAACACAATCCATTTAAGTGTTGTGGTCTTTTTAGTGGGACTGCCTTGATCACCTTTAAAATTCAGAATACTTACTACTAATTTCTTTTCTGGGAGAAGGCTCTGTTGGTTTGAAGCTTGATATGTTGAAGGTTGTTAGAATTGGAAAAAGCTCTGGTGTATTTTGTTCCTTTTGGCTGATGCTTACTGGAACAGCAGTGGGTACTGTCTTACAAAAGGGTGATTTGGTGGTTGTTATGTATTTCCTGTAGACTAGGAGGGTGGCTACTGAGAAAACAATTTAAAACAGAAATCCAAAAAACTGGGCAATTCAGATATAATTTTTCTTCCTCACATTTCCTCACAAGGCAAGAATAAGTGCTAAGAAAGCAAAGGAGCTGTCAGTGACAGTATGTGCTGCCCACCCTGTGCTACATGGCAGGAACAAAGAATGTTATTCCTGCCTTTTTTAATGATTCACTTTACAGCAGGAGAGGGTAGGCTGCCATGTCATCTTCCTTCCGAAATGCTGTAGGCAAATGGTTTTCAGTTCATTTCCTGACATTTATCACATAAAACATAGCTTGCTGTAGGAGTTATTAAAACCTCTTGACAACAGTGGATCGAGGTACTCATTTGCAAAAATGAGGCAGAACAGATTCAACCCTTGTCATCCGTGTAAAATCAGGAGGTTGAATGGCTTCAAAGCTGCTTTTAGACACTGTCTGCTTGTAGCCAAGTTCCTGATCCTTCTTAAGAAGGTGGAAATCTTTGGCCTGCTATGCACTGTGGAAGCAAGAGGAGTCAAATTGTGTGAGATAATGTGTAGTGGGAGTTTCTAAAGCAGATTCAAGTCAATTTTAGAAGAGAAGGCTGAAAAAAGTTTAATATAAATGACTTGCCTTTGAATGCTCTGTGTGGTTTCCTCTGGGGCAGGCAGTGGACCAGCTGTTTTGGGTGAGGAACTCTTCTCCTAACTTCCCTGTTGATCCCTTTTGTGCTGGTGCTGGAGGTTTTACTCACCCTCCAGAAGCAGTGGGACTTGGCTTCCAGATCCTGTCTGGAAGATGGACAAGCACCATCCAGAGCCACGAAGTAGGTGGAGGTCAGAGTGGAAGTTCAGGCTTGATGACAGGAGAAAGGATACCTATGGGAGACTAAATTTAGGGAGGTTGGAGAGGCTAGGAATGTATGAATGACACTTCCTGATGCTGTAGAAAGAAACCTCTACAGGAGCTAACCTGCTTTAAATCTCAAAAGGTGAATATGATCAAAAGAATTCTCCTTCCCTGCAACTGGCTGTGGCATCAGATGGTTTCTGCTCCTCTGATGCCTGCTGTTCCCAGTTGGTTCAGTTCCACCTGCTCTGGGACAGGCACTTTCCATCTCTGCAGTCCCCTCGGATCCTGCTGCTGGTTCTCTTTCAAAGCAGTATGGAGTATCCCATCCCAGGAGGAGGCAAAGACATGCAATTAAAGAGCTTGGAGAAAGGCAGGTAGGCACAGAGAATGTGCCTGTGTTTGTGTATCACTCGAGGAAAATCCTGACATCCTTATAGCCAAGTTGGTTAGAGATGGGCTGGACAAGTGAGCGCTGGTGCAAGTGGAAAATTGTTTGGGCCACTGAGCTCAAACTGGCTGTTAGTGATGTCCCTCTGGGATCAGCTCTTGGTCCAGTACTCTTTAACAATACCTGGGGGCTTAGGTGGGCAGTAAGCTGCCCAGAAGTCAGCAGTGTGCCCAGGCAGCAAAGGCTGACTGCATCCCAGGCACTGTTAGCTGGAATGCTGTGAGGGCAAAGGGAGGGGTCCTGCCCCTCTGCCCAGTGCTCGTGAGCCTGAGTGCTTGGTGTCCTTGTCCCAGCACCAGGACAGTGGCACACCAGCAGCAAATCCAGTACTGCCACTGAGGTGGTCAGAGCTGGAGCATGGATGAAGCCCTTCGCAGAGGTGCACTGGGACAGGAGAAGGGGCAGCAGGCACAAGTTGGAACACAAGAAATTCTGGCCAGGTAAAACAGGAAAAAATTGCCATGAATTGATCAAACTCTGGAACCAGATCCTGGAGCAGGGATGACTGCTGTGTTGTTGTTGTTCAGGTCTTGCTGGGCAGAGTCCTGAGCACCTTGCTTAGAGCAGGAGATTGGATTAGAGACCTCCAGAGGTTCCTTCCCACCAATGTGGTTCAGCAGTGTTAGCAGGAGACCAGCTCCTTCAGCTCACAGGCACTAGCTTGTCACCAGCCATGAATCATTTAGTTGTTGAACTTTCTACCCAATTTCACTTTCCCAGTGCCCCTTCTTGGGAAAGATGCTCTGTTTTGTTTTATTACTCCAGACAGGTTTAGTGCTAAAATATTTCTTTAGATATTTTTTTAAGCAAGGTGGCCTCTGGCTGCAGTTAGTGTCCAGTTGGAGGGAGCTGGCAGCATTATATAGCAACACTAAAGCAAATCATTCTACCTCATAGCATTATTACCTTGATCTGAAAATTTCCCCAGGCTGCAATTTGTCACTAATATTGCTTTCAGCTAAACTTACCCATACAAAAAAAAAAGGAGTTAATAGAGCTGCAGTTCTGTAGTTGCCATCACCATTTTTTTGGGGATGAGTTATTGCTTAGTACATTTTACTGACCAAGCTTATAGAGTTCTTGGACCTTGAAAAATGATGCAGTGGTTTATCATGGACTCCATAAATTGTTGGACTATGTAGCAGCAATATGTTAGACTCCTACACCCTAAGAAAGGAAGGTGTCTCTGAAACAGTCTATACATACTGCACTGATATGAACGCTTGGTTGTGATTGCCAGCAGCAGAACTGATGGAATGATACTGAGCATCACTGCTGCTTTTGTGCTTTTGCTTGTTTCGTGCCATACTTCACATAATTTGAATGCTGTGACAGTGACGATGACAGTGATATACTATAATATAATTCCACCTGAGACAATGCAGCTGGAATTAATAAGCTGGAGAGACAAGGCTGAGGTATTTTATCATCAGTTGGTGTTTGATATTTTTTTTTTTTTTCGTTGGTGGAAGGGCCAGCAAACCCAGTGTGGGGAGCAGGCTGTCCAGCTCAGGTGATGCTTTGGGTCAACACAGGGAGGACAGGCAGCCACTGTGGCTCATACAGTGCTACAGCAAAGGTTGTACCAGCATCATATTTGATGCCTGTAAGCTGAAGATGGAATTGCCACTTACTAGCTGAGGCTGGTGTGGTGAGAGGTGTGTCTTGTATCCACATCAAAATCCCCTGGTCATGCTATGCTGCCTCTTAACTTTCTGTCAGAGGAGACCTCAGAGTGAGAGTGGCTTACTTGCTGATAGTTTTTGGTGATGGAGTCAGAAAGGGTCTTGCTGGTGCAGCCTAGTGGATCTTAACTGGGGTATTGGATTGTTCCCTGAAGGAACAAATAAAATACCAGGAAAAAAATTGGGGTGAGGACCTTAAAGACTCCTGACTCATCTCTTGAATTGTGCTTTGAAGCTAACAGTAGCCACTACATAGTGCAGAGCTGCTTGTGGAGTCTTCACTGTTGTTGTTTTCATGCCAAAGAGAAATGAGTTACCAGCTTCTGACAGAAAAGGGACCCCAGGCTTCTCACTCTTCTCTTACAGTACAGCTATTGATGAAGGCTGATCCTGAAGTGCCCCAGAACTATGATCATTTTGTGATGCCTAACTGGGACCTTGTGTTGTCCTGCATCCACCTCGGAATCAAAAATACACTTAACCCATCCAGAAAGTCAAGCAAGGCAGGACCACTGTGTTCTCCAGCCTCACTGCTGATTAAAGAAGCAGACTGCAGTTAAATCCATATGTTACAATGACTTTGGCCACAACTGAACTGTTACTGGAAAGCTGAACTGTTTTTCTGGATGTGAGACTGCAGCTCACATTGTGAGGAGACTGGTAGAGCTGTTTTTATAGCCTTGTAAAATTAAACTTTGTGTGCAATTGGCCCATAATGTTAACTCAGCTCTACTGGCAGGTATTTTTGTTTTTTTAAATAGCCAAGGAAATAGAGTTCTAAAATCAGCCGTTACTCATGGTTTGAGAGAGCTTTTGGATTTGTGATTCTTTTTAAATGTTTGTCGCTTAATTTAAAGAAGTGTGAAAGAGACTAGCAAGAGAAATTAATTGACATGAGAAACTATAGCAGACTTTAAATTGGTAGTTTCTCTAGTCAGTAACACATTTTAAAATGTGTGAAAATACCTGCATGCACAAATAGTCTATGATGGCTTGTCAAAGAGCTAGGCTGGGAGAAACTGTAACTCATATCAAGCTGCAAGCTTAGACTAATCCGCATATTGAATAAATTTTTAAATTAATTGTTTAACAAAGATGAACATCTGTGATAATTCTGTGTGCTGTTGGGTGTCTGATGGCAGAAGCCATTCGTCTTTGTTTCTTTTTCTGTCTTTGGGCAAGACCTCAATTTTATTTAACATTTATATTTGTTGGTGCTTAGAGTTTGGGTTTCTGTTGCTGTGGGTGCTATACAAGCCAGTCCTCATCATGATACCCATCTCAAGGTGTCCTGGGAGTGCAGGTGCAGCTGTGAAGCTCTGTCCTGTCTCCCTTGAGGCACAGCTGGGGAAGTCTGGATGTCGCTGCTCATCCAGTCCTGGGGTAAGGACCACCTGGTCCTTACAGGTGTGCAGGCAAAGAACGTGGCAGAGAGCTGGCAGGTGCTTGTGGAAGGTCAGGACACCCATGGAACAGGTGCATGGAAAACAAGGCACATGCACACACAGGGATGCTCCTCCTATAACCAGCACTTCTTGGTGTAGTTACACCCTGTGTGGAAGTGCACGGAACCCAGGATATTGGAGCTGTTCAGAAGCATGGCATCAATTCTGAATTCAGAACAGTTAAACAAGTTAGAAACTGCTTGTTCTTGTTGATTTCTATGCGTGTTTCTGTGGCCTGTTAAAAATACAGGGAAATGGGTGAGTGTATGGGGGGGAGGAAAGGAAAGAAATGAGTATGGATAGTGCTTTGTTCTGTGTACAGAAAGTCTGAATAAAAGCAGAAGAATAATGGGGTTTTTTTGACATCAGCTGCATGGGGGTTTTGGTTGGCAGTACAATAATAACAGCTGTCAGGCAGTACTGTGATACAATTTGATGCTTTTCTTTGAAATCCTCTTGCTGAGATTTCTCTAAAGTAAATTGTGAGTTTTGGTATCTACTGGATGTGCTTTAACTGAGCTAAAAGTATTTGGTACTGCCTGAAAATTTGGCATTTCAGGTATGCCAGGTTGGGCACCCAAAATCATTGGTACATTTAGGGTAAGAAAATCATTCTTACATGTATTGATCCTGGCTGCTGAAGTATAAAACTCCAGTCTTCTTTTTCCTGGTATTTTTGCCATGTTTTAATACATGCTGTTTCCATAGGGAAAATGCCAAGCAGTCCATTCATTGACCCGTTCCTCTGCAAATGAATGCCATTAATGCATCCCACTTCATTGCCTACCAATGTGAAAGCTGTAATACAATTTTTATCTGCCAAATGCCTCATTCTGTTTGTTTTAAATTTAATTTTCTTTCAGTTGCATTTTAAACAGCTGTTTTCTGAATCCCTCCACAAATAGCAATTATGTTTTATAATGATGATCTTTGTCATTTAAGTTTTTAACTAGTGGTTTGATTTCCTGCTCTCAGCAGTGTGAAACCGAGATAGCTCAGTTGAATTTTGAGCTGTGGTGGCATAAAACTGGCGTTGGTGGGTGGAAAAGTTACATATTTTGATTTAGGTGTTGGAGATCTTGCACATATCAAAGCATCTGGAATTATACTCCTACACCCAAAGCTGCTGTGTTTTGTATTTTATGTATTGTGTCTTCTGCAAAAGATTCAAGTCCCGCTTTCCCTTGCAGCACAAAACCACCCCCCAAAATTACAACTCCAAAAGAGGTGGTGCTCAGCAGACACAGAAATACTATTTTCTGGAGCCAGAGGTCTTTTTCTATCCCTGCTGGGATGTTGGTCAAGGTCCTTATGGGATCCATAGCTGGTGCTGGAAGAAATTCTCATCCACTTCTGTTCTCCAAGAGCCTTTCAGATCCACTGCCTCATGATGGTTGGGCTGCAGTGCTTCTCCTGCTGTGGTCTTGGGTCTCAGTGATATTTCACAGGCAGACAAATTAGGGACAGTCTTTATTTGCCTTGTGGCTAGAGGTTGCTTATTGTTCTGAAGGTTTTTGCTCTTCAGCTGCTTGTATTTCACACTACTCCAGTGTGACTTTCTAGTTTTCAGGCCTGTTTATTTTTGCTTTAGCCTCCAAAGGATGTGTGGCAATGTCTTAAACCAGCTTTGCTTCTGGAAGAATCACAATGTGGAACTGAAACTTGGAGCACTGAGTGTGTCCACCTACACTGTTGTTTGTTTGTCCCAGCCTGAGATGGTTGTGATACTGAGATTTTCTCTGGGGTTTTTTGGTGAAGGGGGTCTCAAAACTTAGCCCTGCCAAAGGCAGTTTGGGCAGTGTGTGCCATTTTAAACCAAATGCCATCCACCTAGCAGCCTGCCTGCTGAGAGACGCTCATTTGTCAAGGTTTGCATGTTTTTTCAGTTAAGGGAGTTTTCTATTGGTAGAGGAGAAGATGTGTTGAATTTTTTTTTGTTTCATTTGATGCTCAGTTAGGTCTCTAAAGCCTTAGTCCCAGTTATGATTTACTTCTGTTAGTGTAAATTGTGTCACTTTCATGATTGTTTACCTCTTTTCTTTGCATTTTTTTTAGAATGAACTTCTCCACTTAGCTTCTCTCCTGTGGCTGTGAGATATTCAGAACTAGAATTCAGATTACCCAAGTGCACAGTGAATAAAGCAATTTCCTATTAAACAAATATAATCATTGAACAGTCTTGATAGTTTCCCCATATAAGCTTTCCTACTAAGCCAACCCTGTCTCAAGCCTTGAGTAATTCTCCAGAGATGTTGGCATCTGGAGTGAGGTTTGCAGGGCTCAGGAGTCCAATGCAAGTTTACTGTGTACAGACGTATGTGAATGGTGATGAATTAGCAGGGTTTTGTCTCTGAGCCAAGAAACAGAATTTATTGCTGAAAGACCATTTTTTGTCTGTCTAACAATAAAATGATTTTCTGAACATTTAGGCAGAGCAATTTTTGATTAAAAATAGTTTCGTCAGTGCTGTGGTAGTTGAATTATGAGCTGTGGGCATCAGAGATTAAATACTTATTGTGGGGAGCTCTCTGGAACTGAGCCCGTGAAAAGGGAGCATTATGCTGCAAATTTATTAAATATTGATTTCCGTAACAGTCTACAGGCACTAATGATTTTTGTAATATGGTGGTAAATAATGTGAAAGAGATTAATATCTCTACAGAAAAAGTAATTACAAATATGTTTAAACAACATATGAGTTATACTTGTGGATCCTGAGGAAGATTCAACTTTGGCCTCTTGCTGTGTATCACAGAATGGGTAGGGTTGGAAAAGGCCACTGGAGGCCACCTGGTCTGACCTCCCTGCTCAAGGAGGGTCCCTTGGAGCACGTTACTCAGGGCTGTGTCCAGATGGCTTTTGAATATCTCTGGAGAAGTATCCAAAACCACCTTGTCATCTCAGACTTTGCAGCTGAAGCTCCCACAGTTTCCTGAGGCCTGTGATCTGGGTTGGATGCTGGATATTTGTCTTTGGAGGTCACAACCACGTGCCGGAGGAAACAAGGCATGCTCTTTACAGAGCTAGAATTCTTCTGCATCACACTGAGGTTTCCTGGCAGCCTGCTCTGGGGCAACTCAGTTAGGAACAGTTTACCCTCTATAGCAAAGCTGTTGATTGCACCAGGGGTGGTTTCTTTACGATGGCTTAAAGAAGTTGTTACTGCAAAGTGTTTGCTCTCAGCAGTCATTATGGAATTGCCTCGCCACAGAGATTAGCAGTTTGAATTTGTCATTACTTTTTCAGTCAGTGTAAATATTTTAGAGCAATAACTTCCTCCAGAAGAATGAAGGAAATGGATTTTGTTGTCTTAATTTTGTGTAGAGCGAAACACAATTTTCAGGCATTATCCTTAAGCATCACTTAGATACCCACGTGAGGCACATTTTTGACTTCCTGCTTCACTTTCTTAATGAAAAAATATTGATGCTCTTCTACAGACTTCAGTCTTTAAATTTCATTAGGAGGCATGACAGTATCGGGTTCTTAGTTCATTGAAAATGGGCAGGTAGCTTTAGTTACAGCTCAGGAATTTGTTTTACATTTTGAGAGGTTCATGTAGCAGCAGAAGTGGAACTGCTCATGGCATATGTGTGAACTCTTGTTGGTGGTAAATGAACAAGAAAAGGTACTGTGGTGGGGGGGAAATGCAGAGGTACAATTTGGGCTTTGGTTTCTGAAATACCAGCTCTGGTATGACTGGGATGTGTGACCTAAGAAAATGTACACCTCAAAGTCACAAAAAGCAGAGTTTGTTAAAGAACACGAAGTGCTTGTGAGAAGCTTGTGCAGAGGATGAGGCTGGGGGAAGGAAGCTGCCTAACAGAAATGTTCATTCCCAAGTGCAGGCATGTCTGAGTGAAAACCTGTCACCCCTGGGTCATGTGGAGGCTGTCCTTGTGACCAAATTCAAGGCACATGGACATACAATCCATTGTCCCTTCCCAACCTTGAACATTTATTTGTTTTTATGATTTTTGCTAGGGTGTCTCAAGGATATTTGTAGTACATTATTTTTTATTGTGTTCTGCTTTATTCTCTGTGCCGCAATAACATCAAAGCCTTGCAAGGCCCATACAGAGGATGGCAGAGGATATTGGCATTCAGGAGCAGTGCCTAAAGTCCCTCAGGGTAGAAACTCAAATGTTGGCTATTGCAGGCTTGCCTGAGGCTGCCACAGTGTATTCCAGCTATGCTGGAAACTGTCCTCCTAGGATGGCTGTAGTCATCCCATTACTGATTTATGGCTGAAGCAATCTAGCACACAGTTGCTGGCCTGATATTTCTGAGGGTGTTGATACCTTAGTGAAAGGTGAGGATGCTGTAAGTAGGTGAGTCAGATGAATGCTTTCACACAAGCTGTTCAAGTTTTGTGTAACTAATGAAGCAGTTAAAAAAAAAAAAAGCAACAAAAGCCCCTAAATACAAAAGATCCCAAAGGGTTTGAGATTAGGAGACTGCTCAGGAAGCTTTGATTCTTGTTAAAGTCAGTTAACTCCAGCAGATCCTTCAGAGGTTTGGTGACGTTTCAGAACCATACCCTTTCAGTTGTGCTGTGAAACCAAGTGGCATATGGCGCTTCTAACATTCTAGTGAGAATAAAGATGATGACTGTGTTTTTATTAAGATCATTCTTTTTTTGAAGGCTCAGAACGAAAAACTCCCCATTCCAACTTTCAGCCCTCTCTAGCTGTAATAAGACATGTTCATACTGCATTCACATGCAGCTCGTGACCACATTACAAAGCTACTTTAAAGTCAAGTAACTTCGCTGTTCCCTGAATATTTAATCAACTTTTTGGCTGGGTTTTATTGCAAGCTTCAGATTCCATAATGTAAGCCATTTGTGCTGTAGATGTACCTATGAAAAAGAAAAAAAGGAGAAAAGAAAAAAGGAGACAGAACCCCATTCTTCCACCTTTTATATCCCAGCTGAGCTTGAAACTAGCAGAGTCATTAAGCGTAATGCCAAGTGTCTGGTGTGTGAGCAAATGTGTAATAATTGTATTTTGGATCCAGCCGTGTTTTAGAGCAAACTGCTTATAATTTCCAGCAGTTACTCTTGCAAAGTGGTTTCCTTTCTTTGGTTCCTTTATCTTCAAGTAATACCTGCATAATAAAATTACAAAGTCAACTCAATCTTTGCAGTTACTTAAATTATGTTATGTACTAAGTAACTAAAGCAAACAAAGCTAGCAGAAGATAGTTAGTTGTCTGTATTAGATTGATGCCTTTTCCTGGTCTTAAAATCAAGAATCAAACACAGTTAGAAGGGAAAAAGGGATTTTACCTTGGTATTTATTTTGAGAAACCTTAGGTGCACCACATCCAGGTGGAATGTGCTGAAATGCACCCCACAATGCACACACCTGATAGATCTGGTCTAACATTATAGGTCTTACTAATTAGCATATCTATCAAAGATTCCCCAGTGAGAGGCTTGAATGAGCCCCCCCCTCCCCGAGGAACCTTCCCCTGGATGGTTCTATCTTAGTTTATAGAATGTGTTCTGGAGAGGACCTTGGGGTCTGGGGCACACTGATCCCTAACTACAAAGCTTCTAAAATGTGTAGTCTCCTAGCTTGACAAATAAGTCTAAGAATGTAGGCTAAAAAACTTACCAATACAGAAGTTATAAAAAGGTATAAAAGGGGTATAAAAGAAAAGGCAAAAAATCATCATGGCATCAAGATGGATTTAGCTGGTACTGGTCTGGTCCTTTCCATGCTCCTCAAGGCACTACACTCTTTGTGGTCATCTTAAGAAGTTGCCTTTGGTGTCAGATTGGTGTTAAAATTGTTCATTTCAAATATATGGTCAGAACAAAAATTGTTAAAGCTGGTGAGCTCTGATTTATAGTAAATTTGTTTGTGTTATCATTCTTTACAAGAACTTTTTTTTTTCTGATATATAAATATTTAGTCTTGGAATGTCTCCTTCATCGTATATGTGTGTACATACATGTGTATCATGTATATATTTGTGAAAAAATTATAATTTGCGTGGCTATAATGCAGCATCTCTCCTTTGAGTGCTCTCAGGCAAAGGGAGGGATACCTCATGCAGCAGATCAGACAGTTTATAAAATACGTAACATTTTAGAGTGAGTTCTTCCATGCTGTTTCAGAGTGAAGGGATAGATGCGGAAAAATACTTTTGGAGAAACAGCTTATTTTGGTAATCAAAAAGCATAGAAGACTTGAAGCTGGTCATTCACCTAAGCATGTCTCTTTGATACCTCCAAACAATATGGAAACTCACATTTATGTGTAGAAAAGCTGAAGAAGTTGGTACATTTGGCGTGAGGGATATCAATCAGTGATGCTGAAAGAAGTGTTTCACTTCATGTTTCCCCATCTGCTTTTACAATGTTCTTGTAAAGTCACCCAGAGTTGTCCCATGTACCACTCACACTGTTTTTGTACTTCAGGCCCAGCACACATTTCATGTAGTTGTGAAGTGACCAGCATTACCTGATTTCCTTTCCTTTGTCTCCTTTCCTGTAGCTATTACATCTCCTGGAGTCTGAAACCATGCAGCTGGAAGCCTTTTTGGAGTGGAAGCAACTGGAACCAGTTTACTGGCAGTGGATGGTAATGAATCAAACTGATTTTGAAGGGTGCAGCTTTCTTGACTTCAGCATAGCTGACTACTTCCAAAGGCTCTTTAGTCCCACAAAATTAAATGTTGCAACCAGCTGTTCAACAGCACTTGAGAAAAAGGGAAAAAAAAGTCTTGGTAAAGTAAGGAATGTTTTCATAGTTCTTTTTCATTCCTGTTTTCTTCAGTAGGACTCACCCAGCAGAGTTGAGAAATTGCAGGGCAGAATGGCAGAATTTCATATAGTTAACACAAATTAAAAGGTCTGATCTTCATCTTTTTAATAGTTTTTAAACATAGCAGTCGCACATGTTGGTAAAATTAAATGGCTTTTCAGAAGAGGGCCTCTAAGCTTGATTGCAGTCTTGAGAACAACTGAATTTGCAGGCAGCTGATATTGAAAACAACTTCATTTTTTCCCAGCCAAATAGTGTGTTGACATTGCTGATTTCCCCTTGAACTGTGTTGAATGAACATAAGAAAATCAATAACCCTTTCTCTGCGCATCTTAGGATTTCTCAAGTGAGTGCAAACGATGCCATCCATCTCACTTCTCGCTACGACTTTTGCCCACTCAGTGTTGCTGAAATAATTCTTTAGCACACCACATTAGCTGTATGAGCTTACAAAATTTTGAGAATTGGTGAGCTGACTGCTAATTACTCATATGCCGCCTTCTACACTAAAAGCAAAGCAGAGAGCAGTGTGGAATTACCTCACCTGTCTTGAAGGGTACTTCCAATTTTCGTTAGTTATCTAATGGTTTTTGCTTTACATGTTTACCATCTTAGGGTTTTTTGGAAAGCATCAAATTAGCACAGGCCTGGCTCCCGATAGATAAAATACAACTGCAAGTATTTCTGTGTATCCACAAAAACATTTGCCTTTGACATGTTGAAGAGTGTGGAGAGTGTTAGCCTGCTTTCTGGAGCTAAGTCCTAAATAAATACTTGACCAACACATCTTTTTAAACTATTCAGTGTATTTGCCTTTTTCTTTTGTGTCACTGCTGATGGTGGTTGTTCCTGGATGCAGTAGGATGAGAATGAGATACAGTATGGGAATGAGATGTGCTTTGAAAAGACTGTAGTTTTCTTTCTACCAAACTTGTGTTTTGCGTTGCTGACCTGAGGGATAGGATGGTTCTTGCATAGCTGCTGCCAGTTCTTCTGATGGTGGTGGGCAGGAACACAACAGAGCATGACATCACTGCAGGAACTGGAATGACTGCAGTAATCACAGAATATCCTGAATTGGAAGGGATCCACAAGGATCGTTGAGTCCAACTCCTGGCCCGCACAAGATAACCCAAAAATCCCACCATGTGCCTGAGAACATTGTCCAAATGTTAATGTTACTTTACAATTCTGTCATTTAATGAATTTCAAAATAAGGCATAAACAGAAGAACCCCCAACCTCCCAAAAAACCACACCCTTTTGCTTTATATCCATGCAGTTTGTTATCCTGTCAATGTCCCTACCATGTCTGCATTCTCATGAGCTGGGCCATGGGTCAGCAGGAGCTGCTGCCCTTAGTGCTGCTTTGTGCCAATTCCCAGTACCAATGCTTGCCTAGAAAGGAGGTTTTGCAGGGTGCCTTATGCCATTTGTAGCTGTCTTCTGAAGCTTTTTCTTGCATGAGCCTAAGAATCTCTTGCTGTGAATTAAGCCAGAGTTTTTAACCTACCTTCTGAGAAAAGAGAGAAAGAAGGGAAAAAATAAAAATTCCTATGCTCTTTATAGCAGTCTTTTATATAAGTGAAGGCTGTTAGCATGTCACTGCCTTCCCAGTCCCTGTTTCTAGGCTAAGCAAAAGTTTTGATGTCTTTATGTGTCCTTGTAGGCCATTCATTCCAGCTTTTGATGTTTGTTGCTGCTCTCATCTGGGATTTTCCCTCCCATTTGTCTGTGTTTAACTTCAAGTGCCTCACCTGTATGTCAGCATTACAGTTAACACTCTTCTGTCACGGAGACTTGTGTTTATACTTTGTGACATGGTGCTTGACTTTAACAGTGTGACATCGGTGACTTCTGGCTCTCTGACGTCTCATCCAGCAGTGTTGCTGCTGTGCCAGTAATTATCCACTTGGTTTTTCCTTGCTCGTGTATAGACCACGCTGCTCAACTGCTGAATTTCCTGCCAGTGTTCTTAAATTACTTCTTCAATTGCTAAAGACAATTTTGAATGCAAATTATGTCCTTAAAAGAGATTATGACCTCTCCTATTGAATGTCGTCTTGATAACAGTATGGAAATAAATATTTAATACTCTGTGAGTGAGGCCTGGGTCCTTTAGTTATGCTGTGCTACTCTGGCTTGAAAATTGTGTTTCTGCACAATCTGTGCACCAGACTGTATAGATGGACTCTGAATGTTTTGTTTAAATGCTTCTGGTTTTTTTTTTTTTCCTTGAGCATTTGAAATGGCAGTTGCTATCTCGGAAGGCAATTGCACAATTAATTATCAAACCAGCTCTATGGTCATGGTCAAGCAGAACTGCCAGTTCCTGATCAGCCTGGAGCAGGGATCTCTGGATGTTCCTCAACTTGTGGAGTTTTCCGTGGGCACCTGTGGGTGTTAGAGCAGGTGGGGCTCTCCCAAACCGTGTGAACATGTACCTCCGTCCTGGTCATCACTTTGTTACAAAAAACCATAGAAGTGCATCCAACCTCAGAATTTGAGAGGAAGGGCATACCTAGAGCTGCTGCAGTGCTGATCACCTCCATCTCATGAGTGTTACTTTATACTTTAGCACAGTGGAGAGTAGCTGACTGTGCAGTGCTTTCCAAAATTAACTAGGTTAGCAACATAAGTTTTCTGTTAACTTGGAAATATGTTATAGTGAACTGAGGGGGTTCTCTCTTAAAATAACTCTGAAATTGTGGAGCAACCGTATATTGAGATGGCAGCAGTGAACTCCTAGGTATGAATTACCAGGAGGATGGGGGGAGCCATTTTAGCTCCTGCTGAAAAGTAACTTTTATTGTTTTTTGTTTAGGAAACTGTGTTGGATAATATGGCTGAAGAGGGAAATATATGGGAGTCCCAGGACGCTCATGGAGAGAAAAGAAGGCTGCCAGAGGTGACCTCCTGCTGCCCCTGGGCTGACAAGCTGACTGGGCAAATGGACAGATTATCCAGAGATCTAATGGCTCTCCAAGACCAACTGCACCAGCTCGTAACTCAGCGAAAGGCTGCCTGGTGGGAGAAGGTAAGGCTTTGGGTGGTGTTCATGTCCACTGGAGATTTTTAGGATCCTGCATTTTTCATCTCACTCTCTATGGCCCATCCTAGGGCCATAGCCTCCCTATTGCTGCTCTGTGTCAACCTTGCTGCAGTCACAGTGTCAGATCTGCAGTTCCTCATCTGTTTATGCCCACAGCATGGCAAGTGCTCTTTCAAACACAAAGTAGGCATCTGTCCCGGAGAGGCAGTGCACTGAAACAAAACAAGTGTTCTTTTGGAAGGGAAGGCTTCAAAAGATAGGCGGTGCAGAGGAGAGGAGAAAAGAGAAAGAGGAAGAAATCGTGGCAGCCCCAGAGGGGATGGATGCAGCAGGCTGAAAGCAGCAGTAATGGTTATAGTGAGAAAATAAAGAAAAGTATTTACAGGGAAAGAGGCCTGAGCTTGTCATCTTTCATTGAATTAGGAGTCTTTGAAATGTCTGATGGGGGAAGGAATGAGAGGAATTTGAGACCTTCGAAGTGAGGGAAGAGACTGAGCACAAGATTTGATGGAAGAACAGACTGGCTGTGGGAGGCTGGCTGTGGAGGAAAGCAGGTGATATGAAGGAAGTGTGTGTGGTATTTGCTGTGTAAGGGTGGGGAGACACTGGGAAGCACCCAGAGCGGGTGGTGGGGCATAAATAAAGGAGATGTTAATGTAGATGTAGAAGGTGAATCTGAGTATCAACATACTGGCACAAGGAGAACAATGAAGAGGCAGGCATAAAAAACTAGTGATTCTTTCCGAGCATCAGGTGGAGACAAGGATACCAGATAGGTTACCTGTGGATGGAGAAAGAGTGAAAGAAACAGTTGGGACAGACAGAGCAGTAAGAAAACTGCTATATCACCACTTTGTGTTAACTCAGGAGAGGGTTTTTTTTGCCCAGGGTGTTTGATTTTTTTTCTTTCAGGACAGAGAGGAGTGTGTGGTTTTAGATTGGAGTGTTGGTAGGCAGGATTGTAGATCAGCTGCCAAAATGGAAAATGGCAGGTTGTCAGATCAAAAAGTATTTGCTCAAGAGTTCAAAAGGCATCTGGCATGGAAAAAGTGTGTGGAGAGCTAATTGCTCTCTTCTACCTTAAGCATAAGGAACTAATTAGGATCAGTTGGATAGGGAAGGCACAAGGAGCTGCAGCTTCACACAGAGTACAAAACTTCTTCCCACAGGGCACTGTGGATATAAGCAGGGTACATGGATTTGAAATCTGTTGTACACATTCTTGGAAGTTGAAATCCATCAAACCATAAAATATGCAGATACAAATTGCAACCTTATGAGTTAGTGGGAGAACAAGTCTTTGCAGGCTGAGGTCTGTGGAAGTATCTCCATGTATTTACATTTGTCTTAGAGTCTTCTCTAGGCACTTACTGTCGATCACTGTCAGTGACAGGGTACTGGACTAGGCAGATCTCTAGAATCATCAGATTTTGTTGTTCCTGGGGCAAAATGGACACTACTATTGTGGGACAGCTCAAACCTTGAATTCTAAAAATAAAATTTCCAGTGCATGATTTCTAAAGCAAGATATGCTCTGACTTCTCTTGCATGTAACAATATATATGCTGTTAAATATGATGTTAGGTATTACATAATATCACACTGATTTTTTTCTTTAATGCTTACATTTGGGGATTAAGTCCAAAAAGATTTAACTGATGATTCTTCTTCGAAGTAGATGCACTGATCGGATTTGAATGACGGTTGGTCATGTTCCAGTGTTTCTGAGATTCTCTGGATGTCATATGAGTTTGGGACTATGATAAATGGAGTGCATCTTAAGTATGTTGTTAAAAGGCTGGTTTACTACAAATGCCTTCTCTTCTACATATGCCCTGAAACAGAATTGTTTTGTAATGCTACATGACAGCTTTTTTTGGAATGCTTGGGGTCAGATGACTCTCCATCAATCCTCTTTATATCAAGCCTTGGTTTGCATAGTGTTGCTGCTTGCGTGATGCTTTCTTCCTGTGGTCTGTCTTTTTTTCCCACAGCCAGGATGCTTGCTGAATGCAGGCTCCTCTATCAATTGTATGTTTCTGACCCCTTCTTTTCCCTGGAGAAATAAGCTTATCAAATCTTTCCTTCTATATTATTTCTTTAATCAAACAAAGAGAAGATACAGGGTAGCTGAAGTCATTATCACTAACTTTGTATCTTGCAGTACTGAGACATCTGGAAATTATCTTGGCTCTTACAGTCATGCCCAGCTGAGGGACAGCACAGTTTATTACAGCTCTTATGTCCACTACCTTGTACTTCACAAAGAACCTGATAATCTGCAGAGTGTTTGTGTCTGTTGTTGCCAGTAGGCCTGATATCTGTGCCAGGCAACTGGGTAGAAACTGTTCTGAACAGCACAATTGAGAGCACATGATGAAACATGATATACTGGGGAAGAGACAGCACAGTTCCTGCAGAGAGGAATCATGACTCTGAAATCTGTTGGAGCTGTCTGAAGGGACCAGTGAGCATGTGGGCAGGGGCAGCTGGATTGATGCTGCTTAATCGCATTTGCAAATGGTATTTGATGAAGGCCCTGAAAAGATTCTCAGCAAAAATAAACTGCCCATGTGATTGTCTTCCCTCTCTGCCTTGAGCAAACAGCAGAGCAGGAAGCCGGGAGGAGGCGGCTGGGATGGGTTTGTGGAGGTGGTCACTGGTGGAGCCTCCCAGGCCTGGGAGCCACCCTCAGCTCTGGGAAAGGAGCTGCATGGCGAGGTGCCCACGTGGAGGGAGGAGATTGAATCCCTGGAAGGACATGAAGGACAACAGCAAAGGATTATTGAAGGTCCTTGTGCTGAGTGGTAAAACGTCAGATACAACTGCGTGGAGATAAATCCAGGCTAACACGTCTGAAGGGAGCATCGTAATTTTACATGTGTTTCTTTGGATTGTCATGGTATGTGAATGAGCTCTGTGGAAAGGTCAGCGGTCAGAAATAGTAAACTGGATTCTAAAACTGTTAGGGAAGCAGAAGAAAGCAAAACTTAAAATACTCCTGTCTGTTTCTGGAATGCGATGTGTGGTGCTAGTCCCATTCATAAATTTTAAAAAAAGTGTTTGAGCTGGAAAGGAACAGGGAGGGGATGCAGTGATGACCCAAGCTGTGAAAGGGTTTCTCTGAGGAAACTTACTGGGCTCCTTGCACAAGAAGAGGAGAGATTGAAGAGGGGTATCACAATGGAGCAGGAGGAAGCATTTTTTACTGTTCTTCTGATGCTCCTTGGTTTTCATGAAGGGTGAACCTAAAGGAAATTACTTGACCTGCTCTAAGGCTGTGGATTGGGCTTGAAAACCTGTTGAAGTGTCTTTCATTTCGGAAAGCCTGCAGTTGATTCATTTATTTATTTTGGACTGTGTAGAAGTATTTCAGATGTGTTAAAGTCATTGCTATGCCACGATGCCTGGTTTGCACCACTAAGCATAACTACTTACGATTCAAGATGTGGTTTCAGGGGCAATGAATCTATTTGTTGCAAGTTTGATCATTTGCACACTGTGATTCTGGTAGTTAAAATATCAATCTTAAGTCTCTTAAAATTATTTTACTTATTTTCTTTTGTTTCATTTTTCATTTCCTTATTCTCTTGTTTGTTTCTACTTACCCTCAGCTGTTTCTTTGGTTGTGTGCTTGGAATGACCGTGAAACCATTTCACCTTTCAAGGACATTCACTAGAAGACATTTGAATGTTGCCGTGGGATTTGGGTGATTTGTGAAACCCTGATTAATAGGACATTTTAACTGCTACCCATCTCTAGGCAGCAGTGTGTTCAGTATCTTGGAGGAGAAAAGGCATATGACAGAGGTGTGATCTGAATATGGGGCTTTCTTTGTTAGCTTTGCTCTTTTCTTTGCAGTACTGGGCAAATAATCATTTCTTTGGTGACATTTTGGGGATCTGGAAATGATCAAAAAGGGGAGGGAAATGGTTAAGCTTTAAGAACATTTCTCCTCTCAGAAACAAACTTAACTGTAAAAGATGAAATCTCCTAATCCCAGAAGAGAGCTTGTTTGTTTGCTTTTTCCTTTCTGAATATTTTGTTACCTGCTCCTCTATTAGAGGGGAGGATTTGATTTCAGTCTGTGTTAAAACATTTGGCATCCACAAAGCTGGAATGCAGAGTATTTGACTCCACATGGTAATCGTTTCAGTTTTCATCATGTAAATGCTTGTACCATTCTGAGCGTTTGTTGAAACTTGGGATATTGTATCCTGGGACCCTCTGTGTTCTCTTGCATTTAAAAGCAAGCCAGACTCCTTTGAGATGGTGGTGTGATGGGATGGAGCTTGCTCATGCATACATCTCTGAGGCACAGAGCAGAAAGGCTTAGAGCCATTAATCTGAGCTGGAACATGCTCTTTCCACACACCAATTCTCCCCGGAAATACTGGTGGCTGTGCTTGTGTGCTTGGCCAGTGGTGTGTCTGAGTACCCAGGCGAGACTGGAATCCCTGGCCCGTACCAGACCTCCTTAATCACAGTGGGAGAGCACTGAAACCTACATTCTGTCTTTGTGTTTTTCTCCTGATCCATCTTCTCCCCTCCATTCAATAATCCCTAACCCTCCTAAACCCTTGCACCTGTCTCCCGGGTAGGGATGGGAGGATGCAGGGCTGCCCTGTGTCAGAAGAGATGCCCTTTGAATTCAGGTGTGTTGGGGAGGGGCTGTACCAGACAGGGATGTTTTGTTTTCTCTTTCTGGGGACAGGGCGGGTGCAGGGGTTGCAGGAATGGCCTGGGGCACCCAATCAGGTGAAGGTGGTAGGGACTGAAACATAGAGAGACTTTCACTCCATCCCAAGAGTTCTGTGATTTCACTTCAACATTTTGCCACTGCCAGCTCATCACAGCACACTGCTGCAGACCTTGTAGAGTCTAAAAAGAGAGCTCTTTCTTCTAAGGTTCGTACTTTTATAAAAGACTAAATGGGTTTTGATTGCTTTTGATTTAAGTCTTCAAAATCTGAAGCAGGGGAGCAGCTCCAGAAGCTGATGCTGGAACATAGTCCTATATCCTTCTGGTTTTGGTTGAGTTTTTTTGTTTTTCTTACCAAAATTGACTTGAATTGTACCTACTTAGATAAATGCACTTCCAAAGGTTTTCTGTATGCCTCATAAGGATTGGAGAGGGGGTGAGGAGCTGTGGGTCCCTAGTAGCCACTGCTAGGAAAAGGTAAATTCTTGTTGCTTTCTGCACCATGGGAATTGTGAGGAGCGCTGGTGGGGCTGGACTGGCTCCCAGTGGGCTCAGTTCCTTCCTGCACTGGTGCAGGGCTGAGTTGTGTTTCTGTTGCCTTAAATCAGGGATTTGTGGCGAAGAGAGCTGGGCTCTTGCTGAAGAACTCTCTGAGGCTTGTCAAAACCACCTTTTCTTTTTCTTTTCTTTTTTTTTTTTTGTGAGCACACTGTTCCCATTTCATCTTTGCTGTTGCTGCTGTTTATTCTAGTTCCCTGGGCTTTTTGCTAATATGAAGATGTTAGTGTAGTGAGCAGTTAATTATCCATGCTGTCTGGGGTGGAGGAAGTGGAGGGGTGGTAGGGAATGGTTCAGTGCTGGTGTATTTCCTCAGTCAGCATATTCCCTTTCCTGGTCCCAGAACGCTTCTGTGTTGCACTTTGTATTTGCAAACCTCCATCTGGAGCACTGAGCAGCTGTCAGTGGAGCTCCTCATGCAAAAAGAAATTGAAGAACTAGCAAGACCACGAGAGCAGCTTTTGGAAGTGCATGGTTGGCTGGGCCCAGATGTTTGGGAAGGGGGAGGAAACCCACAGAGATCAACCAAAACATCCATCAAAGGGAGCAGTGGAGGACATGGGCAGGAGGACGGCAAGGAGGGACAAGTCTACTGGCTCTTATGTGCAGTTCTTATTTAGTTAAATGTAGGATTTAATTTGCTGCTGATGGAATTGCCGTGGCTCTGGCAGATTTAGGCTATTAGAAATCATGAATCTGCTGTAAACAGTAGGAAGTAAATCCTGATCTTTATATTCACTCTTTGCTCTTGTATTTTCTTGCACTGGTTTATTTCTCACTCATCAATATTCCTAGCAGGAGATCCAAGGCTGCTTGTTTCTGGTAAGTGCCTGTAGAGATCCAAGTGATTGTTCATGGAAGGCAGTGTGCTCTCTCTTGTGATGGAAGGAGGAAAGGAATCATGCCTGTGCATCTAGTTCTTCTTTTGACAGCAGGATCTAAAATCTGCTTTAGACCTGAAGTCCCAAGTTACCCTGGTTTAGGGCTGGTGTGCATGAGGAAAGTTACTGCACATAAGCAGAGCTGGGAGATTTTCTGAAAGACTCTTGCTTGCTTCTGAGAACTCTGTGTAGGCTGGCCAGACTTGAATAGTCAATGTTAAGCTTGCAGCATACAAAGAAAGGGTTGGAAAGATAAGTATTTATTCTTCGTTTGCAGATGCAACTCACTGTGCAGATTGCTGAATGAGTGCCGAGCTGTGTGAGACACAGAGGCACTCCGTGTACCAGTGGCTAAATCAGCAAACTGATTTCAAACACACACAAAAACTGTAACTGAAAATAAATTACCTAGCCTGACATTTTTCATGGGGCTTATGTATGCTAAAAGACTCCAGCTCCTTAGGGAGGAGTGGAACATTAAAAACTTGAGTGCCGTCTCCTGTTCTGTGTGCAGAACTTTGGGGTTTAGGTGTGCGTGGGTGAAAGTTTTTCTTGCTTCCCAGAAGGTGCTGCTTTCCCTTCCTTTGCCAAAATGTTTGCTTAGGCGACAGGATCAGTTAAAGTATAATAAATAACCAGTGTTAATATTTTACTTGCATTATTTATGAAGATGTTGGATACTGACCAAGGCAATGAAACATGTAATAAATGCAGCTGGAGAATTATACTCCAATAAATTTTAGATGAGCTTTATTTAATGATAAAGTGTAAAAAAACCCCATTGCAACGAGAGAATGTGTTTTGTAGCCACTGTAAATGTTTTAGTGCATTTTAAAGAAATAAGTGTAGCACTTAGGTTCTCACAGTTAAAGCACCCAATAAAACAAGGATGAAGACTAGGAATGTCTGCAGGGCTCAGATGCACAAGATATGGAAGCACAGGTCCCAGCACCACTATCTTTTGAAAAGCTTGGAGGCTGAGGGTGGGATTTGAGGTACCAGAAGCCACAAGGTTGCTGGATTTTGTCTTGCCAGTGGTGAGCCACTACAACACATGTTGTCCTCCACAAGGGCAGCACCGTGGGGTCATAGCTAATTCTGGCTGACAGAGGCCATGTTAAACACCACAGCCAGAGGCTGTATTTTAGATAGCTCTCCCTGAAACACTATTAGTGTGTTTTACTGAACCTTTCAGAGTGGGTTTTGGGGACAGTAACTTCCAGGAGGTGCTTGGCTTGCTTTGCAGCTCTAGGCAGACTGTGGGGATGGGTTCCCCCTCTGCCAGCGGGAGCTGGGGTCATTGAGTGCTTTGCAGCACTGCTTGGGGTTTTTTGGGGTTTTTTTTGGTGAGTTGACAGAGGTGCTTTTAGAAGGATTATTTGCATTCATGCATTCAAAGCTTAACTTTGTTTCCTTTTTTCTTGAAACCTTGGCCTTGTTCTCTCAGTTGTCTGCCTGAAATCAAGGTTACTTGATCATAAGAGAAAAAAGTATCCACCTTGTTTCTGTCTTTGTCCCTTGTGCTTGTAGAAGAGCTGACATAAAAGTAAACCTGTAATTTAGTGTTGTCACATATCTTCTCTCCAGCCAGAAATGCATCTAAATAAAGCTTTAGTACGCTTCTGAGCTCCAAACTCATCATTTTGCTTCATTTTACTGGCTCTCTGTAAGCCCTGAGAGCTGTTTGATTGTCTCCCTTTGCAGGGCCTGGCCTTTAACTGCGGCAAGAGTCACAGGGGCCACCCAAGCAGCCTCACATCCACCTACAGCTGCTACTCACCCTCAGATTGTGAGATAATAGACACTGCTGAACGCATCTGAAGAGTAGTGGCTTTAGAAAATGTCTGCACTGAAACTCTGAAAATGTTTCCTGTAGAAAATCTCCACCTGGGAATTAAAGTTTATTTTCCTCGTGCCATAGTTGTGGATAGGCTGTATTGCTGGAATGACCTTTACTGCTCTGGATGCATGACTCCTGCCTTCCCTAAAAGCAGGGAGAAGAGTACAGGGCTGGGTGCTGGGGGATTCTGCAGTGGTCATACAAAGCCCCTGGAAGGGATAAGGGAGTGTTTTCTAACTGGAAATGAAACCAGTTTGGAGGTGAAAAAATTCCCTATAAGTCATGGGGGGATTTTTTTGTTTTCTTTTTATTTGTAATTCTTGGATAAGAAAAACCCTTTTCTGAAAATTTGTATGACTAGGTGGTAATACCTTCCTCTCATCTCTATATTTTAGGAGTGTTTTGTATCAACATGCCTTTTGCTGGCTGTCTATACAAGGACCCCACTGCTTGAATTTCAAGTTTCACATCCTGTTCTCTTGAAGCAGGATAATATAGAGAGGTGCAAGGCACAAGCAGCACTCGTTCTGAAGTGGCTGCTTTCATGTTGCACAGTGATAAAAGTATTCTAAAAGCAGAGTGGGACCCTCCAAGCTTCTGCAGGCCACTTAGATCTGAGATGATCTGTCATCAGTGTTTGTCTCCGCTGCCCAAGATAAAAGTTTGGTAGAACAAATTGAAAAGTAAGTGAGCAATTTATTATCCAAAGCAATACTTGTCTGTTGCCTTCCTTTGTAATTTGTAGTTGTCAGGGTCTTTTTCAGAGTAGCACTGCAGCCTTTTTGCAAGTGTCTAAATTACTTACACTGGCATATTCTGGTTTTCATATCATATATTTTCAGTATGTGCCTATTCCTACTTTAATTTCTGTGATCTTCTAATTGAATTCAAGGATTTGGGAAAGTCTAGAGATAAAACTATAGTTAAAAAGAAATGAGTTATGAAAGGCTGGAATGGTAGAATGGAACTTTTTAAATTACTGTAAATGCTCAAGATTTCTAATTTGGAGAAGAAAATAGGGGTTTTTTTCCTCTTACTTCCTGTGGTGTGCATTCAGAATTTCACAAGTCTGGGTTGTGTCTCAGTGTAGTTGCTGGTAAAGAGTCTGCAGGTTTGATGGTCCTGCTAGGAGCTGTCCCACTTCCTCAGAGTAGGGAGTGTCCCAAGGGGCAGGCTTGCATATCTTCTTGGGAAGGAGCTGAAGAGGTTCAGGTGAGCTCCTGGCTCCAGAGCACAGGGATTCTGGTCAGCTTGGATATTCTTGCTGAAGTTTCATGTCTGCTCTTTTTGTGCTGGCATCCTCTTCAGGTGAGCAGAGGTGGTGCAGAAATTTCTTTCAAGACCATTTATTATTTTAAGATCTGTCCTTGTCTGGATCTGCAGAGTTGCTGCAGTAGTATAATTACATTTTTGACTCCTATTTGTTTTTTTCTTTGAGTTCAGTTGTTCTTCTCAGAAGTTAACCACTGGGAAGCGAATTTCATATGCCAAAAAATCAGAAACAGAGAGTACAGAAAATATTATGGAACAGAATCTTGGAATCATAGACTCATTTAGATTGAAAAAACCTGCTAAGATCACGGAGTCAAATCCAGCATTGCCAAATCTACCACTAAACTATGTCACTTAATGCCACATCTACATGTCTTTTAAATTCTTTGGGGATGGTGACTCAGCCACTTTCCTGGGCAGCCTGTTCCAGTGTTTGACAACCCTTTCTGTGAAGAAATTTTTCCTGATATCCAACACAGACGCCCCCAGGCTTGAGGCTGTTTCCTCTTGTTCTATCGCTTGTTACCTGGGAGAAGAGGCCGATCCCCACCCAGCTACAACCTCCTCTTGGGGAGTTTTAGAGTGCTAAGGTGTCCCCTGAGCAAGGATACTTTTTTATAGCTCTGTGGGAGAGGGATGGATCTCATGAGGCTTTCAGCATAGCTGCCTGAGTTCTGAGCTGCTTGCCTCAGGTATGTCCTTTAGGGATCCATCCCAAGGGCTGTCCTTGGAGGAGCTGCCTTGATGCATCTCTTCAGGGAGTGAAGCTTCATGGCAGGAGGAGAGCTGGGTGCAGCCCTGACCCTGAGCAGCTCACTGTGCAGCTCTCTCAGAGTTCAGCTGCTCTCAGGCCTAACAGGATTCATTTCCCCTTGGCTTTGCCCCTGTCGTAGTTATTTGTAGGCTCAGCACACAGGCAATGCTTTTATCAGTTGTGTGCTTTCGTACTGATATTTGGAGGGGTATTTGTATTTTTCTGGTAAAGACTCTGAAAAATATTAATGTTGTTCTCTCCTCTTTTCTTCATCCTGTATCCTTTTCCTTTATCTTAAGCTAAATTGACTTTTCTGACTCCCATCAATGAATTTAGAGACATGAGTCTTAAGTACAGACCCATTGGATTACCTTAAAGAAAAACCAAAGTAAAAAGCTCCCAAAACAAACCAAGCAAACCCTAAGAAAATCTGTTATCCGTTCTGACAAGATCAGGTCACTCCTCGTTATTAAATTATCTGAGTCAAATGCTTTAATTAGCATCTAACTTTTCATTACTGTGCTTCCTCACCATCTTTCCATTGGAGAGAACAGTGTGGATGCTGATCTGAAGGCTTAGGAAGTACTTTGCAGTATCTGATGTTTAACTGAAGCAGGGAGCAGCCATGCCCTGCCAGGCTGTGGCAGCTCTTCTCCTCAGATGCAGCTGTGTGCGTTCTGGGCATTAAAACTGTATTTGTAGTTATAACATCTATTCCTCGATAAGATAGGTAACCAGCTTCTCCATGGCTTCCCTGTCAGTTTGTGTTGGAATGACAGTAGGTGCACCAGGAGCATTCTGATGGTGAATGTCTTGTTTTAAAATGCATAAGATTGGAGATGCATACATTCCTCCCTAATTGCAGGAAATTGCAGATCCCGACAAAATTTGGAGTGCAGCTGCTTGTATAATTACATCTTCTGTCAGTTGTATAGCTTAGCTTTACAGCCCTTCTAAAATATCTTCATAGTTTATGGGACAAATAATGTCCCCACTGATATTACTTTGGGATCACCCCTTTCATTTATTCACCACCAGTTCCAAAGGCCTGAGATTTTTTTCTCATACTGAACTAATAACGAATATTAAAAATTAGTGGTTTTATTAAGGTGCAATTTTGCTTTAGCTGCTGTAATTATTGTTAAGCCAAAAGACATTATTTAAGTTTCTTCCTGTTGCTGGGGGGTGGGTTTAGTAAGAAGTACCAATTCCTGTACCTCAAGCCGGTTTGATTTTGGTTATATGGAAACCTTTCCATTTCATGGCCTTAGGAAATAGTGGGTAATGGGTCATGGAAGAGTTGCTGGGTTATTGGCAACTAAGTGTTGCGATCTGCCACTGGCCATTGAATGGCAGGTAAGATACAGATCACAATTCAGAGTTTAATGAAATGTGTTGGCACCACTTACACCACCATCACAGGTGGGAAATGGTTGAAAGGTTAGAAAGGATTAAAGGAAGGGTAATAAAGGAATTCATTTGGTCTGGCTTTTTGAGAAGTGAGAAAAGTGTAATTACCAAGGCAAAGTTCATAGCTGGACTGTGTTCTGCAAATTCCTAGGCAGAAGTGGAATTTTGAGGGTATTAGACTTTAGATGAAAGATGGTATAAGCAGACCCAGTGGCTGAGGTGGAACTTGCTGAGAAAGGCGTGTTTTTAATCATAATTGGATTTCACTGCTGAGGTAGTGCAGTGATAGGGTAGTATTTTGATCTGCTGGAGTCTGTGTTTAGAAACCCAACACTATGTTTCTAGAAGAGACCCCGTAGTTTACCAAAATGTAGCAGAACATTGCAGAAATTACCAGGTGAGAGACTGTAGCCTGTGCTTTGTGATAGATAGACTATTCAAACAGTTTATTATGACTTTAATCCACAAATTCATGAGCATTGGCATTAAATGGGCTATTTCAAGTCTCTTTTGTGTACAATCAAGGATCTCACGAGAAGAAAGAAACCTTATTTAGGCAGGACAGTGTGGGAAGTCTTCAGCTATTAAAATAGAAAGTGATGGTTTCTAGCTTTTTGAAACTGGTTAGTCTTGAGTGTGTAGAAATTGCAGCAGAAAATTAAAACCCTTGAAAGCTGACAGCAGAGAAGCTTGGTTCAATGTGAGACAAGGTTTATAGAGCTGCAGTACTAACTCTGTAACTTTCTTAGAGGCTTGAAATTACATTTGGGCAAGTTGCTGTAAGACAAGAATTTGAAATTAGGGTAAGGTATTTTTTGTAGTAAAACACCTGCTTACTCAGTGTTGTGGTGTTTCCGGAACAGCTGATTTCAGATATTGCTTTTGCTTTAACTTGTGGGCTTTTGTACATAAGCAGCAGATTGTTTTCTGAAGGTTGGAGGCCTGATTTTCCTTCTCAGCAAATGTTTGAACTTCATAGGGCCTGCAGGGTCCTGTCCCCCCTGCTCTATAATTTTTCCCAGCAGTAGGAGCTGCAGGACTTGATTTTCTGTCAATTATGCATTCACAGCATCCCTTGAAACAGTGCCTTTCTCTGCTCCTCTGAGGCTGAATGGGTCACTGTCTACAGCTAAGGAAGGAAAGCATTTAACCTTAACTATCATTGTTCAAAAAAAAAAAAAAAAAAAAAAAGGCAAACATTTTTGTTAAAAGAAACTGGTGCCCCAGCCAAATTATTGTTTCTTGTTAAAGAAGGCTAAAGCCCTCACCCTATTTATGTGTGAAAAAAGCTTTGGTTTTATGTCTTTGGGGGTCACACAGACCTCTTGAGTTACTGATTTCTGTTCTGTACAAGGAGAAGCAGTGCTGGCATGTTCAGTTCCTGCAATCCCTGATGATGTTTGAGGCAAACTCTGCTTGGGCATCTTCTTGGGTGCTGCTTTTCAGTGCTGCTCCATGTGCAGCAAGGTGCAGAATGCATGTTGTACAGTGAGGAAATCCTTGTATAGGAACACAGAGGGGTTGTGGGTGGGAATTGTGGGATCCCTGTGACTATTTTGATTGTATTCTACTTTTATTTAATACGTACAGATATTGCTGCTGTGCTTAGAGTGAACTCTGCTCTTGCCCCCACTATGTTATTGGTACTCTTGCTTATTATTTCCTTTTGCTCTTTTCTTTTTTACTTGCTGCTGTTTTTTTAGTGCTGTCAAGGAGGACTTTCTAAAAGTAGTCTGCAAATCCTTGTTTATCCTGTTTTCTGTATCCTGTTCTCTGAATCCCAGATAGACTGTCAGCTGGGATTGCAGCTCTGCAAGGCATTTCTTAGGGGGTGGTAGGGGAAAAAACACTAAGGCAATACAAGGTATAAATAATGATCCTTTATAAAGTGTTTGTACTGATTAAAGACAAGTGCTTGTAAGGCTCAGCCCCTGGACTGATTTGGATTCCACTCTGGAAACAGAAAGCTCGTAAATCAGTGTTAATTTGCTATTCCTGGTTTCTAGTGCCCAGCTGTCAGGATTTCTGCCCCGCAGCCTCGGGGAGATGGCAATATCTCTGTGCTTATACCGCTTTCATTTTTTACTTATAGATCTTTATCTAAAATTGATGCTTGTCTGTTGAATTAGAGTCTGCTCAGTTTACATGGAGACTGAGAGCTCTGGGTAGCTCTTCCAGGCTGGTGAAGCCATGCTTGAGATGTTGTGATGTGCTGGGGAGCTGTTTGGGGCCAGGGTGTGGTGAGTGCACCGACTGGTTTGGCAGGTCTCTTCCACTCCTGCAGTCTCACCCTTCATTAATCTTATATTGCCAAGCATGTAGTATTTCACTTCATCCTTTCAACTCCCCAGGCACAGGGGCCTTCTGAGACGTGATAGGTTTAAAATGAAACTCGGAAATGAGCATCCTTTAGGAGTACAAAATTCTGCAAGTCAAATGCTGTTTGGTGTTTTCAGAGTTTATCAAATGTGTTGGGTTATTATGCCCTGATGGCAAAGGAGCATGACTTGGTGGCTTGGATATTGTATCTGTTTATATTTCCTAATTTCCTTTCACTCCCCAACCCCAAAAGACAAGATCTGAGATTTTTCTGTTTGTTCCTTGCATCTAGGAGCACAAAGGATGCTCCCAGGCTCATTGTATTTTCTGGCAGAGGCAGTCATCACAGTGTGTAGTATCCGTACAGCTTGGCAAGGATTATTTGTATTTCATCATGTATGCATGTGGGGTCTTCTCCCTGTTCATCAGAGAAATAGGAGGAGTGGACAGATAGGACTGGAGACAGAAAATGTGCCATTTCTAGGCTTTTGCAGAGTGTTTATCTGAACAATGCTGTCCTAGCTGTTCCTGCAAAACTCCTAGAATAATATGAAGAGATTGGGGTTTAAAAGTAATGACATGATTCTGGTCTTTATAATCCACTTCAAAAGAAACTCCAACTGTTTGGTTTGCTATTCCTTCTTTGAAGCTGGCAACAATGCAATCATAAAATGGAAATGCTCGTATGAGTCCTCTTCCTGGAAGTGGATGTTTGGACCTTTCCTTGCTGCTGCTTTTTAAACCTCCATCTCTTGTTAGTGGCTTCCTTCAAGGATGTAATTGAGAGGCAGAGCATTCATTCACTTTCTGAGGCTTTCAGGTTGCCGTGTGAAGTTCCAAAAAGCTGAAACGTTGACTACCAGCATTTGGAAGATTGTCACTTTTGCTAGGCCATTACTGGAAATGATTTAAGTAACAGGATGTGGTTATCTAGATCTCTTAGCATCTCTTTGGGATGTCTTGCGTGTTGGTAACATTCTCTCTGAAGAAGTTCACGTTCAGCTTGCTTTTTAGCAGAAAAAGAACCAATTTGTGCGTAATTTTTACTGCACTTTTTATTAGTGAGTTATTAAAAATGTGAGAGAGATCAGCTTCTCTGGCATGATTCCAAGCCCTGTGGAGTGAAATGGAGAGCTCTGGAAAGCTCATTACCAGAAAGGTGCAGGCAAATGTGAGGGAGCTGAGGGGCTGGAAGGTCTCCTTTTGAGGAGGGATCAAGTGAGCTCAATGTGTAGGGCATCTAAGCAGTTGATGGAAGCAGAGCTTCACAAGATGGGCAGCAGAAAGACTGGGGCTGTCCACATGGCAAATTGTCACTCGTCCAGGGGAGGTGAATCTGGGTAACGCTGTTCTGGCCTCAAAACTGTGGAAGATGCAATGAAACTGGAAGGCAGCTTACTCAAAATATGCAACATGTTACCTATGCCATGATTTACCCACTGAACTCATTGTTACAAAATTTATTCGAAGCCAGAGGATCCCCAGGACTGAAAATAGCTGGGATAGTACTGGCTATCCTTTTCATTCAGACAACTGTCTTTGGTTAGAAGCCATTTCAGAGAAGGCTAGGCTGAAGAAGTGCTGGGGAAGTTAATCATGGTGTTTGCAGGCTTGAAGCCTCTTCTGTGCATTGGTGCAAAAGTTAATCCACCATGGTGGATTAACCAAGCTGCCTGCTCAGCCTGGATTTTGGATGTACTTCCCCTTTGGATGTTCCCCTGTCCAGCTCTGTACTGGGCCCATCCTTTTCTGTTTTGACTTGGGCGTTTTCCTCAGTCAGATGCCAGCCGGAATGGTTTTGTAAACGCAGTATCCCAGGGATGTCCCAGGGAGATGGCAAATCCCTTCCATGCTTGACGGATGTCCTGCCGGGCTTGGTTCCACCATGCTGGGGACTAGAGGCCACTTCTCTCTGCCCACCCTCCAGCCAGTGTTGAAGAGATCTGTTTTATTGTAGTGCTTATTCCTTTATACATTCCTGCTTGTGGGTATGCTGGCAGTATCTGTGCCTGTGCACACTGCAGCCCTTTGCACTGTGCCAGGTTTGGGGAGGACAGCACAGGCTGGCTGTCACTTTAAGTCCCTTTTCAGTCTGACCTAAGATGCAGTACTGCTCCCTGAAACTCCACTTGTTTGTTGGCTTCTTGTTAGAACATGAAAGTCATTACAGTTTTCCTGTTAGCTTTCAGTTCCTAATACCTTTTGAAGACTGATGTTATCTAAAGGAGAGCATTTGGGAATGCTCAGGGCAGTTTGGCCCCTGTCCTGTCCCAAAGAGCAGTCGGTGACATGGTGAGATGAAGAGCTGGAAGGGAGAACCCAACCTGCTGCAGAGCAGGGGATGTGCCAGTTTGAAGATGCTGATTCCCTCTGTGTTTGGAGTGGATTTTCTCAAAGTGCACTGGGTTCCTTTGGGATGAGGATGGTTCTGTACAAGTGGAAGAGATGATTATCATGTTGTTGTATTTATTTGGAGAGGATGTGCAGCAGTTTTCAGACAGCACTACGCACCCAATTGGGAATTCAAATTCCAGCTGGTAGATTGAGACTGAAAGGCAGAGCTGTGGGATAGAAATGGGCAGGCACAAAATGCTGAGTCTCCTAATCTTTTACAATATGTTTGTTTAATACAAAGTGGTCTATTGAGATTGTTTTGCAGAGTAGAATAATCGTTGTGTGCTGACTAATGGGAGACAGCAAGCTGTTAAGGTGCATCAATTAACCATACAGGGGGAGATTATTGAGTATTTTCAGAAGCATTCAGGATGTGAAGAGTAGAGGATATTGCTTGAAAGTAACCCTTGGAGATTTTTAGCAATTGAAATCTATAAACTGCAACAAGAGTATTTGTGGCCATACATATGTTTGCAGAGCCTTCCAAGAAGAACAGAATTGGAGTTAGCTTTCCAATTCCAGAGTGTGCTGATAGGAAATAAATAGTGCTTTGCTGAACTTGTTATCTTATTTAACATGGATAATTTAAAAAAATTTCCCCTCTCAAGTTTATCTAATGTTATCCCAGGAAATGCTGGTCCTCTTTATAGAAGATAGCATGTGCAACACCCTTCTGATACTTGGATGTAGGTTCTGTTACACTTCTGTTTTCCTGACTGTAAGGCTGTTGTCCTTGTCCTTACAACTGCTCCTGCTTCCCTATAGTAATTCCTGACCCTGCTATGGGTTAGAACTCAACGCACTTAGTGCTGAGAGGAGCATGCTGCTCCTCCATCATGTGCCTTGTTTAATGGATAATAAAATTCCCCAGTTTTGACTGGTGGAGATATGAAAACCTATGTTTCATTAGGAATGCTTTTTTACAGCCCTACTATGCTTCTGCTTGAGTTTAATGTGAAAAATAAATAAAGTTTTGTGGGCTCTGTTTGCTGAGTGATGTTGTTGTTTGTAACTAACGGGAAATTTTTCCCATCCTGGATTCCACTGTTAAATCCACTTTGTGCAAACATAATTTTCCATTTATTCATTGGCTGTGGGAAGACCAGATAACATTGAATTTATTTTTTCAGTTTTGTTCCTTCTAAAGTGGTGTTAGAGAATTGCACCTCAGTTATTTTTACAGCCAACAGCAAGAGATGTCCCTGGGCTTCCTTGGGGATTATGATAAAGAGGGACCCCTGGTTCCTGGACAAGGACAAAGACAGACTTCTCTCAGCTTCAATTCTCTGTTCAAATGCCTTAATCAACAGAGGTCTCCTTTAGCAGATGGTTCTGCATCGATAAAGCCTTTAATGTGTTGGTAAAAACTTAGAGAAATTTACTCCTTTTCTGGTGTGATTGATTTTCTTAATCTTCTTTAAGCGGAGGCTGAGGGGTGAGAATAACTCATCAGAAGACTATGGAGAGGATTAATTACTTGGCTGCAAAACTCATGAAGATATTCTGAAGGAAGATGTGGGATGAGTGAGTGAAGCCCTGATGAAGTTGGTGTCAGTGGGGAAATTTAACTGTGACTGCAGCCATCGCACCTGCAGTGTTCCACTGTAAGAGAATGAAGACTGATCCTCTGTATGTCATAACCTTCTGAACTTTTTTCAGTAATAAACCGTACCCCACTGATCTGGCGAAGAAAAATCCTTTTTTTCTCACAGACAGCAGCTGGTCTGATCCTGAACAGCTGTAGCTTGACAGTGGGAAATGCTGCAGGTGCTTTGCTACCTTAGGACTCTTATCCTTGCAGCTGGTGCTGCTTTGAGCTCTGCCTGATCTCTGGTGCTTCAGAGAGCTGCCAGAATATCCCTGACTTTACAGGGAACTTGTCAAAGCCCTGATCTGTAAGGTACTGATATCTTAATGCAGATCTGCAGATTTAAAACCCCAAGGAGTTGTTCAGCTTCACCCACAGGCAGGAAAGGGAGGGGTTGCAGAGCAGTTTCAAGGCTGGAAGGGTTATCATTAGCACTGAGCTTGACCTGAGCTGAGCTTTGGCCAAAGGATTCATCCCTGGAGCTGCAGTGAAGTATTTCATGGTTCATTATCCTCACAGTAGGAAACAATGTCTTACTCTGAAGCTGAATATCTTAACTGGAATTTTCATCCATTTGATCTTCTTATGGCTTTGTCAGCAAAGTCTCATCTTTACCACCTTCTTTTCCAGTTCCTTTTAGGAACTAAAACAAATTATGTATCTGTCTTCATGAATGGAATATTTTGAACTCTAAGTTTCATTTTCCAAGGTTAGTTTTCTGGCCTGTGGGTCGTTGGGTGACCTGCTGTGAATTCTACTCTCTGTTTCCCTGTGGTTTTTTGAGGCGTGAAGTCCAGAACTGCACACAAGTCTCAGGAGAGCTTTGGGATCTGTGCAGGTTGCAGAGGCAGCATCGCTTTTGAGAAACTTTGCTGCTTTTTGACTGAGTTGAGTTGGCAGCTTTTTGCCATAGCAGAAATGGGAAATCCCATTGGGCCAAGAACCATTTCCCTGAAGGCCTTAGCAGGGTGCCTCTTTTACAGATGTTTCCCCACTGACAAGTGCATTTTGAGATGAGTCACTGAATTCATATTTAATCCACTAGTAAAATTGGCAGGGCAATTACCATCTTGCAAGTTCTTCAGATCATATTGTTAGAGAACATTAAATCAAATGCTTTGGAAAAATCCCGGTATATACAATTGCTTTTATCATCCAGAGTGTGATGCTGTCATGAAAAAAGCTTTATTTTATTGGGGCCTGTCTTCAGTGAAAGTGTGCTGCCTGGTACTCATTTTGGTCTTGGCCTCTGCCTCTTTGTCTCTGCTCCATTATTTTCCTTTTCCTAATTATTACCCCATAATGAGAATTGAGAGTTAAGGAATCGCTAGCTTACGATTGTCACCCCTACTTTTCAGCACTGCCAAGTGCAGAAAGCATTTACAAACTGAAATAATGCTGTTATTCACGAGGCAATTAATCTGTTATGACAGCTTGGTGGCTTAAAGCACGACAGGGATGAAGGTCACTCTGCTGGGTGTCCCTTTTTGCTGCGTGTGTTTTGCTCTGAAGCCAAACCACCCACTCCCCAGTAAAAAGGATGCATGCAGAGGCCTTGTGAGTAAGTCATCACTGGAGGGGCTGCTGGACTGGCAAACAAATGACTACAGGCAGCTTTCTGGTTACTGAGGCTGATGCCTGACTGAAAGCACATGTTAGCTTAATTCAGTTTTCATTGCCACACACTTTAGTTTACACTAACAGTTGGCTCTTCTTTCTGGTACGTCCTAGTCTGAGCATGATGTTTTGTGTTGTTTCCTGGCGGGAGGATTTTTTTCACAGAAATGTACCCTACTCTTCCCTTCCTGTTCTTTTTCTTCCCTCTACAGGTGGCAGCAAGAGAAGAACTACAGAAGGAGGGGTTCTCTGCCGCCGCTAGAAAGATACAGGAAAGCGCTGAAGTGAAGCTGAGAGGTCTTGCATTCATTCATGCTCCAAAGAAAAATAAAATGCATGGATCGTGCAGGCTGGTGCTGAGAAACAAACATCCTGCCAGCAAAATGGGCTTTGGTCAGTCTCAGGTATCCAAGGAGCCTGTTTCAGCTGTCAGTGCTACAGAGGTGATCAGAGAACTGCAGATGAGGGAGGCCAGCCTGCAGAGAGAGCTGGAGCAGCTGCGGGAGGAGTGCCGGCAGAGGCTGGATGAAATTGCAGAAGGGTTGGAGGCAGTGATTTGTATCTCCCCTTGAAGAGGTAAAACTGGACTGAGAGGAGCAAAGGAATAGAGTGGCTTGATCACGTTGTGCAGGCTGGCATGGGGGAGTGCAAGCTGAGGAACCAAATGTAATTTCTAATTCTTTAGCCTGGGAATCGTAACTCGTTACTGCTTTGTGAGTTGTACTGGGGCCATAACCTCAGTGCTCTCTCTGGAGCCCCTTTATTGCTCACCTTGCCAATTAAATTCTGCATTTGGCCTTGGTGGGAGTGTGCATAAATCTCCCTTTTATCTTCTGGATTTCTAGTTCTTCTGCCAAGCACTGGACTCTTTTACAGTGCCCAGCTGCTAGGCACGGCGTACATTGAGGCTATGCATTGAAGTACTAATTGCATTCAACATTTTCCAGCAATTGGAAGAGTTCATTAGTCAGAAAAATCCAAGTATTGGAGAACATGAAAAATACCAAGGCTTAGAGAGATTGGAAATATTCAAAAAAGTGTGTTGTTTTAATTCAGCTGCTTGGAGTATTTGTAGCAGCTGTAATGTAGTCACAATAAAGAAAAACAAATGCCTAATAATAAATAAAGCACTGCACTGATTTCATTTACTGGTGTGATGCACTTGAAGTAATTGGGTTCTCAAAGAGAACAAACTAGAAACCCATTCCATCAGGTTATGAGTCACAATGAGGTCAATGACTTATGGACCTGCTATAGGAAGTTTCTGTGATACAGAAATACGACCTTAACTTCCAAGCTTGAGGAGTCTCCAAGCTCTGTCTCTGAAGGCTTCTTCCCTTGGAACAGTGAAATGCTTTTCCTTTGGCCTTAATTTCCTATCCTTTCCTGGTTTGCTTTCACCGAGGAATATTTTTATATTCTAGTTGTACACTTTGAGGAATAAATAATATTTAAAGAAACCAGTCTGCTTTTCATTTGTGAATTGCTGTGAGCAGTGGGATTTCCTCCATCTGGGAGAGCAGCCCCTGGGAGCAGGGTGTTTGTGTGTGTTGTCCAAGGCTGTCAGGCACAACCACTGTGCCTGCTGGCAGCTGGCACGGGAGTGACACACGGTCCTGGAGCAGAAGAACCCAGTGGGACTGGTAAGATCCATGTCTGGGGCAGGTGGCCCAAGACTGCTTCTTCTGGAAGAATCTCCATGGCCTTAAAAAGCACACTGCTTTTTAACCACACCCCTCTGCTTTCCAAACTGTCTCTGTAGGTGCAAGGTACCTGCTTTAGGCTGGTACAACTCTGGGCAGGTGTTGGCTCCAGGACTGCTGATGTTTAATGTACAAGAGGACTCATTCAGACACAGGTTTCACAGAAAATTATTCATGAATGGGAGCAAAGCAGAATATCCCAGAACTAACAAGAGTGGCAGCACCAGTCTCTCTCTCTTTGAGCATTTTATATCCTCTTTTAGCTTTTATACAAGGAAATTTTCATACTGCATCACATTTAGGTTTAAAATATCTCCTTCAAAAGATCTTTTCTTCTCCTGGGATACTCAGCAGAGAAGAGTGGGCAAATATTCTTGAGTATGGCAAGAGCCCTCGGATTCAAGTGCGGGTCTAGCTCTTGCCTCGATGTGGCTTATCAGGGCTGGCTCAATATTGGATGCCAGGATGCATTGTCCTGCTGTGCACTTAAACTGACAGGAGTCACTCAGGGGATGACTCATTTCCTGGGATCAGCCCTTTGTCATCAGGAACACTTAGTGCCTTGTGCTTCAGTGTTCAGCCGAGGGCCCCCTTCAGCAGAGACTGCAACTGGCAACCCCTTGCCCCTGAAGAAGTGTTTTTTTCTCTGGTCAAGAGAGAATTTTTTCTCAATGTCAAGAATGGCAGTGCTCAGTGTGTCTGTACAATGTGTGTGTGATGTACAGAAGTGCCCACAGTGGCTTGCAGACAACTGCACGGCACAAGTCACCGTGCTGAAGTGGCCACACGGGAGCTGCCAGGAGAGCCAGTGGGCTGGAGCTGGAGCTTCTTGTCCTGGAATGTCCATCAAGAGAGGCTGCAGCTGAGGCAGTTGAAAAGTTCACCTTTCCTACCTGCGGTGCTGTGCTGGCGTCAGGCGCTGCAGGCTCTCGCTAAGAGCATCGGAGAGAACCATTTTTATTTCCTGGCACCAGTTTTGCACTGTCTTTTGTTTCAGGTACCAATTAGCTTAAACCAGAATAGCTACTCTGCGGTCCCTGTTGAAGGTCAGCAGCATGTTCTGAGCTGGCAGTGGTTTTAAAGACAATACTTGCAGCCTTCTCTTTCCTTTGCCTCTCTTCTTTGTGTACAGTGTGCACAAAGCAGGAGATTCTGTAAGGGCTTGGTGCTCTCTCACACCAATTTTTGGAAGGTTGTATTCCTTTTAAAAATCACAGCACCTCCCGAGGAGCTGGACACACAGGGGCTGAGCTGTGGTCATGCCTTGGTGACTGGTCACAACGTTTGAGGCATATCAATGCATCTGGAATACAGCTTTCCCGTCCTCGTGAGCTTGGTGACCCATCAGCTGTCTCTCCACTACGATGATAAATGATAAACACCACTTAAAAGCCTAAGAAAATATCCCTGGATTAACACCAGCTGCTGTGAGGGCAGGAAGGTGAACTGACTGACCACAGTTAATGTGGTATAACCTAGGAACAAATAGATGTTTCTCACCTCACACTGTTACCGTGACATTTGAAGTATTTCCCTTTCCTTGTTTAGGCTGACTTCTCTCACCCACTATCACAGCCCAGCAGTTTTCAAGGCTGCAGTGACCCTCTTGGTCACTGGGGCCTGGCCCTGTGTCAGCAGCTGAGGATGCTCCAGAAGGGGGAATGGCTGCCCTGGGAGATGTATGACAACCAGCATCCAGGTGACTGGCTGGTCTGTGGCAGATGCTGTGACAGGAGGAGGGTGACTCAAGCGGTACATGCCATCCATGGGCTCCTGCATGCTCCCTAAATGTTAAGCATTACTTCACAGAAATTGGGGAGTGTTGTAAATAACCCAGTACAGGCTCAAAACAAAGACAGAAGCTGTTAAGAGGTTTGTCCTTTGCCATACCACTGTGCTGGTTTGACATTTCCTTGTGAAAGCTGGAGTCTGCCCTAAAATTGTTGATGGAGTTGACCAGAGAAGAGTGGGTGGGTGTCAGCTGGGGAAGCTGAGTGAGTGTCACACTGTGTGCAGCTGGTTGTTGAACTCAAGTGGTGGGGGAAGGCTGGTGGTGATGCTGTCCAAACATCTGGGGTAGGCAGCAGGGTTTGGTTTGGTCTCTACTTTTTTTTGTTTCTGCTTTTGTTGGTGCATCCTGAAGGGTGTAATTTGGGTTTGGATCCAGTTTGGAGCTAAGTCTTTCTCTAAGGAAAGAGAGGAGCATATTAGAGGCCCATGCTGGATAAGCAGGAAACCAGGGTTAAATCAGCACCTGGCAGAGATGCTGCATGTGGTTGTCAGTCAGATCGACCTGGCAAGGGTCAGGCAGTGAAGAGCTGTCCCAGATGTTCACCTGGTGACAGCTGACAGCACAGCCTGTCCACATGAAGCCCCCATCACAGCTAACCCTCCTTGCGGGGCTGGGAGCACCTGGCCTTTTGCTTCATGCTCTGCTGATGCTTCCCTGAAGACAGGCTGAGTTACTGCTGCAGTGTTTAAACCACACTGTCTGGTGATGGATTGTTTTCAAGCACAGCCTTAAGAGAAGTTTTTACAGGCCTTGTGTGTGTGCAGGCTCTGGTAGGTCAGCATGGAGGCGTTTGTAGAAGTGCACAGTTTAACCCATTGCGCTGATGTGACTGGTGCTTGCTTTCCAAGTATCTTGCCAGGAAAATGGAATTGACCATAAATACTTAATTGGCTGATAACTCTGGCTCACACTGTGTAGCTGGAAATATTCCTCCCCAAATAACTGAGCATCATTTAGCTTGCAGTCAAAACAGGAGGTTCACTTTGCGAAAGGCAAGCGCGGCATCCGCAGTCACCACTCCCGACAACATTGCGCCTGCTGGTAAATAAGGGCTGCAACCTATGTTTAAAAATAAGAACTGCTGCGAGTAGTGATTTCCAGCCTAGAGTGTTTTGGGTTCCCTGTGGGATTCCTCCACCAGCTCCTGCTGGAGGATGAGCTGCTAGCAGTTGGTGTGAGCGTGTGTGTTGCAGCGTGGTGCAGCTCAGTGGGAGTTAACACATGCCTGATGGTTCAGCTCCCTCTCCTCTGACCCTCAGCCTCTTCCAGCGAGAGCCTCAGGTCTTTCACCCTCACGCTTCGCCTCCTGGAGCCAGCAGCTCATATGGAGCAGTCTGACGGTGCTTCTGCTCCTCAACTCACAGCCCAAGCCCTGGTGGCCAGTGTCTCACCTTTAAGCTGGGAGGATTCTTGTCCTTCCAGCCCCTTCATGCCCACCCTGTGTCCCAGCCATCAGGCCATGGCCAGATCCCTATTCCTATCCCTGAAGTGTTTTGTTCCCCTGCTGCTCTGAAATGGGAGGCAGGGAAAACAAAGGTGTGCACCCTCATGTGAGCATCCAGTCTCCCGTGAAAGCTCCTGGCCTGGGCTGGGTATGTCTGTCGCAGCCCCAGCTTCTGTCTCTGATGGGATTTGTGCGTACAGATGGCTCTGCCAGCCACACCATCATCCCCCAGCGATGAGGTGACTGTGTCCCACAAAGCCAAGGAGCTGTCACCGGCAGGTACCTTCACTGTCAACGGTGCCACCTTATTTCCCAGTGTGAATCTTAGGGTCTGCATCCAATCCTGCTGGTTTGCTTCCTTCTGAAGGGCTGGAGAGCCCTCTACTCACCCAGAAACGCTCCTTGTGGAGATCCACCTAGACACTGAACCTGAACAAAGGGAATGCAAGCAACTGGGGAAAGCAACCCCCTGTGGTTCCCTGGGCACTGAGAGAGTCAGCAGGAAGAGGGGGACAGGCATGGCCTGTCAACCAGCCCGGGCTGGGGTACAGTGGGGCCAGGAAGAAGCTGAGTTCTCTTGGTGGCTCCTGCTTTAATTTAGCATGAAGTACAGCTAAAAAATATTTGAGTGTGGCTGCCTGCCTCAGAGAGAAGCAAACAAGGGATTTACTGGGGTAGAGTCAAAGCAGCCCCTGCTAATGCTCTTCTTCTCCCATCTGACCTTATTAAATCAGCCTGGTTGTTTCACAAGGCACCTCCTGTGCCTTGCAGCAGCCCACAGCTGCTCTGGAGGGAACAGAGCTGTGAATCCTCTGGAAAGACCTCATGGCTCAGTGGAGCATGACTGGAGTGCCGTCAGGGAGCGGGATGTGGGGGATGAGCTGGCACAGCAGGACTGTGCTGGCCCTTGGGCTCGTCTTACAGGAGCCACCAAACACCCTTTATGTTACAAATAAAAATCCCAGGTAAAAAGCTGGTATTTTCTGCCAGTATGACTGCTCAGCTGGCAAAATCTCCAGCACTTGGCGGGGGCAAGTAGAGAATTTTGCTTAATCCTACCAGCCTCTTGTCCTCCACGTGGGACTTGCAGCTTTCCTGGGCCATGAGTCAAAGGGTGCCAGGGCTGTGCGGACAGCCAGGTCCCAGGAGGACACAGCATGGGGGTCTGGCTACGGAAAGGCAGGGGGCAGAGGCTGTCTTGGGGTACTACTACATGAATTTGTTGAGCCAGATTGGCCGTGGAGTGTGGGGTGGGGGCTGGTGGGTCACCCAGCCCTCAGTCTCCTGCTGTTGTGGCCTCCTGGGCAGGGAGGGATGAAAGGCAGGTAAAAGCCTGTGTGTTTTCTGTAAGCATGGGAATCACTGCCTCTTGCACTGGCTCAGCCCCATCCCTCGACAGCGTCAGGCCCTGGAATGACTTGGCTTATCCAGGTTGCACCATTAATGCCATAAAAAGTCCACTCCTGCTACAGGCTCAGCAGGGAGTGGGAAGAAGCCTTAGACTAACCACGAGCTCTGAAGCACAGTTCATCCTGTGGTTGGCACAAGGTGCTCTGTGACTCTGGGGGCGGGATTAGCCTCTGATCCCAGCCAATGAGCCTTGACTTGTGTGAGGTGTGGGCGAGCACAGGTTCACTTTGTACGGATGCTTCGCTGCCCTGAGATGTGATATTAATTCATTAGTGTCCTCTAAGTAAAGGAGCTTTCTAAGTAATTTTTATAGAAGTATCTTTCTTGCTTATACTGATTAATATTAAAAATGCTAATATGTATTTTTTAGTGCTAACTACTGCCAAGGAGACAACACTATCACCCTTGATTAATGCCAGCTTTCAGGGTGTTGACACAGTGTCTTCTCACTTCCCAAACCCCTTTTAAGAATGAAAATACACTCTAAAGCCCCCAGTCAGCAGTCCAGGCTGCCTGGGGGCTGGGGCAGATGTCCTGGCCAAGTCTGTGTGTGTCTGTCTTTTTGCCTGCTGGGTGCCACCACAGGGGACAGGGCAGCATGCCCAGCCTGTGCTGTGCACACTGATGTCCCCTATTAATCGCTGGTTCCCTGCAGTTTCAGGGCATGCATTTATTTCAGGCTTGTAGAGGTTTCCATTTGTATTCTCCCATTTTTGTTGCTACCCTCTCGAGGCCAAGGCCAGCAACCAAAGGCGTCATAACAATAAAGCTCGATTGCAAGTTATTTGCTTGGCATCATTGCATCTGCCAAACAGCAATATTAATTTTGTCTCTCAATGAAGGAAATATTCTGCTGATTAGCCACGGGGGCAGCATTTGTTCTAGAAATCAGCCTTTAATAGGCCTTTACATCACGCTGTAATTTATATTGCTAAATCAAGAAGAGCTTTTCATTGACATGCTTGGGGTCTGCACATCCCGGGCTGGGCATGGGGGTGGCATGGGATGAACACAGACTTGTGTCATGGTGGAAAGGCAAATGCCATGATTTGTACTGTAAGTGCTGTGGGGAAAGGGAGACTGCAGGATGGGAAGGGCAGGACTGCAGTGGGGAGGGACAGTGTCACCCCAAGGTGCCATCCCTGTGAGGGTCCTATGGGGACAGCCAGCCGGGGATGCGCTGCCCTGCTGCTCCCCTGGGACCTGCAGTGGGGACAGGGACAGGCTCACCAGGCTGTGAAGCTTCCCAGGGAGAAGATGCCAGCCCCAAGGGGGTTGGAGAACACACTTTCTGCAAGAGCACACTGCTGCCCACCAGCCACGGCTGCGCTCCAGCCTCTACAGCCGGCAGGGATAGGGATGGGAGTGATTTATGCTCCCACAGCAGGGATTTCTCGCGTGCCTCTGCTTAATTTTGTTTGGAGATGATGGTGCTTTTCAATTAAAACATCTCTCTCCCCATACACCTGAAGGGAGAACCTGGGGCAGAAGTCTCCCGGTGCTGCCTGGCTGGCTGAAGACAGACAGCTGTGAGTATTTAATGTGGGCCGGGCTGAACCTGCCCTGAGGATCCTTTAGGGACATTCCACGCTGTTCCAGCTGCAGCCCAGCATTGCTGCCTACATCCTGTGTTGCTGCTGCTCTCACACACGAGCCCTGACTAGATCTGCACTTGTGCCTGGCTTTACTGCCAAGGGCAGCACTGGTGGGACTGCAGCCCCTGGCAGCTCCCTGCCCACCAGCAGTGCTGTGCGTTTCCCTCTCCCTCAACACCATTTTCCCAAGCACAGGAATGTGGCACCAGGCTTTGAGCTGTTTTTCTGCCAGGGACCCTACAGAGCACAGCAGTGCCTGTGGCAGCCCAGGGGTGGGCGCAGGTGGAAACCAGCTTCCATCCACTGACTGCTCAGGGGGAGGCAAATGCCCTGGGCAATGCTGAGGGAGCAGATGGCACTGAATTTCTAAGAGTAAAGATGCTTTTTAAAGTTTTTTTTCCATCAATTGCTCAGAAATTGTCTTGAAAAAGTGGGTTAGAACAGAGCAAGGAACAGGGATTTTGCTGTTTTGGCTGCAGGGACTCTGTATGCTAATAAATTATCAAAAAGGCCCGTGTCCCCCTAAGCGTCCTGCTGTAAGAGATGGTATGGCTGCCACTCATCCCTTCCACTGCCACCTCTGGCTCTGGGGATGTGGCCTGTCCCTGTTTACCCATCTCAAGGAGCCACCCAAGTGAGAAAAAGCGAGAAGGATGTCACCAGGCTGTACCCCCTGTCCTCTCCCACGTTGCTTGGGGATGGGAACCGAGGTGTGTGCTGCTGGGGAGGATGGCACAGGCTGCTCCAGGGGTGCATTAACCTGCTTCATGCCCAACCAGCCTGGGCCAGCCAGGAAGAAGCTGCCACCCAGCCTGGATGCCACCTGTGTTTCCTCTCTCCTGCCAGGGAGCAGCAGCAGCAATCTGGGGTGAGCTCAGGGAGGTTTTGGTGCCAGTGCATGGCCTGGAAGGCTTGCTGGCATATGGGGTTGCTCCCAAAGAACCTTTGGAACTCCAGGCAGAAGGCTGCATTCAGGTAGGAGCTTGCTTATCCTGCAGTTGGAACATTTCATCTTTACTCAGTGGGAACATTTTGTGATACGTAGGCATCTTCCTCAGCTGTTCCTGAAGACTGCCACAACCTGCTCCTCGAGATGAATATTATACCCACAAAGTTATTGTTTTGTAAAATATTTCTTTAATAGTATGAAGTTTTAATGCAGTTCCGAGTGTGTTTTTGTGTGGGAAGTACGTATATTTAGGAATGCTTATTTGATAAGGAAGACCTGCTTATCTGATAACTTAGGACCTTTCCCCACGCACAAAATCCCCATGGTTGCGTGGAGCTCCCAGGCAGAGTCACACAGTGTCATGTTCATTGTTTTGAAGAGGAGACACAGGATCTGTGCAGAGAATGAGGCAGTGTCAGCCTCTCTGCCTGACACACACCTGCAGCTTCAGCTCACTGCTTCATCAGCCTCCTGAACAATCTGTATTTCACTCCTCATCCCGCCCCTCTGCTGAACTTGGAGACCTCACGTGGCTGACATTCAAAGGAAGAGAGAAATTGGAAATTATTTCAGATGGACTTGAAGTTTTTAATCATTTCGGTCTCTGAAATATTCAGTGGAGGGTCATCTAGATAATGTCCCCAAAATACCGTCCGATAATATGTAATCAAAGAATCAGGTAGCCTGGTTTCCAGTTGGTTTTTTTTTCTTTTATTTTTGGGTATTGCTGCTGCCCTGATCCTTCCCAGTCTCACACTCGGTGTGATGACGCGTTCACACATGAAGGGAAAATCCCCGGCATCTCTGCCGGAGCTGCACATCCCTGGCGCCCTTCAGCTTGGGAAACAAACTAATACAAGATAAAAGGGAATTATGGGGCTAATAAAAAAGATTATTTTTCCACAGGACAGGCCGTGTGCCTTCAGCCCCGTTACACAGAGCATCTTTGAGCCTCACTAAGTGTCAAATGAAATGGGCTAATGAAATGGATTAGGATCTTAATAGCACATTTGATTAGTGAAGCTCTCACCTCCGGGCACTCTCTCATGTGTGTTAATGGGCGCTGCGGGGGACGGCTGCCTAAATGAGTCTATTAATGAGCAAGAGCTGATGCCGTGGCCGCCCGGGCTGCAGCCAGAGGCCCTGGCAGCCCGCGGGGAAGGCCGTGCGTCTGTCCAGCACGGGAAGGTGCACCTTGGTATCTAGAAGGAAAGAAAAAAAGAAAAGGAGAAATACTAATATTTTTGTCTGCCGGTGGAAAAAAAAAAGGCCGGTTTGTTCTTAACTTATCCCTGTAGGAGGGCCTGACATTTCGTGATGGATGGGGATCTGTGAGTGGGGCTGCTGTGCGAAATGCAGCCGCGGAGTCCGGTGAGAAGGCACCGCGATAATTCCAGGTACTGCCGCACCGCCTGCCCTCCCCCGTGGCTCGGTGGCACCGGGGGCTCGGGCGCAGGGACAAATGGCTCAGCCCCGGCGCTGCCTGCGGCTGTAATTAGCGCTTCCTCGCGCAGCGCGGGGTGAAATCAGTGTCTGCCACTCATTAAGGTGATGATGCTCAGTCACCGGCTGCTCCAGCATCCCGGAGCGCTTGGAGGCAGATGCGGCACAGCGAGCGGGCTGCAGGGACGGAGGAGGGAGGGAGGCACCGCTGCTGGCCCGCCTGCAGGCTGGGCACGGAGGGTTGGATGCTCCACAGCTGTGCCAGCGCCTCTGCGCTGCATCTGGGGCGCCCGAATAACTCCTCAACAAATTTTCATCATGTTTCTCATTTCGGAGTCAGGCAGTAAATAACGCAGAGCCATAAGCAGTTAGGATGCTGTAGGGAGCCAGGGGTCATAAATTGCTGATGCAAGAAGCTATCACATATCCTTAAGGAAGGGATTTAAAATATTTAAATGAATACACATACAGAGCTGGCTTGGTTTGTTTTGTTTTGGTTTGGTTTTTTGTTGTTGTTGTTTGGTTGGTTTTTTTTTTTTGTGGTGTTTTTTTGGTTTTTTCTTTTTTTTTTTTTTTTTTTTTCCCATCAGATGGCTCCAGGATCCATCAGATTCAGAGAAAAGCAGTCCACAAGTGTGAGCCCTGCACCCACAGCTGTCTGTCTCCTGCTGAGGGCAGGAGCTTCACTGTCCTGTCCTGGGTGTTGTCTCTGACTGGGGCCTTTTTATGGTGTTTGTTATTTCAAAACCAAATAGTTGAACAGCCAACCCCCTGAGTGCCTCTCACATCAGGTCTTGTGGCAAAGTCTGTTCTTCCTAGAGTTTTGCCTTGTTCAGAAGTCTGATGAATTCTCTGAAATGATGTACTGATAGGGTAACCAGCATCCCCCAGCCCGGACACTCACCATGCTGTAGGATGTCTGACCTCACTGTAGGTTGTTCAGACTTATAGCATCTTTCCAGTACCTGAAAGGGGCTTATGAAAAAGAGGGAGAGGAACATTTGATGAGGGAATGGCTTCCAGCTGAAAGGGAGCAGGTTTAGATTAGATGTCAGGAAGAAATTGTTCACTATGAGGGTGGAGAGGCCCTGGCACAGGTGCCCATAGCAGTTGCGAATGTCCCATCCCTGGAGTGTTCCAGGTTGGATGGGGCTTTGAGCAACCTGGTTTAGTGGAAGGTGTCCCTGCCACCATTCTCTGATTCTTCCAGAGACAGAAGTGGTTCTTGCACCATCCTTGAGCATTAGGAGTGGGCAGGGCAAGCAGTGCATCAGCTTTCAGTCTTGCCATTGAAATTGAGCGGTTTCTTCTTCATCTTCGGGGTTAGCCATTGTGGATGCAAGCCCTGGTGTGCACTGTTGTTGCTCCCTTTCTGAGCTGCACAGACACAGCTGCCCTGCCTGAAGGGGTTCTGGGCACAGCAGTGGGTGTGAAAGCTGGGAAGGGTTCTCAGAGTAGGAGCATAAGAAGCAGTTCCCGTGAAGGACAGGGACAAGCAGGCTCTTGCCATGAGTGCAGCTTCCAATTGTGTCGCCAGAGACAGGAATGGCCATAGGGGCAGCACAAAGCAGTGTGCTGGAAAGCTGCACTTTCTGGGGTGATAGGATCCTCATTCTATGGGCCCTCGGCTCAAAAGAGCCACAGAGAAGGAAAAAGACATGGAAAAAAGGAGAAAGAAGAGAGCAAAAAGGCCGGGCAGCCTGCTGTCAGCAGCAGCAGGTATCACAGGTCCTTGGGAGAAGGCAGAACAGGAGTACACCTGAACTAGAGTCTAGGCACTACCCAGGCAGCTTAAACAGGTACAAAACAGCTCTCAAGAAGCACAGAAAAACAGGATTTACAATCAAAGTGGGCTGCAGCCCAAAGAGCCCCTCTGTGCCACACGTCCAAGCCTGGGCAAGGGTCCCCAGCTGTCCTCGTGCAGTCCTGCCTGGCATCCCTGCAGGTGAGGAACACTTTTTGGCATCCGTCTGGGTGCTGAATACAGATCTCTGGGGCCTGGAAATTGTTCCAGTAATTTGGGTCCCTGTTCATAAAGCAATTAGTCACTGGAATAATGTTAGCAGTGCCTGATGTCACCACCGTTTCCATGGCAATGGGCAATTCCTGAGGCAGGCAGGAGTGTGTGTGTGCACGGGAGCTGGGGCACGGGGTGGGCAGGGGAATAACCAGCCCTGGGCCACAGCCTGGACCTTTCCAAGCCATCACACCAGCAGTGCCATCCCAAAGCAGAAGGGTTCCAGTCCTGTTTGTCCTTTGTCCCTTGCTGGCTGCTGAATGGGAAAATGATGGCAGGAGGGAACATCTCCCAGGGGTAAATGGCTGGAGGAGGGACACCCTGTGCTCTGCAGCAGCAGCCTGAGAGCAGAGGGAAGTGACAGGCTTTTTATTAATGACAGATGTCATTAGAAATGATGAGAAATGCAAGGTCAGGTGAGTTATGGCCTAGCTTGTGTCATATGTTAATATGCCAGCTCTGTGAGAACATCTATTCTGCTCTTTTCCCTAAGTGCTAGCACAGCACTCAGGTGACACCGTGCTGCCTGGAGCTTGCAGGCCTCCAGGTCTCCCCTGTGTACCTGGCAACTTGCTGGGATGGGAACAGAGCCAGGCTGAGCCTCAGGACACAGAGACAGCACTCAAAGCCCTGGTTAGGAGCTGAGATTGAGCAAAGTAGTGTGGCTGCACCCCTGCTTAACAGAGAAGGTCTGCTGGTCTCTCTCTTCCCTAAATTAACCCCTTGGTGTGGCTGGAAGAGGATCTCTGCCCAGCCTGGTCGGTTCTTGGCCCCCTACTCCAGCCCACATCAGGAGTTTGGGAAAGCTGTGAGAGCCTGTTTGTACCCATCCTTCCCAGCAAGGTATGACAGGCAGGGCAGACACTGTTCCACCTCCTGAGCACTCAGATCTAATCTGTGTTGAGGGCAAGCTTTGCGAGCTGGTGGAGAGCGTCCACTGGCAAGGGGCAATGACTGGGAGGGAGCATAATGCAATTGCTTCATTTGGAGCAATTAGAGCGGAGCAAACCCGTGTTTTTATAAAGGAACTCAATATTGGTGGGTGTGCATGGCTGCTCTTTGTTAGTGCAGGGTTGAAATGCAATTTTCCTGCATGTTGGGGGCAGTGCAGAGGGCTCACTTGTTTGTGGTGTGGGCCACACTGGGAATTTTCAGTCTGCATTGAAGTGAGCTGCTCCCTTTCTCAGCAAATTTAGAAACAGGCAGGCAAATTTGCTTTCCCGGCAAATTTAGAAACAGGCAGGAATGGGGGACAACAGGCACGTCCCAGCAATTTCCAGGCTCTCAATGGCACTTGTTGGGGCTTGGGTCAGCAGTCCTAGCTCAGCAGCATTTGTGCCATTGGGTTTTGGACCATCCTGTTCTCCTGGGACAACTTTCAGCCTGGAAACTGCTGCCAGGGAGGGATGCAAGGGCACACTTGTGGCTGCTGGGGTGCAGCATGGGATGCTGAGGGACATCACGGTGTGTTATTCAAGTCAGCTCTTGGAAGAAAGGTTGTAAGAAAAGCTGCAATTTAATCCCATTGATCCTGCCTCGGGATCAAGGCTGGGAGATGACAGTGTGATGTATTCAATCTGCAGATCAGGAGATAGCAGCAAGAACAAAACAGTGGGAAAGTGCTGCCGTTTCCTCGGGCACACGGAGATGGAGCTGAGGAAAGTGACATCCGCTAGATGCCTTTTTTATGGCAAGGATTCCATGCAGGAGTCAGAGAGGATTTGAGCTGTTGCTACAACAGAACCTGATAGCCTGAGGTGTTTCTATACCTGTAGAGAAGAAGAAGAAGATGATGATAATAAATAGTAATAAGGATAACAAAAGCAACACAAGGACCTAGGTACTTAATGCTCTAAATGGACTACAAGGCTGATCCTATAATTTGTGTGGGAGCTGAAGGGATGGCTTGTTCGGGGTGAGGTCACAGCCACATCCAGCTGCCTGCAAAGCCGTCACTGCCTTCCTCTGCCCACATCCCTTGAGTGTGGCTGGTGTGGTGCCAGGCACAGTGGTGTCAGCTGTGCCCCTAAATCCACACTGGAACATAGATGTGTGATGGAGCCCTGGCCCCGGAGAGGTGGAGCTGCCATGGCCAGCAGCCTGGGGGACTTGTTTGGTGAGGCTGAGCCACTGGCAGTGCAAGCCCTTCCACAAGCAGGTGCCCAGTTATTTACCAAGGGTGTTTGTGTTTGCAGCTGATAGAGGGCTGTGGTACGGAGATCAGTGGGATCATTAGTTGGAAAGGAAAATGGGAAGCAAAGCATTTCCTTTTTGGGGCTCTTTCTGTGCTGCCTCTGGGTCCCGTGTGTGGGACAGTAGCTTTGACTGACAGAATTGTTGGCTCTGTGGTGCCTCTATGGCACAGCACAACTTGGCTCAGCTTGCTGGTTTCACGCTGTGCCAGGCAACTTTGGTGCTGATTTGGGTTGGGGACAATGGTCCCTGTCCCACCAGCCAGGTCCATGCCAGCTGTGCACAAAGGATCCAGGTCTGAGCTCAGGGCAGCCCATGGGTGTCTGGGCAGCCACACAGACCATGGGCAGAGCGGGCATGGTGCCAGGCACCAGGGAGAGGCTGGATATCTCTGGGACAGCAGCATCTTGTGATATTTATCCAGCCTCTCCTGTTCTCATCCCAGAGTGCCTACACTGACAGCCCTGGTTTAAAAGTCACAGGCTGTGAGATTAATTGGGCTGTCAATTCTATTTTCTAGCAAATGAACTATCCAGAGAGTCTTTTCCAAGGTCCTATTTTCAGTGGGCAGAAATGTCATTTCAACATTTGGGGAGAAATATAGGTGGGAGCTTTGTGAAACAGAATTTATATCTTACTTGCTCTGTTTTAAAGCTGAAGCTAATTGGAGCAAGACTTAATGGCCAAGGAGATGATATGTTTGATTGATTTGAGTTACTTCATAGCTGTAGGGTGAGCCAAGCACTAATCAATGCATGAGTTCTCCTGTGGGATGAGGGGAAGGGTGGTGAGACCTCCCATCTGGAAGAAGAAGTGGGCCCTTTGGTGTCTAATATGCTTTAAATTTGGGTCATAACTTTTCTTGCTGGTGGGGTCTTGATATACCAACCGATACTTCTGAGTGCCTGCTTTCACAGGCCTCCTGTTGTTGCCCCATAATGTGCTTCCGCCCTCCCAGGACCTCCGCAGCATTTGGGGAGACTGGGGGGTAGTCTGTGCTGAAAAGGGGAGTTCTGACTCCCCTCTCTTCCCATCACTGCCACAGCACCTGCCTGCCTTCATCAGTACCTGAGCCCAGCAGCCACACGGCCCATCACATCCAGTCTGTTAATAACCAGCTAGAAATTAAGTTTTATTAGCTTAAATGCAGATGCATTTTCAACAGCCCACTAACCTTTCCATCTCGAGTCTTTGCTTATGTCTTAAAAATCCACTTTTAGTAGAAGACTGTCAGATTTAATCCTTTTTAAATATCCTTTTCCCTGGTGAGGCAGCAAGATTTCCCAGGCAGCCCTGAAACTTGCAGATAAGATTTCACTGCAATAAGACATCCAGATGAAATGAAATCTCTATTTAAAGCAGCCTTTTGGGGGGTATCCCACTTTGTCCGTGTTTGTCTAAAAGTTTTAAGCATCTGTTTTCTCACAGAACAGCTCATTTAGATGTGGCTGGACAAAAATCAAAGCTCTTTCTGCCTCACAGATGAGAGTCCTGAGCCCTGGTTGTAAGGTGGGCTGAGAAGCCCGTGTGTCTCTGACAGCCACGCCTCTTCGTGGGGAAGCTCCGTTCCTGTCACGCATCTCCAAAGGGCTGTGCTGGGATCTCCTGGGCTTTTCCTTGTGGATGGAGACCTCGAGGAGCCAGAGGAAGGGACTTGCAGTGCAGTTATAGCATCAGCCTCCACTGGTGAACAAGCCCGTGGTGGTCACCAGCATTGCCTTCCCCAGCCCTCGCAGGGGAGTGACACTGCTCCTCCTCTTTTAACACCTCACAATGCATCACTTTAATGTTAAGGTCTGGAGCATGTGTTCATCCCGAGCTCTAGGATCAATGGGAGCTCCCAAGAGCATGTTGGTGGGACCACAGGGAGGGTGATGGGACAGCGAGGGGAGGTTGGGGTCACAAGCACAGAAGGGGAGCAGGTGGGTCAGGCTGGGCTGGGCTGCAGTGATGAGGGAGGGCAGAGACCTGATGGGCTCTTCCCTCTCCCCACGTGCCTTGTGCAGTAGCAGGGAGGGGGCTGAGCCAGCAGGGTGGGGGGGCTCTGTGTCCCAGGTGGGCTCAGCAGCAGAAACCCCCAGCCACAGGCAGCTGCAAACAGCACTCACGGTCCTTGGAACTGAGAGCTGGGGGAGGATATTTTCCAAGGATAGATAGGTTTGCTTGTGTGTGTGTGTGTTTTATTTATTTTTTTAAAAATTAATTTTCTGGCCAAGTAAGCATGGAGCTACCTGTTTCTGGGTCACTAAAAATAGCTGCAAACACAATGCTAAGGCAGCGGCAAGCAGGAATGTGGCTGTGTGCCTGTATTTCAGCGATGGCATCGCCATTTAGAGATGCACACCACGGTTAGATTAAAGGCTTAATGGCTGCAATTAAACTTCCTGCAGGAATGATCTCCTTGCTGAGGTTTACTTGGCAGCAAACTCTGTGGTGCCAGCATTTCTACAGCAGAGAGGAGGTGCAAAGGGGAAGCCCAGCACGAGCCCAGCCAAAGGTGCAACCTCTTACCCCTTGGCCAGCTCTCAGAGTTAAATAAAAACCCCTCTGCAGCCATTGCAGCAGCATTTCTGGTACACCAGATACTTTGCAGAAGTAAGCAGGTGTGAGGAAAACCAGTGGGTAGGTGTCAGGGTGCCATCGGGCAGCGCTCAGCTTGGGCAAAATCCACCCACTTCCAGCAGCTGAGGAAACCTCTCCATTAAAATGAGCACAAGGTTCAGTCAGAAACAAGGGGAAAGTGCGTGGTAGCCACACAGCTGAGGACCTGGGGATACAGGACATGTTTTGGTGGCTCTAGCTACCTCTGCAGCATGAGGATGAGCCAACAGGGCACAGTTACCAAGCAGCTGTGTTACCCCTCTCTGATTAAAGCCAACTCTCTTTATTCAGTGGGAAGACAAAAGGAAAAAACGAGGATTCAGCTAATCAGGCAAGAACAAACCTCTCTTTGTCCCTGGTGCCAGACCCTGCGGTGCAATCACTGGGAATATCTCTGCTCAGCCAGGTGGGCACTGACATGTCCTGGGGAGAAGGAAAGCCTTTGAGCCTGGTTAACAAGGTGGTTTGGGGTAGAGAAACACAGCAAAGAAAGCAAAAGCCATATTTCTGATCACCTTTATAAACAGGGCTGCTGACAGTGAACTCTGTTGTAAAGCACTTTTGCTGTCTGAGGATGAAAATTGCTAGATGAAAGCTTTGTATATTATTTTTGCTTCAAGTACAACTGTTATCATTTTAAGTGATCTTTAGTGCCTGCTTTTGACATCCTCTTTTCAACCTCGCAGACTTGTTTTCATTGGCCTGAAGAGCAAATCTGCCCATTTCCGAGCTGAAACAATTTTCTGGTAGCAATTGCAGCAAGGTCAGAATTAAGGCTAATACAATATTGTTTGGAGCTGTTGTACGGAAATGGTGTTAAGATGGAAACAAACGTAACAAGGGCCCAAGAGAACCGCCAGAAAGTTACAGCACTGAACTGCTATATTTTTTCATTACAGCACAGTGCTTCCTTTGAGCTGCCCATTAATTTCTAAGTCTTTAAAAAAGAGGAAGCAAGAACAAGTTAAGAAAAGAGGATCAATAAAACTGAAGGAATGAAAAGCAGCGAGACCAGGCTCATATGGAGGTTAATGTCCAGCTGTCAATAATTGCACTTGCTCTGCTGTGGCACATTCAGAGTTCAGGAAAACAAAGACCCCTCATTAACTCATGGCTGTTCTCCTTGGGATCACTATGGAAAGAACTGAACCAAAAGTAAAACATGATGAAGTTGTTCTGGTCCAACACCAGAGGAGGCTGACTGAGAGGTGACTCTGCTGAGCAGCTGGGAGGGGATGTCCTCAGTCATGCCAGAAGCTCTCCAAATGCACGTGGGATAGGCAGCAGATCTGCTTTTTGGTGGTTACAGGAACCTGAAAATCAGGGCAGAGGGTGTCTGTGGTGCTTTCTGCCAGACAGAAAGGGCAGTGGGACACTGAGCAGTCACCACAACAGTGGTTTCCCTCGGATGAGCAAAACTGCTGGGAGAAGAGTGGGTGAGCAGGGATACTTCTGAAGCCACCATCCACAGCAGGTGCTGCCTCTCCTGGCAGGGATGCTTGCTCCTCACCTGAACCAGTTGGACTTTCCCCAGGGAGATGTTGCCTATTGCAGCCAGGACCTGAAAGCTGCCTTTGCGTGCCCTTGGAGCAGAAGTAGAGCTCAGTTCCAGCAAGTCGTATCAGGACCATAGCTGGCACCTGAGAGCCTGGTGTGATCTTCTCAGCTCTCTGCTGCTTTTGGCCCCCTTTTGCCCAGTCTTCAGGCACTGGTGGGCACCCAGTGCCTCTCATCACCACCATGGAGATCAGCCCTGCAAAAGATGTGGGGAGCAGGGGGCAGGAGGAGGGTGGCATCATCATGGCTTGGGCATAATACTCACTGCCTTCCACCTCCTAATGGTGTCCCCCTCAGTTTCCAGCTGTTTCCGTGTGCTCCAGGCAGGGGAAAGTGGCTCCAGCCTGGTTCAGCCACTAAACATGGGGCAGGAGTGACCTGGCCAGTGCTGCAGGCTCCAGAGAGGCAGCTAGGTGAGTCAGCCAATTTTAAATATGCCTCTTTGGTGAAAATAGAAGAGAGAGCATCCATCACCTTCAGTTGGTATAAATGCATGCCCTCCTTCTTTCAATCACACCTGCCTGCGTTTTCCAAACTGCCAGCCTTTCCTGCCCACAGGAGGATCCGCTGTCTCTTTTCTCACTCTGTTTAAATTCTCCTCCTTGGAACAGTGGCATCTATACCAACACTGAAAATTTTATTATTACTTTGCTTCTCATCCCAATTTCCTGTGCTTCTCATAGCATCTTCTTCAGACACCTTTCCTTTTCTTGTTTCCCAGCTATTGTTTTCTGATTTCTAACAGCTGTCAGGCTAACTTCTGGGTAAATTGTTCCCCTCACTGTTTCTACAACACTTCTTAAAGAGCTCTTTCACTTTCCATTCACAGCCATTTAGTTATTGTTTTTTTCCACCCAGTCAGTTTTGCTGGTAATTTCCCCTGATTTATTTCAGCATTTTTGAAGCAGTGAGAGGCCCTATTGCTGGCTGGGGCCGCTCTCTGCTCCTACTGACTATAATCGGATCATGGGCACTACTCCCCAAGCAATTACCTCTTCTTTAGCAATTAAATCAATGCAGCAATAGAGCATCCTCTTGCATCTGGCTTAATGGTTTCTGTATCAGGGTATGTCCATCTGAACCCTTTGGAAATTCTGCTGATGCTTGCTGTGGTTACACACATCCCCACTGAAGGTTTCCCCACAGCATCACAATCCTGACCCTGTGTGTGGGAGGTTGCTGGCACCAATCTCTGCTTTAATGCAGCAGACTTTTTTTTCTTCTTTTTATTTGACAATAAATTAAATAAATTGTAAATTGCTTGATGAAGGCACCTGCATGAGTGATCAAAAGGTTTTTATTGCAACACCCTCCTCCCAGGATGCCCCCAGTACACAGTCCTTGAATCTTCCAGGCACATCTATTGCCAACTGCATCATCTTTGTGACATTAGCCTGCAACTCAGCAGGAGCAGGAAATATTTCCCAGGTGCTGTATAATTTCCTACAACTATAAAACAAGTGGCTGGGCCCGTTTGCCCACTTATCCTGGATCAGATGCAATCCCCCACATGGGCTCCTGCGCTCATACTGCACAGAACGGCTGTTAAGTGTTTTTGCTGCAAGACTGTAAGAAGAATGATTTATAGCCCAGGGATTTAGTGACATCTTTTTCTCATTAAATCATCTCTTTCTCACCCAAGGTGTAGGACTTGGTGTCTTTCTGACAAGGAAAAAAAATTTGCTTTTTGTCTTTCTTTTTCCAGTGGCATATTAGAGGGATCTTTTTTTTTCTGTTGCATCTTCAGCTCAGAGCTGAGGGGGAAGGAAAGCCTGGGCCCTTCAGATGACTTTTCCCTGCCAGCATGCTCAGTTCCCTTCAAGGGTGGGAATGAGTGGGGGAGGACCTAAATTACCTTGTTTTTCACAGCATCTGTTCTCCTTCCATGGTGTCTATCCCAGGCAGGGAGGGAGCAGTGGTGGCCAGACCCACCAGCTCCTGTGGGAGCACGTCAGCACTGGGGCATGGCTGCAGGGGGTCACCCGCACCCCACCTGTGGCACCTCAGAGGTGAGGTGAAGCTTTGCTGTCCTGACTCTGCTTCAGATAAACCCCCAGGCAGAAAGAGCCTCAGCCCCAGCCCTGCTCCTGGTGTGCAACGAGCTGAACCTGCCTTGAGCCTCTACAGCTGTTCACTGCTCCTTCCCTGCAAAGGAGTTTGCACATAAAAAAAGGCTTTGCAGAAAACCCCCGAACAACCCACAATAAAATAAAGCCTGCTTTGCCTTTCTGTCCCAATTCCAAGCAACCTTTAATGCCAAGAACAATAATGAATCTGTATTTTTTTCCTGGGAGAGGCTTTCTACCTTACCCTGGTACCAGTCCCAGACCGGATGGTTTTAGCCCGTGACCCATTGCTGTGATTCTTCTAGTCCTGCTACCTCTTTGTGCCCTGTGGAGGTGTTGTGGGAGCAGCTGTGAGGCCTGTGGGGGTGGTGGAGGTTACAGCCACTCCTTTCCATGCTGTGACGGCTGAGACCATTGCCATCATATTTTACACATGGCTCAGTCTGTATTTGCTGGGTTTTGCGCTATATATTTTCATTACTGGAAAGAGCTGAGGGCTAAGGATACTTAAACTGTAATAAATACATAAATTGTTCCTGAAGACTCCCAAACACCCTGATGGAGGCCCGGGGAAGACACAATTACCTTACTGTGTAATTGAAGCCCTCAGAGAGGTCACTTTATTTTCATAGCCCTTAATTTTTTATGACGAATGGTTCCTAATATGCGGCTGACAAAGATGCTCCTATGGCGTTGCTAAGTGAGAATATGAGAAAAGGGAGGGAATGTGATTATGGGGCTGCAGAGAGTGACACGCTGTCTTTCACAGCACCACCACCACTGCTCCCTGTGCCAAAGGCATAGCAGGGCTGAACTGGGAGAGGGGCAGGCTGGATATGGGCGCCAGCAGCAGGATTGCACCTTAAACAACCGCCTTTGGGGACCTTTAGTCTTCCCTCTTGGCCTGCCAGGGCCATTAGGAGCAACTGGATATGGACTGGCTCCCCCCAGAGATACCAGTGGGTGCCCTGGGTGGCTGTGGGGTGGCTCCCAGGCAGTCTCTTGAAATAGAATCGTAGAACAGTTTGGGTTGGAAAGGGCCTTAAAAGATCATCTCATTCCAACCCCCTGCCATGAGCAGGGACACCTTCCACTAGACCAGGTTGCTCCAAGTCCCATCCAAGCTGGCCTTGAATACTACCAGGGAGGGGACAGCCAGAACTTCACAGGGCTGCCTTTTCCAGTGCCTCACTACCCCCACAGTCAAGATTTTCCCCGTATATTTAACTTAAATTTCCTGTGGTTCAGCTTGAAGCCATTACTCCTTGTCCTATGACTACAGATCCTGATGGGCAGTCCCTCTTTGGCTTGCTTGGAGGCCCCCTTCAGATACTGCACCTCTGGTAGGTGGGCAGGGAGCCCCTTTGCTGCCTGTGCCCTGGCAGGAGGTGATGCTCTGGGAGAGGAAACCTCGTCCCTTGCAAATGCAGAAGCTGCTTTAGCTGTGGTGCTTTATCTGCTGCATTAACTCCTCAGGACTACAAGTTATTTACCTTTGAAATGGAGCTGGGAGTCCGGATGGAAAGGACTGACAGCTCAATTTTTCAGAAATTTATTGTCCCCAATATTAATTATATGACCCGCTTTGGTTGCAGGCTTTTATCTTTGCCTGCCACTCGTTTTGCTGTAAATCTCTGTCCGGGTGTTTTGACTCATGGGGTACCATATAGTTTGGTTCTGTGTATTCATTAGCACTTTCTGATATCGCAGTAAAACCTTTTTGCATAAAAGTGGCTATTCATTTTCCGGCAGTAAGTGTAAAAGACAACCAATGTTACCCATAAAAATAGCAGTTTATTCCAGCAGCAAGTGTCTCCGTGGGAAGCAGAAGGATCACTGCCAGGCCAGCTGCATGAGGTGCTTAGAAAGTGCCCACTTACAAGGCAAAAGTGAAGCCCTGGGCGGGCACTGCTCTGTCCCCCTGCAAAGGGGATGGCTGGCATGGGCTGTGGGGCAGCCTGGGGACCCGCCAGCCCTGTCCCTGGGGATGCTGGTGGCAGGAACATCTGCATGCCGAGCTCTTCTCAAACTGACACAAAATGACATATTTTGTTTGTTCTTCCCCTCCCCAGCCCAGATAAATACAAGGCGGTATGTCTTCAGGCTGTTCTTCACACTCTTTGTTGCTGCCTTCCCCGCCACGACAAGCACTTTCCATTTTAACCCAGCTAATAAATGACAGACTCTATTATTGGGCTCATTACCGAGGCAACTGGCTCCTATTCTCTGGTGTGGACTGCTCCTCCTTAGGCAGCACCATGGATGCTGCCAGTGCGGGGTCCTGGTGGCTCCTGGGGGACAGGCAGCCACCCTGCTCCCCAGCCTCAATTAGGCATTCAGGAAGGGTTCATATCAGAGGATGTAATTCCATTCCCACACATTCCCCAGAGAAACGAGAGTTAAACAATGAAAAGATTGATTTTCCAATGAATGTCAATTTGTTTTCTAACTGAAATATCAAATTATGGAGAGCTGGGAGGAGGGGAGCACGGCACAGTGCAAGAGGGGACTTGTTTTAAATGGGCAAACAATTAATTCCCAGATTCATTACAACGTTCGTAAGTGAGGGTACATGAAACAGCAAATGCATTTAATTTGGAGCCTAGCATTTCCCCTGATGAGCTCGGCAGCTACAATATGCTCTTGCCATTGGAGAAGCTTCCCTTCCACTGCAAAATTTAATTACCTCTTCATTACTCCAGGAAATTGATGGGAGATTGACGTAAGGCTGGAATCTTCACTGGATGCTCCCCGGGCTGCTTCCCCCACCACGCTGCAAGGGCTGTTGAAATGGGGCTGAATTGGACTTCACACCCCAGATATGCATTGGGATCTCTTGCATCCCCGCAGTGCATGTCCCTGTCTACAGGAGAAGTGTCCCCTTGCTCCCCTGGGTGTGGCCACTCTGCAGGGATGGAGACCCTGGCCAGACCATGGCTGGATGCCCCATGCCATCTCCCAAGTGTGCCTTGGTGTGGCAGCAGGCACTCAGCATGCACAGGATGGGGGTCCTGGCAGAAACAGCAGCAGCTGGAGCAGGACAAGTCCCCTGCACAGATGCTACCCTGTAAAAGGGCACAGGGAGGGTGGGTGCTGCTTTCTGCTCCACCAGAACGGCTCAGTGTCTCCTGACGCAGATCCTGAGGATGCCGGCCACTTGCATCAGTGCCTGGAAGCAGCTCTTCTCAGCTTGTGGGCCTGGGAGAAATCAGCAGCATGGCTGTGCAGTAAATAAATCGATCCAGGCAAGCCCAATTGACTTCCCAGGTAATTACCTAATGACTAGCTGAGAGAAACACAGCAGGGAGAACAGCAAGGTCTCCAGGAGGGCTGCTCCAGAGACTTTGCACATCACAGGCTTGGCAAGAAGATCACGTTTGGATCTAGCTGGTGTGACAGGCTCAGAGTGTGATGCTCAGTAGGGATCGTCATGGCACTGCCACCCCCTGACACCTAACCCTGCTGATGGCTGGTGAGGATCCAGCTGCCAGGCACTCCTCCCAGAGCAGGCAGCACCCCAGCGGGGCCCCCTGACCCCTTAGCACTGGTCAGCAGGGGCAGGTTTTGTCCCAGCAAGGCTAAGGAGAGCAGTGTCCCTTGACTCAGGTACTGATTAATGGGTTTCAAGTGCATGCAGCTGCTGTCTCCCTTCGACGCTGCCTCCAGCACTTTTGAGGTGCTTCCCCTGGAAAGTCAGCTGCAGACAGAGCTGTCAGCAGTGCCAATGTGATAACAGCTTCCGTTGGCAGTGCTGGTAAACAAGTGCCTTGGAAACCTCAGCTGAAAATAGAGTTGTGGCTGTCTCCTGCTCTCCTAAGGAGAAAGGAGCATTTCCCCCCACCCAGGTGCTTTTCCCGAAAAGTCCCCAGACAGCTCAGCCTGCTGGTGAAAAATGCAGCCGTGACACGGCCCAGATGGAGCTGAAAGCGTGGAGCCCCCCCCGGGCGTTCCCAGGCTCCCCAGCCTGCACCAGGACGCAAGGCAGAGCTCAGCTGAGCTGCTGATTACCTGCCCATCTCTTTTAAGACAGATGATCCATTTTATGGGCTGCCATAAAAGCACAAGGAAACTCACACAAATCAGGCAAAACTGCCATTTCCCCGGAATGATCCTTTCTTCTTTCTGACCCACGTGGAGACCATTAGCAGCATTCCTAGGAGATGCTGGCTGATGCTGGGGAAACTGCCAAAGCACACAGCCCACCACGGGAAAGGTCCCAGAGTGTCTGCTCACCCGGCACATGCAGCTCCCCAGGGCTGAGGAAGCATCACAGGCAGCCTGGCTGCTCCCACAGGTACCCTGGTACCACAAGATCATTTGGACAAAGTTTGGCTTCCCACAAACAGATCCCTGTCCTGCAGACCAACCCTCTGGCTTCCATACTGCTCCTTCTGTTACAATATAAGGTAGTTGCATACAGCAAGATGATTTGAGGTGTTGGAAATTGCCCGGGGTTTGGGGAAAAGGCATTTTCTAAATTATTTCTTTTATTGCAGAGTGAATGGTGAAATTGCCCCTGAGGTTCCTGCCCTGACTCCCCCAGCTTTGCTTTTACCTTCCAACACTGCAGACATGTTGAAATCCTCAAATCTGAGACTAGCAAGATATGATTCAGCAAGAATACTGTAGCACCTTTTAGGTATGAAATTAATGGTCTGTAATTAGGATGGCAATAATGAGAAGTTATTTAATAATTCATTTCTTCCTATGAATTATTTGGTGTGTTCTTAACTCTGGGGCCCTTTTATTTGGCAGAGAACACCTCTGGGCCCTCATGGGGCATCCTCTGGCTGCTGCTCACGTTGGAACTCCCTCCCTGCCAGCTCCCCAAGGGCCAAAGGGGAAGCACTGAGGAGCTCTGAGCTGGTTCCCCAAGTGCAGCCCCAAATGCATATCCCATCAACCACAGAAAATCTCATTTCAGGCAATATTTCAGCCACAAGAGGCTTCTGCTTCTGTGGAGGGAGGAGAGATCTGTCATCCGCATGCCCATGTTTATGGTTAGAGCCCGTTGCTCTTGTTAACTCTGAGTTACTAAATTTGTAAGGAAGCATGTAAATCAGCCTTGGCCCTTCACAGGGCTCGAGATGTTATCTGCAGGCTGGGTTATCCACAGAGGGTCTGAGCTCAGCTTTCAGAATAAATGAGTTTTGCATGTAGCCGCAGAGCCAACTGTCCTGCCAAGCACAATCCCCGGAGAAGCATCGTCCTAGGGACTTGTGGGCGCTGCCTGCTGATGCCAGCCATCACCCTGCCCACAGCCTGGGCTTGCCCACCTTCCCCTGCAGCCCTGTGAGCCCGGGCACCACAGTCCCGCGGGCTTTCCAAGCCTCTCAGCCCCGTTGCCTTTGGCACAGCCTCCTGGGTGAGGTGCTGACACGAGCAGGACCATCTCTGATTGCATTTCTCGCTGTGGTGTTTTGCCCGGCCTGGTTAGAGCCCCGTGTCAAGGCTCATCTTCTGTGAGGCAGAGCAGCTTCTCCCGTGGGGCTGGAGCACAGCGTTAAATCCATCACCCTTTGCCGACTCTGCAACACCAGCCCTGTTGCCATGGCAGGCTCTGGCTACCCATATCCACTCCCCTCACCCTTCAGAGAGATGGCTCGAAAGATTTCTGCCTCCATCAAGAACCCTGAGGCCCAGGGTGCTGCAGGCCGCTGGCGATTCCTCCCTCACACCCCTGACTCTGACTTCCCTTGCCAGAGGGCACTGTGCCCAGCAGTACGGACACACGGCCCTTGCCCCACCTGATTTGTCCACTTGCACTGAGCTCACAGCCTTTCTGTGCAGGCTGAGCCTCACAACCAGGCTCCTGGCACTCAGGGGAGGTTCAAGCCACAGAGACACTGAGGATACGCCACTGACACGTGTTGGTGGCCACCTGAGCATGGAGCTTACTCCATTGGCATCTCCATCCTCATCACATTTCTTACTTTACTTCTGGTTAGAGACTCACACCTTCCTACTGAGCCTAGCTGGAGTTTTTGGGGAATATTGGTAACACTTGCTGGCTCCTTCCCTCTCCCTCCTCCCTGGCTCTGTTTCCATGGTCATTTCTCCCCATGGCTCTCTGTGGCAAGGGAAGGATGTTGTGCCAGGACCTTGTGCAACTTGCATTTCCCTTAAGCTGCTTGGTTGCCACGTGGCCCATTCTCAGTCAGCCCATGAAAACCTCAGCATCTCCAGCCCCATTCTATAACCCAGCCCTTCCAGGACCTGGTCACAGCTCTGCAGAGATGTTCTTGGTGGCTGGAGCTGTTTTCACCCTCGCATTCCTCTGCCCTTTCATGCATTCTCTGACTGAGTCTTCAGCACACAGCCCTGTACTTAAACCCGAGGTACTGAGGGCTGACTCTGCCCTGGTGTTGGGAGCTGCTGACAAACACACCCGTCCTGCAGGACACTCCTCATCCCTGGCCTCTGCTGCTGCTGCTGCTGAAGTAGCAAGGGAGCTTGCCTGTCACAGCTGTACCTGCCGGAAGACCCAGCCTGACAGAAGGAGCTCAGTGCTTCAATCACAAATAATTTTAAATTCATAGCTTTTTTTTTTTTTTTTTTTCCCCTCTGTGCTCATTATTGAGCAAAACCCCCATGGTTTTTCGCTGCATAAATCTGTTGGCACAAAGCAATCAACACGCTTCAGCCCTTGTCCTGCCTGGCTGAACTCTGTGGAGAAGATGAATTTGGAGCGTGGAAATGCTCTCCTGGCCCCCAGTGGGATGGCCAGCATGGCACAGCCGATGTCTGCTGGAAATGCACAGCTACAAGGTTCCCATGATGTCCCAAGCAGCCTTTCTCTCTCACACAGACATGACTCACTCGCAAAGCACGCCAAAATAGGCTCAGTCTGTTCCTGGGATTCCCTCATTCAGGTGTCTCTCCATTTCTGGAGTTTTTACAGGGACAGCAGAGGGAACATTCACCTCCTGGCTTTGCAAAATTAATTGTGTTGGACATTTGCACTATCATTACATTTTCTTTTTTGGACATGTTTTAATTAAATGAATTTTCCTTTCATTTTGTCTTTTTTTGGCTGACCAAGAATAGCATTGAGAATCTACATAAACCCAAGAGAAAAAGGTCATTTGTGAAGCAATAATTTTATTTTTTCCACCTTCTTTCCCACTGGCAAGGATTCAAGCAACCACCCACAGGCTGGTTTCAGTTTGAATTTAACCAAGTGCCAGTGAAGTGCCTCCTCCTCCCACTGAAGGACTGCTCTAGCAGACATCCATGCAATGATGAAAACGATGGTGCCAGGATGGGATGCTGCTTCTGGGATGGGCACGTGGTCCCAGATGAGCACTTTGGGGCTGCCACAGCAAGCTTCAACTCTTGCTTTATTTTACTCCAGTTTGTCACACAGTGCTGGCACATGGTGCCTGGCAGTAATTCTCTAAATACCAGCAGAAGCATCGATTTTCTATAGCCAGCAATGTGTTTCCTCTCTCCCTCTCTCCAAGGGGGTGCAGAGGGCAGTGCATCCCACAAGAGCAAAGGCAGTGGCTAAACCCACTCCAGGTGCAATTAGCTCTTCTCCTCCTGTCAGCCCTTTCACGACACCCACTGCTGTGCCCTGCTTGTCCTGCCCCCCTCTTCTGCTCTGCCATGCAATTTCTTTCCTTCAGGATTGCCTCCCAGCAGTGTCTTTGCAAACGGCTCTTCAGGCTGGCATGGCTCCTCAACAGCACTGCCTTACAATAAGCTTTTCTGAGCTATTAGATGGCAAGGGTTTGATTTTCTTGCCTTTTTTCCCCTGCCTTCTGAAAACCTTTACCTGCAGTATCCTCTTGTTCCCTTCCTCCTGAGTTTATGTCTCAGTGACTGTAATAAATTGCAATGGAAATAATGCTCTGTATTTCCAGGAACTAATCAAGCGTGATTGTGCAGCAGCAAAAAGCCAGGACAGCTGCTCAAAGGAGCAAATCCCAAGGGAAGGAGGGATTTAAATCCCTGTCTGGCCAGGAGAGCAGGGAGGATGGAGGGGGAACGCTGGCTCACCTGGCCCCTGTCCTTCCCCCGCTGGTGGGGATCAAACCCAGCACTTTGAAGCATTAGATATTGAGAAAAATGTTGCCTCTCATTTTACTCAGGTGTTAGCCATTTATTTGGTGGAGCTGGTTGCAGTCCAGGCATGCCATACATAGGAGAAGTCTTCCCATGGAGAGCCTCTGAGAGGAATTTGGGACCAGAGAGCTGCTAATATCAGCACTAAGATGAAACAATTTTGTGAGTTATGTACACTGATGCCAATCACGCTTCCCTTTGGTGCTTCCCTCCCAGCAGGGAGGTGCGATAAATCACACACATTTTCTGAGTGCAATCCTGTTCTACTTGGCCTTGGAGGCAGAAGACGAAGCCCAAGCAGCATGTGGGTGGGAAAAAGCAAGGACTCCTATGAACATCAAGGAAAACACTTACCCGCAGCTGGTGTGAGCCAGCAAATCCAGCCAGGCCTGAACCGACCCAAGGTCCCAGACAGCCAAAGAGAGGCTTTAAAATGTCCTGGGGAAGAAGCAGCTATGTCTAAACCCATGCATTATGTATTTCTCACCAGTTTGCATGAGATCAAGGAGGCTGCATCCCTTGACTTGTGGCTCTTTGATGAGCACTGCGCTGAATCCTGGGCAGCATGGCCGTGCCTGGTGGTGGGAGCGCGGGTTGGACAGGGAGCAGCTCCAAGGCAGAAGGAGAGGAGGCAGAAGATGAGGAGGAGGGTGCACCCCAAAGCTCAGGGAGGTCACCTGGACATTTTGATGCTTCTCTGGGTTAAGGCAAGTTATCCCAGCAACTTCTGCATTCTTCACTGTTATTTATGGACTCTTCCCTCCACACTCTTATTTATACACCCCCATGAAAGCTGGGCAGGGACCCACTGCCCTATGAAAATCCTGTCATGCTCATTTTACTTCATTTAGTGCATGCTAAGTAATATTCAGAAGATAGGCTTAAGGCTGCTTCACATCTCTCTTTTTGAGAAATACGGCACTTTCCTGGACCACAGCAAACTGTCTTCCCTCCAGCTTCCCTTCTGCCACAGGGAATGAGTTTCACAGCTCTTTTCAGCTCATTATTCTAAACATTTCCCGTTAGGTGTCTGATTAGCGTTTCACAGGCTGTGTTGTGATATAATATCTGCTTCTGATGTGGGCTGTGGCAGGCAGAAGAGAAATCCGTTGCATTTCAGATGGAGATAACAGTTTATTCTGATCTGCACTGGGGAAAGAAAGATCTGCCAGGGGAAGCCCAGGTCCCTGAAGGCAGTGTGCGAGGCACAGGCGCTGCTGGCTCCCACAGCCATCCCTGCAGAGAGGTGACCTGTTCTCTCAGAAAGCACTGGGAGTTCTGACTTGATGGACAGTTTTGAAGATGATTTTAAGTCTGCACTAAGACCCATGAGCAGGCCATGAAAGAAGAGAGAAATTGAAGCTTTGTGGAGGACTTGATGCTTAACATAGAGAAACCTCTGGGAGATTGCAAATGATGCAGGAGGAGCAGCAGAAGAGGGTTGTGCTTGAGGGAAAAACCAGCCCGTGGTCTGAAAATAGGGCAAGGCCCCCTGCTTGGTCAGGGCAAGGACTCTCCCCTTGTATGCCCCATCAAGTGCTCACTCTTTGCTTGTCTCAAGTGCTACCACACCTATGATAGCCTTGAAGCCTCAAAGTTGGATTTAATTTTAAGATGAGGTTAGCCAAGAGGAGCAAACAGATGTGTTCATGTTTGTACTCAGAAGTTTTTAAGCTTATTCCTTCTTTGGTTTTGTTTTTTGGTTTTTTGGGTTTTTTTTTTCCCTGCTGCCTGTAGTTGAACAAAAAATCTAAACCTAAAAACTGAACAAACTTTCTGATTAATAATTTCTTACGTTTGAAGGAGAAAGGCTTTGGCTTTGAAATTCTTATGAAAACAGAGTCCTTCCATGCTGGGCAAACAGAGTTACCCAGCGACAAGGCAGGGAAGAATAAAGGGAACAGGAGGTGAGGGGGGAGAGGAGCAGAGCCTGTGTTCTCCCCAGTGTCCTTGGTGGGCTCAGCGTGCAGGTGCAAGGGTGGCTGTCCTGAACTGGTGCCTCTCCTGGGCCATCAGCCACCACCTGTCCTCCTCCCCAGCATTCCTGTTGTGCAGTGAGCCCACTCCTTGGCAGGGTGTGGGGACAGTCCCCAGCCATCCATCTTGTTCCATGGAAAGGCACCTGCTCCAAGAGACCCAGCACAGGACACTGCTCAGACCATCCCAGGGCATCATTTACTTGTTCCAGACAGTTTGTTCCAGCTACACCCTGGCTCTTTGAAGAGTAATCAAAATCTGTCTTTGAAATGCCACATGATGAAACAGCTTGATTGGAGTTGTGGTGGAACATCTGAGGGTCAATTACACTCCCTGCATAAAAAACATTAGGGCTTCCTGTCCTTAATCTTTTTTATGGCTTTGCCTGCTTTAAAAGCCCTGTATATAAACAAGCCTTTAAATAAATAGACTTGGAAGTTTAATCGCCTCACACAGATTTTTACAAAACTCTGTTCAAACCATCTCAATCTTCAGGATGAACTAAATGGGTTGAAACCATTACGTTTCTCTCTGTGAAGTGGCTTTTAGAGATGACCCTTCTTTGAGCTCTCCAGGTTTTCCTCCATGTGCTTTTAGATGTGTAGGCAAATCAGTAAATGCCAATACCAGCAATATCTCTCCTTAGCTTTTTCCTTTTTATTCATCCAAGGATCTCACCAGTCCATTTGTGCACAGCATTAAACTCCTCATGAGCACTCATAATTCCTCTGTGTCCTGACAGTGTCTTCATCCACAACTGCACAGCACTTTAGAAGAATTACACCGTACTTGCTACCTGGCTGATCAGCACAGTCCTCGATCATTAATAAAAGCCTGCAGGATCAATGCCCCGCTGAATCATGAGCGGGTTATTTTTAGAGGGATAAGCCTCTAAGAGGGGGTCAGGGCTAACCTATGCTCACCCAAGTACCAGCTGGAAGCTGTGAGCTTCTTTTTCCTGACCAGGACAAAGTGCTGTCTCAACCCTTCGAGTTCTTTTTGCAATAGAGAAGTTGTAGCCAAGCCATGGTTGAGAGAGGGGTCGGGCACACGATTTATGGAGTAAGTAAAGTTCATCGTAACTCCAGCTGGCAGCTTCGCGAGCCAGACATAACTCAGCTTCCCACCTGGTGGCTGCTGGGAGTGCTATTTAGAGAGGAGGAGATTGCACCAGGAGAAAAGAAATGGAGAAAAACCCCCTTTGAGATACTCTGCCAGCACAGGAGGGGCAGGGAGCACAGAGCTGTGGGGATGATGGAAAGCACTGCATTTCCTTTGGGTCTATTCCTTGGGAAGTTTTACTCTGAATTCCTTCGTGTTGTGTTCCTCTGTTCCATCAATAACCCTCCTATTTTGTAGTTGCAGCCAGCAGTAACATCCCCCAAACCTTCTGGTGGTCTTAACCTCTCCTCACCTGTGCTCAGTCTACCTCAAAGTCTTGCTGGCCTCCGCTGGACTCCAGTATATCCACAGCCTTCTCGTTCTGCTCCTTCTCCTTGTGTTTCCAGGGCAGAATTGCTTCTCTCTGAGCCTTGCAGCCGTGCAGCCAGGCCCAGTTTGGAGATGAAAGGCTGTCCTAAGAGTCTGCCTGTGACTGCTACTTCTCATTGATGTGCTTCCTTGTGTTTGAGCCAGTATCAATGAGCAGCCAAATGTAAGGAGAGGAAAATCATTACACTGCACCAGTTCCTCCTCTCTTTTACTTAATGAGGAAAAGATCATGCAGGCAGCAGACCTGGAAGCAGTGTCCTGTACTTTTAGGCAGAAACACCAGCTAAGTCCTTCCCAGGATGAGAACAGCCCTGAGCATCCCCGGGCACAGAGCCAAACCAAGGAGCTCCAGGCTCTGCAGGGACAGGGTTCAAAGTCCCCTCAGAGGACGCTGGTAGGGACAGGACAGGACAGGCTGCTGGCTCAACAACCTGCCTGGATCTGGGTCACAACCTGTGGCTGCTGGGTCACCAGACTGTGGCCAGCTGTGCAAGGATATTAATGGTTAAATGCTCCAGAAACAGCCTTGGTGCAGAGCATGCAGCTTTATCCAAGTGGTTTTCCAGCAGGAACTGAAGCCACCACAGCTCCTCTTCCCAGCCACCCTGTCCCAGGCACTGTCTCCTGCATTTATTCTCTTGCTGGACCCCCACACTCATTTGTTTCTCCCTCTCCCTCCCAAAAGGCAGGTAACACCCTCCCTTTGTGTTTCCCTGGATCAGCCTCAGCCCACTTTTCTTGGGTCCATGACCTGCAGAGCTCTCCTGGTCAGACAGCCAGGTACTCACCAGTGCTGCTGACACAGCATCACATCTCCAGCTCCTTTCAGCAGCTGTGCATCTCCTTCCCAGAATCTCCTCTTCTTCCCATCCCCTCTTCCTCCCTTCTTTCCTCAAAGGAAAGTGAAATCATCTTTTCAGTCCCTTGGAGGATGCTAAACATCTGCATGGAAGCCTATATGCAACTCAAAAGTCATTATTAGCCTAGTTCATTAAGCTGTTAATGATGCTAAAGCATGCAAAGTACCTTAAAAACCTCTTCTTAAACAGCAGATTTACCCTGTGGCTTTTAGGGTCAGTGCAAACTGATATGTATGGCATAAGTGCTGCTGTAGTGCTTATTCTTTTTCCCAGTGTATGGTGTTACATAGATCTGACCACCTCAGTGAATAAACAGGTCTGTATCAAAGGAGACATCTGGCAAAAAACCCTGAAAGATTCACTTTTATGGGAATAATAAATATATCATGCCAAGCTTCATTTGGGATCCTCTGTCCCAAAGACCTGCAAGAGACTCTCTGGTGAGATACTGAGTACCTTGTCCCATTTTCTCACCACCAGAACTTGAAAGGAACATCAAATGGTGACTTTTACTCTGACTGAGAACTGCAGATTAGGATGTACTCAGCATGTGGGGATGAAGCACGGGGGTGGCAGGAATTCCACCACCAAAAAATTTGGTGTTCACTGCTGCTGCCAGGCAGAAGGGGAGTTAGGCCTGTGCCAGTTGTTCCACTCTCAGGTGATGCCAAGATCATTTCTGTAGCACTGTACAGCACCCATGGGAGCTGTGACACCCTCTCTCCCATTTCAGGCAGCACCACCTCCCTCCAGGGGGGCTCAGCCTGTGTGTACAGGGCTGGGCAGCCAATATCAGCTGGTTTCAAGTCTGCCCCCCAGCTTTCAAAGCCAGTGTGGTGTCAGTGAGGCCTCGGTGGCTTCTCCCAATGTGAGATAAAAGTAGTTTATTGCACAGCGCTAACAATGTGATTTGTTCACGCATTACCCAGGGGTGGCACAATCTGTACTGGTTAAAGGGAAATGTTAAACCTGTCACTTCAGCAGGAGACATCCGAATGTGCTAAATGGGTCATGCTGTTAAAACAAATATCCCCAACCTACATTTATGAAGTACTGCAAAGGGACAGATATGGGAATGCTGCAGCATCTGGAGCCTCTTTGTCCCTGGCAGCCACAGCATCAGGTGCCAGTGCCAGCACAAATTCCTGTGCAAGGCAACAAGTGCACTGGCAAGGAAGGTCATGTTCCCAGAGGCTCTCAACAGTGGCCAGATAAGCCTGTTTAGTTGCCAGCCAGCTGGGGTCTGACACAGCCCCTCCAGCAGTGCAGGTGCCATCCACCCAGCACTGGGTCAGTGAGCATGTCCACGGCTGAGGGGGCACAGGGATGAGGAGAACATGCTGGCTTTGGGGCTCCTCCTGCAGGGACAGCACAGCAGAGGTGTGGTGGCGGGGGCAGGCTCTTCTGATGCGCTGCACGTTCCCACTGTAGCAGAGAGATGCTCTCGAGACAGGGGATGGCTTTGTCTGCATCTCGGAAAAGGCCCAAAGGAGTCTCTGAGCAAAAGGGAGAGCTTCTTACCAAACCTGCCAGAAACGTTCTGCAGGGAGCTGGGCTTGCACAAATTACCTTCTTCCCACCCAGCACAGACATGGGGAGGGGCTGTCTGTGTCCCCAAAATTTCCCGTTCTCCACCTATTCCACAGCATTATTCTGAGCTGGCCACTTTCACAGGAAGTAAAACATGTGAACCAGGGTCAGGTGCTGTCCTGGCCCATGGTGTGTCTTGCTGGAGGAGAACAGAGATGCAACCCAGAGCCTGCGTGAGCCACAATTTGCCTTCCCCTCCTGGCTGTGGGGGGCTGACAGCCTGTGGAGATCTGAACCTGCACAGGCTGTTTCCTCCCTCACGTCAGCTCAGCTGTGCTCTCACATTTAGCCCTTGCTGCCCTCCCTGCTGCCTGTGAGAGGGATCCTGACAGTGCCACGGTGAGTGCTTCAGACAGCAGTGCTCAGTAATTACATGGAAAGATACAGCAATAGGCAAATCCTGCTGTTTCTGAGATAAAAGAATCCTCAAGGGTCCCACAGTCTTCCTGCTTGCACAGCCCCCTGGTATCTGAGCAAGGCACTTGTGCTCTGCCATCCCCTTCAGGTGCCTGCTTTGCTTGGATTAAAAAGGAAAAAACAGCCGCCTCATATCCCAGCACTCCAAGGACAGCAGCTTTTGGCTCTTTACTCTAGAGCCAAGGGGTTTGCCTTCTTATTTGGCATACAAAAGACTGGGAACTTCTCTGGTTTTCAGCCCCTTCAATCCATGCCAGAGCCCAACAAGGTTTGTGCTGACAGCAGGGAAGGAGAAACTTGGAGCGCTGGCCACCCTGGCACCATCCAAGGACCCAAGGAGACTTCTTCAATATCTTCATCTACCAGATTTGCACATCTCCGCCTTCTACCTCCTTCGTTTTCCTGTGTTACAGCTCTCCTATCTGATATTTTCTTCTGTGAGTATGCCAGTGAAAGTAATGAAGGTGCTGCCTGCACTGTGATTAGCAGCACAGTCAAGTGCACGCAGCTGTGGGTATCTTGCAGTAACTCTTTCAGGCTCTCTGCAAATCCCAGCAGCTGCCTCCAATTCAATTACACATGTTTTCCATGCTGATACCAATAGCTGCAAAGCAAGAAGCATTATTTTGGCTAACAGAGAAGGTTAGGGGATGAGGAAGAATTCCTGCTTTTCTAGGCAGCCTGTTTCCAAGGCTTGACAACCAGTGAAGAAATTTTTCATAGTATCCAGTCTAAGCCTTCTCTGGCACAACTTGAGGCCAGAGGATCATCCATGTCCCCCTGGATGGCATTCCTTCCTTTTCTTGAGTCATGTACTGCTTGGCTTTGTGTCATCTGCAAACTCACTGAGGTGCACTCGATCTCACTGTCTCTGTCATTGATAAAGATATTAAAGAGCACTGTTTCCAAGACAGAGCCCTGAAGGGCTCTTAATATAATATAAAGCAATCAACAGCAATAGAAAAGTATCTTAAAACTAGATATTGATTTCCTGTCCAATGAGATACATCTCAGCCACTTCCCAGCCTCCCTGAAGCCACACTGTGGGGCTGTGGCCCCATACTTAGGCTGAGCAAGGAGACCCCTGACCTCCAGCAAGACCCTGGCTCACCCCAGTGTCTCCCAGGGAGTTAGGTCAGAGTAAAACAGGAAAAATGAGATGAGGTCAACTTCAAAAGTGTCAGAAGGAGAAGTCCCACACCAACAGACACAGTCCAAAAACAATACTTCAAATTAAGAGTCATTGTCCACACAGTCCCCAGCTTCTTTCTCATCTACATCTACAGTCCCCTGATCTGTCAGTCTGCAGTGGAAACATCACCACACACCTGCCTGTCACAGAGCACTTCCATGTTCCTATGGAGGAATCCATAGCCGGTGTGTGTCTGGGACAGGGTTCTTTTCAGTTACTTGCCTAGGAACTTTTCAAAGCCATGCAGATGCTTAGCACTCACTGCACTCTGTGGTGCTGAGGCCCACTGCTTCAGTGCCTGCCATGGGGAAAAGAGTAAGAAGGTCCAAAATTCAGGGATTTGTCCTGGGCTTCCGTCCCTCAGCAGCACAGACTCCTGGCACATGGAGTAGAATACTGGCACATGCAGTAGAATGTTTTATTCAGAGGATCTCAGGATTGCGACCCTGCCCAAGCAGAGCACAGAGTCACTCCAGACCTATTTGTTATTGTCATATCAGTGCTAAAGAACTATTTCTTTTGCTTGCTATTTTGGGAAATCAGGAAGTGACTAACAGACCAGCAGAAAATGCAAAGGGGCACTTGTCTGCTGCCCATCATTTTCTTATTCCTGAGCAATCCACCCATTCTTGGCTGCTCAGGGTGCTTTTGAGCACGAGTGAGCCTTAGAGAGCCCTGGAAACAGCCAGGGCCAGAGAGCAGAGCTGCTGGGCTGCTTTGGTCATGCTCTGCTTTTCCTGGGATTTGCCACCAAGGCCATTAACCAAAGGAAGAACAGGCATCCACTCTGCTGCCCACCTGTCACTCCCACCCATGGGAATGTCTGCCATTGCTGCAGATTTGCAGGCAAACTGGCAGGGATCTTTTCTAAGGCAGAGGGAAACATAATTGGCATAACTGACAGCATAAGGAAGGTCGTTATCAGTCCATTGATCAGAAAAGAATTTCTAGCAGTAACCTGTGGGTTTCCAGCTTGCTTTAAAAAAACCAAACAAGAGGGAGCAGAGTTTCCTGTCTTTTAAATGTTTTACTGAGATCCACTAAATATGAATAAGATGAAGCACTAACTGCATATTAGGACCTAGGTGCATACCTGGATTCAGTAAAGCAGAACACTATCAAAATATCTGAGAGGAGCTGGAGGCTTTGGAGGAAGGCCGAGATTTTCCCTTTTTTATTTTAACGGATCTAGGGCTATTAAACCCTGTGTTGGGGGTGATGTAGCACACTCAAAACACATTCCCATGGCAGATGTCCTGCATTCTACCTTGCACAGCCCTCGATTTGGTAGCAGGCATTTGTGTATACACATGTAAGTCGCCATGTAACAGCCTGATGCAGTCATCTCTTTGCCACTGTCTTGTTAACAAACAACCTCTGCTGTTCTTGCTCTGCATGACATGGTCCTCCGAAACCCCCATGGCACTACTGTCACTGCAGGTCACCAGTAAGGCAACACAACGAGGGAAAAAATAAAAAAGATCAGTGGATGTTTTTCATGGGCTTCTGTCCCTGCAGAAAGGCAGAGCCCAGTAATGCCCTCACACAGCAGTGGCTGTGATCCTGCGCTATGCCGGGTGGGTTTCTGCTCCCTGAGCTGCTCCAGCAGCGAGTGCAGGGCTGGGACCTCAGCCAGACCTCAAACAAGTGGCCCCAAGGGAGAGCAGAGCTCTTCACCTCACCCGTGATCAGGGAGGCAAATTACTCAGTCTTCAGAGGCTACCTGAGGAACTTTATTTTTAGAGGAACCTCTGAATTATGCATGAAACATAGGGAGAGAAGGTGGCATTTTAGAGGAGATTGTAGCATGGGGCTGCATCAGCCCCTTCTTATCATGGGCACTGGGGATTCAGTCAGGTACTGCAGAGTGTGGGACTGCTCCAGCAGGAGCTGAAAAGAAAGCCTTGCTGCAAGTACACTCTCCAGACCCACACCAGCCCCAAACTTAAAGCACAGGGAAGATCAGAGGGGAGCTATAAAGGATCAGTGGATGGGGATGCAAGGTTGCCCTTGCTCAGTGGCCACCAGCCCCATGCAGCACAGGGATAGTCCCAAAAATCTTGGATCCCACTCATCTGAGCATGGCGCATCCAGGCAGAGAACTGTGCCAAGGAGCTGCCTAACTAGGCATGGCTTGAAGCAGCAGTGAGCAGGGAAGCCTGGCTCCATCCTCCAGCACTCACCCTGCCTCCTCTGGAACCCCCACACAGCTGGATGGAGAGGTCAGCTCCCCAGGGCTGTCAGAGATGGTCCAGCTGCTGCCCACCTGCACATCCCCCAGCTGCAGGAAGGTTTTCAGCAATTGCCATGCAGGCTGCAGAGATGGAGATATGGCTGGGAGATGCTGCAAAGCTCCTTCTCATCTGCTTTCCCAGGGAAATGACCAAACAGAAGAGTTTGCTACAAGGCAGAGGTGATTTTGGGGTCTTTTTTCCCTTCCGGCTACACTCTTTGAAAAGGTTCATCCCTGCTGGTTTGTTTTCCTTGATCCTTCTTTCCCTATTTTTCAACAGGCAGGAAACTCCTAGAGGCAACTTCCAGATTCAAACAGAGTGATCTGGGCTCTGGGAGCAGCCTTGGAGCAGCTGATCCAGATCAAGACAGACAGGAGCATCCCCTGTGGAGTGTAGCACTGACTCTTCCTGGAATGGCACAGAGCCCACAGGTTTTACCCTTAGAAGAGAGTTTGACTTCAGAGCTTCAGGCAAACTCTTCCCATGTCCCCCACAGAGCCAGAGAGAAGGGCTCAGCCTGGCTGTGACACCTGGCTCTGGGCAGGGGGAGCGAGGGGAGCCAGTGGGAGAGGGGCCAGAGACATCCCCTGTGTCCAAGAGACTGGACAAGGATGGCAGTGGAATAAGTAAACATGTTGCTAGGAGACACCAAATTTGAGATCAATAATTCATGAGATCTCTGCAATGAAGTGAATAATTTATGGTGTGGGAGGCAGGGGGAGAAATGGGGAAGAGGTTTAAAGCCCTCCCCATCATGACTAGTCCCCTGCCTCCATGTCTTGCCCAAACATCACCCAACCTCACATGGATGGAGAGAAAGACAGGGGACCTCTCCATGCTTGGAAGAAACATCCAGGACAACAGCTCAACCTCAGTGTCAGTGGGCCCCAAACAAGGCTCAGAAAACACGGCCATCTGTTTAGAGGCTGTTCACCAGTTCAGGCTCGCCTAAATGACTGTACATTTGGCAAAGTGTTTTTCCTTTCACCAAATGTGGTCGTTGCTAAGTCATAATGTTAAATAGAAACAATCCTGAGAGACTCCAGCGATCTGTTAGAAATGTTTCATTTAGAAATCAAGCTAAATTTAAATGAGAATGGGTTTGTTCTGCAGTACTTACCAATGTGTTTGCTTATGAGTTGAATCAAGTGCTCCATTCAATGTGAAATAAGAATTTTTTTTTTTTAACTACATCTCTGGTCACTGAAACAGTAAGAATTTCTTTTTTTCCAGAATGCTTCTTGAAATTAATTTCTGCAAATGAGTTTAGGGAGGGAAGCTGGCTGATAACATATTCGTGTTTGGACGCTTCTTGAATATGAGTTCAAGGTTTTACCCAGCCTCTCAGGAGACAGGACAGCCTGACAACCAGTTTTTCCCCCAGCCACACAGGTCCATGTCAACCTCCCTGTACACCTCTCCCCAGCTTGGCAGTCACTGGAAGATGGACCAGCTTCTTTTTCATGGGAAAGGCAAGGTGCCCTTGGGTGTCTCAGCATGATGTGCAGAAACATAAGGGAGTTGGGAGCCATCCTACCCACTGCTAGTTTGAAAAGGATGCCTAAGCTAGGAGAGGAAAAAAATTATCTCTCCCCCACCCCCTTTAAAAAAGCCCAGTACGTTGAACCTTCTGGGAAGGTCTCTGATGGCTCTGTAAAACCCAGTATTCATCAGCATTCAAGGGAAAGATCTCTGTTTGGAAATGCCTCCTCACAAGCCAGAAACACAATTGGTAGAAAACAGCCAGGGTTTGATTTTCTCTGAAATGGAATGGACTTTGGACAAGGACTGGTTCCAAAATTGCCTGGTACTACCCGAGCAGTAACAATGACTGAGTGAGCTGTTCACCAAGAAATGAAGAGAAATATCACTTTGCCTCTAGCAAGGCCTTTGTGAGCAAGGAGGGTCAAATACAATTTCCAAACCCAGTTATATCCTATTGCCAGACTTGGGAGCAAGGCTTTTGCACGCTGCAGCTCTGAGCTGGGCAGTGGAGGTGCTGGGCACCCTGTGGGAAGTACTTTGGAAACAGTTGAAATGGAGAGAAATTATTTACTCAGAGCCTAGCAAACAAGCCAGTGACCTGAGAGGTTTTCAGTAACAGAGAAACCAATTTTGCTCTATCTGCTATATTATGTTCCCTTACTATGGGCTTTATAGAGTGCTGGGCCCTGAAGAGCTGACCTTTTCCTCCGAACGTATTTTTGGGGATAGAACTGCAAGAAACTCCATGCAGGAAACTAAGCGTAAATTAAACAAAATAAGTACTGATGTGCTTTTGGCTCCAAGAAGACTGGAAAATACTGTGGCAATAACTCCAATTTGCACAGCTGACAGGAGGGAGAGGGCTGGGCACGAGGGGCAAACCACAGCTTCCTCGTGCACTGCTGCCAGCATCAGGGCTTGTGAGCATCACCACGCTGTCAGAAGGCTTCCAGCAGGGAGATAAATCAACTCCCAGCCTCGGAAAGGACAAAGCTCAGCTGATCTGGACACCCCTTTCTTGCGCACACTGCGCGGTTGTAAGACACAGCCACGTTACAATGATCTACAGGATCTCTTGCTGGAGCCCTGCCACATCCTGGCTGCGTTCCCGGAGGAGCTCACATGCCCTGTGGAGACAAAGGCTTCGATGCTCCATGGCCACGTTTCCCTCTCCCCGTTAGCCCCCACGTTCCTCCTCCCCAAAGGCATTCATTGCCCCTCTGTGTGCAGACATCCCCGCTTTGGGGCTGCTCCTCATGCTGCCGAAGCAGTGCTCGCAGCACGTGCGAAGGCAAGTGGTGGTGGTTTTACTTTCACAACAATAATTACTCCACAGTGCGCTTGTCAGTTATTGTGCTCCGTGGTAATCAAAACCTCCACTTTGAAAATACAGGGCGGATTCCCGTCTGTTTCTGCTCTTCTCCGTGTGGGAAGATCACTCATTCACCGCTCTGTCTTGCAGCCAAGTCATGACAGATGGGTGGGCTGGAGTGAAATTCAGGACGTGGTGACTCATGAAATTGTTCCAGCAGCTCAGGGGTGTCACTCTCCTTCCTGTCACACAAAATTGTGCCCTGGTTGCTGCAGCATCCCCAGAGATGGGGATGTCCTCCTTGCAGCAGCATGCCAGGCCCAAAAGCTGCATCATGACCTTATGGCACTTCATGAGGGGCTTCAGGGGGCTGCAGGGGAGCCCTTTGCATTCCAACAGTAAGGAATGGGAAGCCATCACTGGTGATTCATGCCCATTAAGGGAACACAAGCAATCCTCACCCCTCTAAATCCACAGCCAGCTTCATTAACTCCCAGCTCCCTCTGCCTCCAGATCAATTGTAAGATAAAGCTGCATGTCAGCACTTGGCAATCTCCTGGTCTTGAGTCCAGCCAGCTCCCATACACATGGCCTGACAGAGCTGGCTGAGCTCAGCCACTCAAACCAGGCCCTGGAGACCCCTCTCCCAGCTTGGGAGAGGTCTGGAGGGTCTGCAGGGTGCAACACAGGGTGCTGTGAAGGTCTGTGTGCAATGACAGGGTTGCACAGGCTGCCACTGCTGCAGCTTGCAGGCCCTGGGATCTGCTGCCAGAGGCAGAAGGAAGCTCTGCACTGTGGTGGCAGGCAGCGACACAAACCCAAGGGTCTGCATGTCGCCACATGCCATGGCCGCTTCAGACCACTCTCCATCCCCAGGACCATGTGTGACTAGCCCAGCACACTGCCCCAGCTCCTTGCATCCTGGAGATGTTTGTATGAGCTGAGCATTCCCAACAAGACACATATCCTGTGAATCCAACCTTTTCAGCCTCTGACCTTGGGGCTGGGAGTTTTAAAACCCCAGCTTCCCTGAAACCCATGGCTGCTGCTAGGGCCTGTCTCAGCAGCCATTGAGCGTTTGCTGCCAGGGTGGTGACTGAAGATCTTTCTTGATCAGCTAAACCCTCGAGTGCTTTGGCTGAAAGGCACACGCAAAAGGTCCAAGCTCCTTTTTTCCACGCTGGAAAATTGCTCCGCAGGGCTGCCCCTGAGAAGGGCCCACCACGTGCAGAAGCCCAGTGAACCACAGCATCCGTCTGACACGGTGCCAGGCGGGAGCGCTGAGTGCAGCAGCGACATCGCTGCCACGAGAGCCAATGCATAATACTGTGGTTGTCTGGCTACAGGTGCCTGAATCTAATTTGGTATTTCAGCACAATGATCATTTTAATTAAGTAAAGCCAACTGCCTCTGCTGGGTGTGCTAGTGTCCAAAATTCCCAGGCAAGTTTCCATTGCATCTCCCCCACCCTGTTCATTTCCGCTGCTTTGTAAACACTGTGCTTGAACAAAAATATGATTTTTCCTCCAGGTACAACACAACAAAACCAGATCTCAGAAGCAGACAGGAGGCTCCTGAGGCAGCAGGAATGGGGCATGAACTGCAGATCAGGGACTGTGCACACTGTGCAGGGCTTTGGTCCAGGCTGGATCCACTGATCAGAGGATGAGATCACAAGGGCGACCTTTAACCAACAGCATCCACTGCAGTGGATTTCCAGCTATAAAGAGACTGTCAGGAGCCTTAACCAGACCAGTCTTTATGTGACAGTGAAAAACAGCAGCAGGAGTAAGAAGCATGAAACAGAGACCAAAAGCACAATTCCTTTAAAAATGTCTCACCTTTAGAATTGATGTGAAAAAACAGAAAAATTGTCAAAGAAACAGCTTTAAGGACTCAGTCCAATTTCATCAGGGGGCTGAGCCTTTCTAAGATATGTGATACATCGTATTTAACATATGTGCTTCCACTGCGTACAGAGCCCCTCTCTGTCACTAGCAGCAGACTACAAGGGACCTCAGGAGCTGTACTGGGCTTTGGGCTGGACGAGTAGAATTTGCTGACTATCCCACACAGCCCTTCTTCAGGAGCACCCTCATCTGTGGGCTCAGCCTAGAGGGGCTCCAAGAGGCTTCATCCCTTGGTTGCTCCCTCCCGGGGAGAGGGGCTATCCCAGCAGGCTGCTTAACCCACAGGTGCTCACCATTTCAGGTATCACTGGAAGTAGCAGAGCATCATGTTTTCAGCCATAAATTCACCAGCTTCTCCCCCTCCAGCCTCCCAGAGCTGGTGTGAGGACCTTACAGCAGCTGCTGATTCTTCCTGAGAGCCTGTGCTACATTCCCAACCCAACTCCCATCACTAAAATATCCCCGTGAGCCTGGAGCTGCCTTTTATCCCCCAGCAATGCTGCCCCATGCCAATTCCCATAATTTGGGCTGGCCCTGGGATGCTTCCACTGCCTCCCAGTGCTGCCCATATGTGCTCAGCAGACATGGCCCAACCTCCAGAGTGTGGCAGGCTCATGGCAGGGAGGATAGTCTGGCCTTGAGCTCCATCATTCCTAACCTTGGGAAGCCCCTGGGAGCCAAGTTTGGATCTGACCATCCCAAGCTGTCTGGCCAAACAGCTGCTGGGCTCCTTCCCTTGCTTCTCTGCAGGCAATTTCCCAGGCAGGAGACATTTTTTTCACCTAAATGGATGTGCCAAATGGCTCTTCCTGCAGATCCCTGTCTCTCTGTGCAAGAGCAGCAGCAGTAGCAGCTCCGGGAATTCAAATCTGTCAAGTTCTGGGGGAACAAATGATCCACAAATAATAGTTTCTTCAAGAAATAAAATAAAACAAAACAATATACGGAAAGACCACATGCCTAAAAAGAAATCGTTGGGGCTGCTGAATTTGCGAATCCAACCCTATTTAACTTTTTTAATTACTCCAATAAAGCCAGCAGTTTCGAGCACACATGCAATATTGAGAACAGATTCAAATCTAATTAGCTGTGTTCACGTTAATTAGATTCATTGTGTATTTGATGCTCAGCTCTTCCTTCAAGTTTTATCTTGGAGCATGTGTTCATAATTAACCCAAATTTAGTGTGCAGTTAAGGCCAGTTCTGTAAGAAAGGCTTTGCTCTTGCTGTCCCTATGGACAGTCCCTCTCATTTGTTGCCTGAGGTCTGTGAGGAATGCAGAGAACTGGACCTGCAGGGAGTGTGGCAGAGAAATGGTTCTTTAATCCTCACTGAGGTGTGATTTGGGGCTGCAGAGAAACATGAAATACCCAGAGAAATCACAGCCCAATAGGGATAACCCCTGGGGAGGTGCTGGCACCTCTGGGTGATGCTTGGGGGCTGAGCACCAGGGCAGACCCCCTTCTGACTCTGGTCATGGCGTCTTGGGGCTGGGGCACTCTGGCTGTGGCAGCCTTGGAAAGGTTTGTGCTTCCCAGATGTCACCTCTGTCATGTGGGCCTAAGTGGTCCTGCTCTGTGAGCACAAGGGTGTTGAGGTCCCTCATGCTCAGTGTCCAGCTGGCTGAGGTACCTGGCCAGCCAGAGGGGCCAGGCTGGGGACACGACATCTCCATGAGCTCAGACAATGACATTGCTTTTGGGAAGGATGTCATTTCTATAAAGCCTGGTCAGCTCTATTTTGAACAAGCTCTTTTTTTCCTTACCTTGATTTCATTAGCTAAATATTTGCTCCTGCAGGACACTTATAATTAGATTAATGTGTAGTTCTTGCTTATCTGAGAACGGGTTTGGTGGGCACAGAGGTTCCTGTGCTGTGCATGCCTGTGACTGCCAAGAAGCAGCAGCAGTTCTCCACAGCTGTCTGGGAGAGAGGAGGGAGAGGATGGAGGGGATGGAAGGCAGCAGCAAAGCTCCTGGTATTGCTTTCCCAGCCAGGGGTTCCTGAGCAATGCTGCCCGGGAGCAGGGGAAAGCTTTGGCCAAATGTCTTGGAGGACAATTTGGAAAGTTGGATTTGCCTCCTGCTTCTCAAAAAAAGAGAAAAAAATGGTGAAGCATTCAGTGACACCCTCCCTCCGCCTGCCCCCAATAATCTTTTGTTTTTCTTTTTTAACTGGAAGCAGTAGAATTCATTCAAAGAAAACCATACAGGATAGTGACAAACTGGTCATATTGGAAAGCCTCTTTCATTTAAGAGTCAAGGAAATAGTTTGCTGCATAATGGTATGACATTATTAAGTTATTTGCTATTTGCAAGCCGCAGAAGGAGTGTTCTGTTTTGTTGACGATGACACAAAATAACCATGACAGGTCATTCCTACTCTTCAAAATTATCAGAGGAGAAAAAGAGCAGAAATTTGTTGACTTGTCCAGCTCTGCACCCAGAGAAACCAAAGAGGTGCTGAGGCAGAGACCTGGGTACCATCACTGGGTGAGGGCAAAGCACCTCTCTGAAAGGCAATTTTTAAGAACAGCATTACACAGACCAAACCAAAAACCACTGACTTTTAAATTCTTTTTTTTTTTTTTTTAACAGAAAAAAGGCTTGTGACTTTTTTTTTTTTTTTTAAGGAAATAAATTCTTTGGAAGGACATCCCCTTTATTTTTCTTTAATGTCTATATCGATACCTTCCAGAGTTCAAGGTATTTGGCTGCTGACAGATTTGGGCTGTCAAAGGGAATTCCTGCCAGCTGGCAGAGTGCAGGCAGCCTCGGCTCAAAGAGAGATGAACTGCACTGCAGGAGGCACTGGGAGCTGGAAGGGTGGGCAGGGAAAAAACTCTTAGGAGGCAAAGTTGGCCCTTTGCAAGGAAAGGATGAAGTTTTCTGGCATCACTGATATTCTACTTAAAGAATCACAGAATTGTGGAATATCCTGAGTTGGAAGGGACCCACAAGGATCATCAAGTCCAACTCCTGGCCCTGCCTTGAGGGCTGAATTATCCTGTTCCCCAGCTCTTCACCCATCCAGCCCCTGAGCCACGTCTTGCTGCTTCCTTCGCCCCGATGACATCTGCTAAGTTCAATACAGCTTCTTCTATGAAGTTCAAACAGACTAAGAGTTTGACCTTTTCTAGTCCTCAAAAAATAAAAAGGGAGTGGAAAGAAAGTCCTTGGTCTGTGTTCAGAGATAAAACAGATGTGCTAAAGCAGAATAGAGTTGGCGGGACACCTTTTAATGCAGTCATTCAATCAAAAATTGCTATTTCATCAAAAGCTTCTGGAGATGTGAACTTGGGTATAATTTCCCTTCAGAAGAAAGAAGAAACACGTAGCCTGCAAAACTCTTTATCTCCCCATTTGTCCCTTTTAGAGCACAGTACTTTCCTCCTCCTCAGTGTCTTTTCCAGTTTCTCCTGGATTTTCAGAAAATCCTTCAGCAGTTCAAGCCATTCTTGCAGTTTTCCATCACTGTGTGCTGCTCAGCTCCCTAATAAAGAATTTTGGCAGAGCTATAGAAATCAATATGAAATTCATCTTTGCAGCTGAGTTCCCTGGCACGCTGCATGCAGAGGGGGAGCTCAGAGAGCACAACCTCTACAAAACCACCCTACTTCCAGTCCCCCTGGGGGCAATGGAAACCCGCCCCTAGAAATAGCCTCACCTGGGACTGTCCTGCATCACTCAGCTGCTGTTCTGCTGAAGAGTACTTTGTCAGAAATCACCTGGCACTGGGGACAGAGGGGCACAACTCCAGGGAGATGGGCTGGGGGAAATCCAGGAACCTGGCAGGGAGCCTGAGCACCCCAGGGACTGCTCAGATGCAGTGCCATCCAACTGGGGAGGTTTTATGTTTTTTCCCCTTCCTGATGGATCGCTGGGTGATTTTTCTTTGCTCTGCAATGAGATGCAGAAAGCTTGACAAATGGGAGGAGGAAAATTTCTTGCGCCAGAATAATTCAATTTTATTGTATTCTTCACTGCACACCACACTGCCTCGAGCTTGCTGGGGGTGAAAATCACTTGACAGAGAGTATAACATGCAGAAAGTGTCAGAAAGCTCACTTGACGTGGCTGTGCTTTTTTCATCCCCTCTCCAGCCCCAACTGCACTGTCAGGTGGGAAATGCAAAGTTAAAGGGCTCTGGGTGGTGTGACATCGGCATCTGCTCCCCAAAATCTTGGTCTGGTGTTGGACCCAAAAGGAAGCCCTGCATGTCTCTGACAAGCAAGCAATTCCATGGCAACTTCCCAGCTGGTCCTTCCTTGCTCTACATCTCCAGTCACAGCCACGGTCCCTCCTGGGTAACGGCATTTTCTTCTTCAAAATTCTGCTGGAATTTCTGGTGGATGAAAAGTTTCCCAGTCTCCCCAGTTTAGGAGCTGAGATGCAGGGCAGACACTGCTCCACTGTGCCATGTGGGCTGCCTTGTTAAACCCTTTGCAATGCTCTGCCATGAAGAGGGAAACAAAAATGCAAACCCCACTAGCATTTTTTTTTTTTTTTGGCAGTTTATCACTTAAAGGTCCAAGGGACACTGCAGGAAATCTGAGAAGTATGAAAGTTGCTTGAAGACAAAAGTCAGCCCACCATTCCTTTTCGTGGCTATTTTCAGCCCTTTGGACCTAAAAGTCAGTGCTGGAGAGTGGAAGGTGACAGTGTGGGAGCTCAGCAGAGCCCTGTCCCACAGGGAGGGATTTTGGGAGGGATTCAGCATCTCTCACTGCTGTGATTTTTGGGAAGAGGAGCTGGTGCCTGCTCGCTGCAGGGAATGTGTTGCTTTGAAGGTGTCTTGATGCTGCAGCACTTTAAAAAGCCTTATGGGCTTATGCTGTTGGACAGGAGGAGGAGCAGGGGGTATGAATTAGACCCGTGAAATCTGAAGTATCTCAGTGAGTGCTGTTGGCAGGACTTGCACAAGGGGCAGGAAGCTGCTGCAGTGGGATGGGCAGCACAGGACAGGAGAGGCTGTGCACCAGAGCCCTCCTTCTGCCTCCTGGAGAGTGAAAATATGGCCATGACCCATCGAGCATCTCTGTGTGTGTGTGTGTGTGTGTGTGTGTGAGGGCCTGTGCATGCCCACAGGATCATCCTGGACACTGCTCATCACCTGGCATTGCCCCCTGCCCATGGTTTGGGACATCCCAGAGGCCTCCCTGGTTCGGTGGCAGCAGCCACAGGTGACAACTCCCTGCTCATGGCAATTTCCAGCCTGGCCAATTTTTCTGCCTCTTGACTTAAGCTTCATTGATATAAGGCAGCATTATTTTTTAAAAATAGAAATGTCATGCAATGCTTGAATCAAGTGTCTTGCAAAAACTTGGGGGGCTAAAAATAGGTAATTTGCACAGTAACCTTCACATGCCAAGCCAATGTTAGTCAGCAGGAGAGCCACGACTTTGCTTGATGGGGGAGCCTGGGGCTGGATTTTAGCTCCTCTGTGTATAAAGGCACTTGTGGAGGGAGGAGCAGACAGAGGAGCCTGGGGAATGGTGTCAGGAGGTGGGTGGTAAGGGCAGTCCCAGTGTGGATGGTGGGTACCACAGAGGTCAGGTAGTTTTGGAAGGATGCAGGCTGCACCAGGTCAGCTGCCTGAGGCAGAAAGAACCATCAGCCTTGCTGGTGTGGGGTGAGAGATGTGAGGGAAGGAGATGCTGCCCTTCCCGGGCATCGAAGCTGAATTCTGCCTTGCCTCAGGTCATTCTCAGTGTCTCTTTCCTTTGCACTAATAGGATTTGGGAGCTTAGCTACCTTTGTGCAGTAATGACAGCTCACCCCAGAGTCTTTCAGGCATGGCTGCTTGGCTGCCTAAAAGCCTGGAAAACTGCTAATGAAAACTAATTCCTGGCCGGAGCCTTGGCACCCAGCACGCCTTGGGAAGGCAATTCGGCCACAAGCGTGGCCATCCCTGCTGGACACGCTGCCCACAGGAGCTGCCAGCCACACACTGCCCCACAGCACGTGAGGTCCTCTGGGCACAGAGCCGTGCCTGTGTCACCCATCCTGCTCCCCAGGGCTCTCCAGCACAGCACTCCAGGGAGCTGCAGAAGGGCAGGGACACCTCATGGCTGCAGAGCCCTACCTAGCAAGGGGGGCATCTCTAGAAGCAGGGGTGCTTTTATCTCACAGAAAAGCCTTAACAAAATTCAGAGTCTGGAGCATTGCTGGCTGGAAATGGGGAAGATGTGAGTTTTCCAAAGCCTTTGGCTTTCCTACACCCAGGGCTCGGCATCCATCCTGACCTCCTTGAAGATGCCCAGGGAAAGGTTCATGTTTTATTTAGCCCTCTTGGCCTACTGAAGCAGTATTTCCTCACCTCTCCCTCCTTCCCACCCAGATGTTTCTTTCTCTTCTTCTTTGACACAGCCTAATGCTTCCTCAGGTGCCTGCCCTCGGTACCCAGTCTCTCCACTGCAGGAACACTAGCTCTGCCCTGCAAGTGCTGCTGAGTCTAGGAATGATTTTTGAAATTTTTTTTTCCAGAAAAGATGAACTGTGCAATCATTGTCCTAATGGATGTGACACGTTCTCCACGTACTCACACATAACATATGGTGCGAGATTACATCCTTCTAAATGATTCATGCAGTTCATCACCACCACAATTATCTGCTCCTTTCCAGAGCCATAGCTAAAATTCCCACCCCCCTTCCCTCTGGCCCCCCATGGCTCCAGCTGCTGTGATATTTTCAGCCTCAGGTAGACATCAGGTAGCTTTGCCCATCAGAGAAGTCATCTCCAGCCCAGCCACTTGTGCAGTGCAGCCAGATCACAGAGCACGGAGGGCTGGCTTCACTCCCTCCTTCTTCACAGCACCTTCTGGACAGGTCAGGGCTTCCCTGCCAGCACCTCCTTGATGAGGCTGCAAGGTCTGGGAAAACACATCCCACAGGTGAGGTGGTTGGAGCAGTTTACCCACAAGAAGAATTTATTTCTCCTATAATGGAAAATTCCTTTAAGGAAAAAGCATTCATTGAGATGCAAATTCACCATTCTCTCTGCAGAAAATAAACCCATTTTCCCCTGCACAAGGCTCCAGTAACCTATTTGTAATAGCCCTGCTCGACAGCGATATCTCCAGCTCCCCAGGAAAATTAGTGCACATTAGCACAGAGCAGGGGATGGAACCCGAGAGCAGCATCCTGGCCTTGCTTATCCTTGGGACATTCGAGACAGAATTAACACAATTTAACTTTTCTGACTCTCACATTTTGCTGGGGAACTTGAAATGGGTTTTTAATGTAGAAGCCTGGTCTGCAGCATGTGAACCAAGAGCTTCTTGGGGCATTTACCATCCAGGCTGCTTTAATAGAAAAACCCCATGACACGCAATGCCTCGCATTTGGGGAGACAAGGTAACGATGCCATGTGCTCCTCACTTACAACCAGGAGCTAATTATCCGGTGAATTCAGTGGGAATGGAACTGACACCAAATTATTTAAGATCCTACAGACAAATAAGCTCTGTTAAAAAAACATTGCTCAGACAGCGAGAGAAGTACTCAAATGTTGGGAAAGGCCAGATTTGTGGTTGCTGCACAACTTTAATTTTGCCCCATGTGCACTGGAACGAGTGAAAAGCCCCAGGAGGAAGGAGTAAGTGATCATTTAACTAAACACTTCATGGTAATGTAGATGGGGGCAGAACAGAGGTCAAACCAACTAGCATAAAACTAGCCCTGCCTAATTTCTGATGCTTGGGCTTGCAACCTTCTAACACAGTTTGGTGATATTTCCCAACCTCTTTTTTTAAAGTTTTCCAATGACTGTAAAACGCCCAAGGGACAGGAGTGATGATGTGCAGAGCCTTCCTGGGCCTGTGCCTTGCCAAGCTGACCAAGGAGCAAGGCCAGCAGCTCCAGGGCTCGGCTGACCTCACAGCTTCAGCCAGGAATTTGGATTAATAAACCTCAGCTGATGGATCTCCCTCCCCAAAGAGGAGTTCTTGTCATCCAAACAGCTCTGGGCCTGAATCATCTGTCTTTTTGTAAAGTGCATCAAAAGGCCACCAGTTGCCTCCAAAGCTGTTCTGGGCATGTTGTCCGGCCAGAGCTGAAGTGCCCATTGCCCTGCCTGGGGATCACGTGGTGCTGGAGTCACCATGGCCTCTGCAACCTCCCTTCCCCTGGCATTCCTCCTGCCTGGGACTTCTCCTTGCTGAGCAGAGAAGTCAGCACCATCCCAGCTTCTCCTGAAAAGCTCAGCGGGTGCCTGTACGCTGTTTGCAAGGAGCCTTAGATGTACCTCAACTATATCCCTATTAGCTCTCAGTCTGAAATCCTCCCAGAAATCAAACGGGAACCCTCCAGGCGTTTGAAATTAAATATAGCCCAACTTTGCAGCTGCCTGGGCTTCTGCAGGGAGCTTTTGTCTCGCCCACACGGTCTCCAGCCGTGCATTCCCTATACAGCCATTTGGTCTCCAACCATAAATTGCACAGTGAGACTGTGCCTTGTCTCAGCCTTGACAGGTTTGGGTACAAGAGAGTATTTCAGGGCATCACTAGCCTCTGACAAGGGCTGCAAACTAAAGCAGCCTGTCCAGATGGACTGATTTAAAAATGTTTATCTGTAATAAATATTGTTTAATGCCCTTAACATCAGTTAAAAATGGACTGGGAAGTATTTCCCCCATCAGAGGAGAAGGAAGAGTAATTAGCAATAAAAACCCCAAATCCACCAACAGGCAGAGGGGGAAAATAAACAGCAACCAATGCGAAAAGCGGCAAATTGATCTGGGAAGCAGAAGCGATGAGCAGAACAAATCTCTGGTCCAAGGGGGCAAGAAAGCAGCAAAGGGGATTTTCCAAGCTCTGAAGGAAGTTGAGCGATGGGGTGCTGGGGACTGGAACCCAGAGCTGTGCTCAGGTGAAAAAGGCAGAGATGGACAGGGACTATGCCTGGTTTTTCTACAGAGTGCAGCCAGCCAGTTGGTCAAGTATGACCTGTCAGGAACAGCCCTTCCCTCCATCCCACCATGAGCTCCCAGCCCCCCATCCCACTGCTCTGACTGTGCCTGCACAGCCAGCAGCCTGCCAGCTCCTCTACACCAGCTCCGTATAATTGCTCTTGCGGCTATAAATAATCTTCCTCTCCCTCTCTGCTCTTGCCATGACGTTCCCTGGGATGCAGAGGCATGGCGTCCCTGTGACTCAGCCCCTTGGCACTGCTCAGCCCCTGTCCCCGGGACTCTCCCTATCCCTGGGGTGCTGGCATGTCTCTGCCAGGTGGCTGAGCAGCGAGGACAGGCTGGGGACAATGGGGAGGTGGCTTTGCCTTGTCCCTACAGCTGTGCAGAGCTGTGGATTGGCTGCATGCTGCATCCCACAGGGATGGATTTGGAGCAAGGGGAAGGAGCTTCAGGGAGGGAGGCCCTTTAAAGTGAGCTTTGTTTGCAAAGGTAAAAAACAGAAGAAAGGAAGAAAGGGAAGAAAAGAAGACAAATGAGCATTTTCTTTTCCCTCCTACTGATGGAAGCGAGCAGAGCTTGCAGTGATGTTTTGCTTGTGTAGAAGGGAAGCACTAAGAAGCTGCTGTGTTTCCACCAACTCCTTCCCTTGCCATAAGAAGGCCTCACTTGACTCCAGTAGCTGGAGGGATGCTGTGGGAGCTGTGTCTGCCTTCCTCTGGCACCATTCCTTGCCTGCCCCTCCACTACCTTGCCTTGCCTTGCTTTGCCTTGCCTACCTCTCCTTGCTGTGCTTTGACTCCCCTACCGCTCCCCTGTCTTGCCTTGCCAATCCCTCCCTTGCCTTGCCTGTCCCTCACTTGCAGGGTCTGTCCTTGCTGACCCATGCCAGCCATGCCCAGCAGGACGAGCGTGGAGTTCTTCAGCCAGAGTGAAGTGACTGGTACCAGGAATGGCATGGCCCTGTTCTTGCCAAGAACATGCCAGGTCTTGGTATCTCCAGGGGCATTTCTCAGCTGTGGCTGCAGCAGCAAGGTGCATCACTAGCATGAGTTCAGCACCTCCTTGTCCCAGTTCTTGCTTGGGACAGATTTGGATATGGTTTTCCCCCAGGAAACCCATGAGGATAGGCAGATGTTAACAGGCATGAAGAAATCTCTCCGTGGAAACATTGCTCTCTAGAGACCCACCTTTTCAGCAGCAGCTGTGAGATTCAAAGTCATTTTTCCCCCTTCCATTTAAGGAGATACCAATAAAAAGCACAAAACCACATTGTGGCTCCATTTTTCAGTGTAGAGGAAAGCAGAAATCACACCATTTTCTAGGAAAGTCACGATCCAAATGCCCAGGGTTTGAAATAGAATTTTCTCTCTGACAACAACTATTTTCATCATTAGCAGCAAATCCAAAGTTTCCTGGCTCTTTGAGAGCACCAGCTCCGCTATTGGGTGCCCAAATGGGCTCGGTGTCACCCCACTGGAGGACACCACTCGATGTGCCCTGCCCCTGGGCACCCAGCCCTGGCTGCTGCTCACCCACCAGAGCCAAAGCTGGCTGGTAATTGGGAGCTAATTGAATCCATACCAATTACCTTTTCCCCAGTTCTGTTTCCCCCCTGGAAGGCTGCGCTGTTTTGGGCTGAGAGCAGCAACTGAAATTATCAGTTCTAATTCCCTATGGCTCCGTTTATTAGGCCAGAGGACTTCCCCAGGGTAATCAAACCCAGACAGAAAATGCATTAAACTCACAAAACAAACACTGGTGTTTGCAGCACAAAGCCCTTCCTGTCTCATTAAGATCAATTAGGTTGTCTTGAGCAAACTTTCCCCTTTCTTTCTGCTAAGCCTGGACCATTAAGCCCATCCTCCACCTAAACAAGCTCAACAGCAAATCTGAAGGTGAAAAATACCCACGCATCAGTGCTTTGCTTCCAGGCAAGCTCTGTCCAAAGTGCTGCAAAGATAAACGCGACAAGGCAGGGTGGGCATCCAGGACGTCTCTCTCAGAGCCCTTTTCCCCCCAGGAAGGATGCACACACACGAGACAGCTCCTCTCCGTTGCTCTGGGAACCACCCTGGCTCGCCCAACCCTGGCACAGGCTGCAGGATCCTCTCTGGGTGTGTGGGGTGTGCCGGCAGGAAGCTACTGCCCTCCCTGCTCAGCCCGGACTGATGTCTTGGTGTATTTATTGGAGGCCACAGCAAAGTCTTCCAGGGCCGAAAGTCCCAGCTGGTGCAGAACGACGCGGCTCATCTGCGGCGCTGATTTACACGGAGCATCTGCTGCAAGGGGAAGGGAGGAATACATTAAAGCCCGGTAAATCCAGGTGGTGGAGCAGCCCCGGCAGCCCCCCTCCCCAGCAGCCAGGGTTTGGCCATCCCTGGAAGCAACAAGAGTCCCGGGGGAGGACAGCCCCGAGAGAAGGAAGGAGAAGGGGTGTTGGCTGGTCCCCTGGCACCTGCTGTGAGTGGGGATGCGTCCCGGGCTGCATCCCGACCCTTGTGTGCTGCACACAGCAACAGAGCTGCTGCAGCCTAACGCGGGGGATGCTCCGAGAGGGAGCTGCGGTCCCAGAGGCACAGGGCTGCGCACATCCCCTCTCTCTGGGTCATAAGGAGCACATGCAAATTCCAAGCCCGGCGTCAGTGACCAGTGACCGGGGTAAGCACCCGAAGCGGGGACTCAAGCTTCAAGCCCTTGGATGTGCAGCCTCCGTCCCCACCTCCCCGCTGTGTAACAATCCCACTTTCTCACAGGCATGGCTGAGCATCGCACAGAGCAGAGCCGACGTGACTTTGCCGAGAGCCAGCAAGGAGAGGAAAGACATAATTAAAGTCCTGACTCTGGCTACAAAGATTGCATAATGAAATTAGCCCCTCGGTCCCAGGCGGTGGACTTCCTGCCGAGCAGGCGGGCACAGCCCGCAGCAGCAGCAGCAGCCCTCCGAGGCTCCCGCAGCAGTGCCAGCTCGGCTTCCGGGACATTCACCAGCCCCGCTCGAGGCTGGGCAGCTGCTGAGTTCCCACAAAAATCACCGCCCCCCAAAACCACACAAGGCTTGCGGATGCTGGCACAAACTCATGGGTTTCCGACAGGGAGGGAGCTCTCCTCGCCCGATCAGGGACAGCTCATGTGCTCTCAAGTGCCCTATTCCCATTAAACTTAAACACAGCAGGACTTCTGTAGGGGTTTCTGAATCAACCCCGTTCAACGGGAAGAGGAGATTCTCGTTCCCGAACAAGTGCAGCCTGGCACAGGATTGCATACACTCCAGGCAGCTCCTGACTCCTGCTGCTCGGAATCCCCAGCACGGGAGAGACCAAATTTGCAACTGTGAGCCAAGGAAGTCACTCCAACATGATATTGCAGGGGAAAGATGATGTTAATTCAATGGGGAGGGTGTCTGCGTGTTGTTTAGGGGTGAAAAAAGAGGAGGGAGGGGAGCTGCCCCTGCCAGATCTGAGAACCACAGGAGAAGCTGATAGGATTTCTGCTAGAAGGCAAATAACATCAAGAAGCCCCTGGAGATTGTTTGTTTTCTCAGAAATCTTAACATGCAAGAACTGGAAAATAAACAGTGATTTTAGAGAAACCAAAGAGTCTCTTTTTTTCCTCCTTTGTTTTTTAGAACCCAGAAGAAGCAGCCGTGCAGGTCTTGACTGATTACTGTGCCAGGTGCTGCAAGGATGCCTGCAAACGGAGGACCAGGACTCGTGCAGATACGGGAAAAATGACACACTTAAGGGTAAGCAGGTGGTCTGCTTAAGGGTTTACGCTTAAAGAACGGAATTAGGGCTTGGCTGGTGTAGGATATTCCTCCTCTGTTGTGCTTGTCCCAGCCCTTTGCTCCATCCCTTAGCTGGCCCAGCCGTGTGGGTGAGAGGCAGCATCTCTGCTCCAAAGGTTGGCTTCACAGGTGATTTGTATGGGACTAATCCAACACAGCGAAAGTGCCATGCAGAAAGAGCCAGGATCTGGTGGTGTCACAGACACATGCATCTGCATCTTCCCCTTCCATGGCAAAACTGCTCAATGTCCTGATCCCAAGTGGAGGGTGTTAGCAGAATCCCACTTTGAAAGTTCTGTGCACTCTGGAGGACCGGTACCTGCAAGGACACGGGGAGGAAAAGGGAACTTTGTTATGTGAGCTACAAAGTAGTAGATGGACAGAACAGCCATGATGAAGTCCTCAAATAGTTTTGAAGAACAGCCTCTGCACAGAGCCCAGGAGAAATCCGTGGGGACCCACTCTGGAGGACAAGAACTGTGAGGTGCTCTTGCAAATGAACGAAGTCATTGGCAGAAAAATTGAGTGTTTGCAACTAATTATTTTCAGTAACTGACCAGCTTTACGGATGGCTGAGGAATATTCATCAAATAAATTATTCATGACTCCTTTCCACTGATCAGCAAATCAATTAGCCACAAACCTCTCTCCAATTATTCATCCAGCTCGAGCGGGATAAATGGGGAGATTTATGACACAGACAACCAAATAATGTGTGTTTCCAAACAGGGACCCTTAAGATCCATAAACCTTGTTCTGGACTGGCTCAAATGACCCAGAGCTGTGACTCACAGTTAAACTCTCTGAGCTCATGCCCTGTGTGCTGCCTGCTCTGTAAAGTCTCCTGTCACTCAGCGCACTTGGGAGGTGAGGCAGAGTAGACCTGTGGGCAAAGGGCGTGGAGAGACACAGTCTCAGGGGGTTCAGCAGGGCTCACAAGTGATCTGGAAACACAGACATGCTCCTTGATGAATAAATTAGTAGACATGGCCAAGTCAAACACAAGGCCTGATGCAGAAGTAACCAGTGATGTACATAAGGTGAGGTGTGATGATGTACAAATCTCTTCAGCTATAAACTCCACAGTTATGGACCTGTTGGGAAGTTGCATTTATGCAATTTAACCTCTACTGTTATAATTCACCATAAAAGCACTCTCACACCAAAATTAAGAAGTGTTGACAATATTAAGCTGCACAGTAAATGTAAGTAAGAGTTATTAGACTAACAAATAGTCAAATTAGCATAAGAGCTGGCTTTGCCTCGCTGGAGTAACATCATTAGAGTTCATGTAAGTGAAGCATAATTCAGCATAAGTGTGATAAGTGACCAGAACCGCAGAGATATCTCCAAATTGCCCTGCTTTGCAACACTTCCCATTCCAACCATGCTGGTGCTCCAACTCAGAAGTGAGGCCTGCCTGCCATATTTGGCATGGACACAGGTCCCTCATGGCAATCTACAGCAGTGCTTGTTAATATGGTTGGAAATTCGGGTTGTGGCTGGCTTGCACAGATAAAGAGAGTCCAGATGTATGAGGGCAGCTGCTGTACATGCCAGGCAGAGCTTCTTTTCCTGCAGTGATCAGGCACAGGAACAGCAAGACACTCCAGGGGAAAAGCATCACTTGCAGCTTTGATTGATCTGGTTAGTGGATTAAGCTCATATTCATCCAAGTACACTTGCAGCCTTAATCTGCTTTCATCCCTCTGCCTGGGAGGGCTCCCTTCTCACAAAGTCCCATCCATAACTCCACAGGGTTTGTTCATTTGGAGCTGCTTCAGCTACAGGAAAGAGGCTGTGAAGACACTCTCCTTCTGTGTGGTGACCTGGTGCAGAGCAGCCTCCCGGCCTTACCTCCAGAAGTGCTTGGTTTCTCTGGGTTTGCTAATTCTCCCATAGTTAGCATCCCAGTGCATCCCAGTAGTTGGCATCTCAGAACTGCAGCCACATCAGGGAGCTGGGGCAGTCAGCTATGACAGGGGCAGCTGCATCTTGGGAGGAGTGGGAGCCTCTGGGCCAGACAATTCTGCATTCCAGAAGGGTCCCCCACTGCTGCCATGAAGGGACAGTTCTTCCCTCTGTAAGGTGTGAAGGTGAAGTGGTTCCCTCTCAGTGAAGCGCTGTGAGCCTGCAGGAGAGAGGGTGCGAGCAGGGCTCAGGCTGGTGTCCCTCTGCTCACTTTCCAGTGCTGCACATCCTGGTGATGAGGACAGCTAACCAAGGAGTCAATTCTCCTGGATCACTGGTTTTGCACCCCAGGGAAACACTCAAACTGAAGCTGGATGTTTAGGACAGGGCTCTCCACTCTTCAACCAGTGCTGTCAAAAGCCCAAATCTGTGGAGTTAAGAGATTTCCTGCAGCATCAGTTCCCATCCCCGTCACCCACACGCAAAGCCCACCTATGACAGGGTGGTTTCAGTGCCTCTGAGGTTGGAGCTGCTGCAGCAATGCTGCTGGTGAAGCATCGTACCTGCGCCTGGGCAGGGCTGGGAGAGGTAGGAAGTTCAGAGCTGTGGCAGGAGGGGCACTCCAAAATGGATACCTGAGCCTGACTTGGGCTACCCGTGGGATGCTGTGGGAACTCTGCCATGGGGGATCTGGGGCAGGCTATGTGGTGTGGGAAAAGTCTGGGCAGCCCCCTTTCCATTTCCTCTTAGAGCTGCTGAGCCATACCTGGGGCACAGCCAGGAGACACCCAGCGTCCAGGGCTCTGGGGCTGACAGCTCCCCAGGGCAGTGACAGGGAGTCCTGGGCTCTGGGAGCGGCATCAGCTCCAGAGGTCGGCGCTGAGGACTCCGGGGTTCAGGGACCGACCGCAGCGTCCAGGGATGGAGGCAGGAGGAAGAAGGCAAGGGTTCTGGATTCTGATGCTGCTCTTCGGTCCCAGCGATGGGTTCGGCTGTCCCGAGGTCTTGGACAAGTCCCTGACCCAGCGACAAAAGGACGGGATCCCGGAGGACGGGTTTCTCCCGGGTGCCAAGAGCGGGGATGGGGGACCCCGGCTGCAGGATGGCGGTGGAGGAACCCCCGGTTCCCGGCATAGGGGGTCCCGGGGGACGGGGCTGCGCCCGGGTGCTGCGGCCGGAGCGGCGGGCTCGGGGGTGGCGCCGGCCCCTCCCGGCGGCTCCCGGTGCCCGCAGCGGCGGCGACGAGGGGCGGAGGGGCGGTGGGCACGGCCCCCTCGCCGCGCCGCCCCCCGCCCGCCCCCAGCGCGCCTCCCGCGGACGGCGGAGCGCGGCGCGGGGCCGCGGGGCCGGCGCGGGGCGGCGAGCGGCGGCGGGGCGGCCGCAGCCCCCGACGGCAGCGGCGGCGATGCGGCGAGGCGGGGCGGCGGGCGGCGAGGCGGGGCGGCGGGCAGCGCGGCGGGGGCGGCGGGCGCCGCGGGGCTGAGCGCCGGGCGGCCGGGGCTCCTCGGCCCCGGTGGGGGCACCCGCCCGCCCGCCCGGCGCCGCACCCGGCTCCGCACCCGGCGCACGGATTTACGGCGCGGACTGCAGCCTCCGGAGCGGCCCGGCAGGTAAGGCACGCCGGCGGCACCCGGGGGCCTCGCCGCCCCCGCAGCGCGGCGCCGAGCATCCCCCCTCCTCCGCCGCGGTATCGCCTCGCGGGGCTCTGGACGCGGCGCAAGTTTCCCCCGTTGCGGTCCCACCGGGCACCGGCTTCCCGCTTTCGCCCCCTCGCCACTCCGCCAGCGGATGCTGCAGGGATGGGGCTGCCCCGGGCTGCGCCCCTCCGCCGGCCGCTCGTCCTCCCCTCTGCTCCCCGCTGCGCCCGCACCCGCCGAGCCCTCCGGCGGGACAACGGCGAGGGCCGGGATCCCGCTCGGGACCGGCCGCAGTGGCGAGGAGCCGGGTACGCAGCCAGTGGTAGGGGGAGAGCGGAGCCGGCTGCTCGGGCTGGTGCGGGAGAAGCTTCTGTTGCTCTTGGACCAAACTTGGCTTCGGGGAACCTGGCCTCGGGGTGGGAGCTCCGAGAGGGACCCGTGGGACGGGGGAGCCCCGAAGGGCATGCCCAGAGCCTGCCGCTGCTCAGGGTGCGGGTGTCTCGCCCCACGGGGTCCGTCCCGCTCCCGGGGATGCTCCCCGCTAGGCCTTGGCTGGAGGATGAGCATCGTGCTGGAGCTCGGTTCTCCGCAGGGAACGGGGAGTCCTTCCAGCCTCCTGGCAGGGCTAAGTGTTGGGGAGGCTCTGGATGCTCCCGTTTCCACCTTGGAAACACGTCCCCTTTGCAGTCGACCTCAGAATGTGAGTGTGGGAGAGGGGACATAGCCCATGGGCGAGGTGGCACAGCCGGGGCCGTGAGGAGGGGGCAGGTTTCCCTGAGAGTGCCGAACATGTTCTGAGCGAGACTTTCCCTCTCCTAGCCCGGTGGCAGGGGCGCTGCCCACCTGCAGCCCTGATGTGGACCAGGGGACGTGGGTACTGCTGGGCGTCCTGCCTTGCCGCTGCTGTCGGGGGCGGATTTTACCGGGGTACTTCCCTGTGCGTGGAAGATCCCTGTTTGCAGCCTCTTCCCTCTTTTCCCTGCACGGTGGCAGACTGTCACCATCGGTCGCGCAGACGGGCTGTGCGGCTGAGCTGTGACTTCCCATGGGCGTGGGGGCATCGATCTGTGGCTCTGCCTTGCGAAAGGGAAGGTGTGCTCAGCCCAGCGCATCTCCTGGGGAGCCCGGTCCTGTGCTCCTGCTCTGGAGAGATGTCAGATCTGGAGTCCTCGCTCTGGCCATGCCGTTGTCACACTTCTCGTTGGGCAGCCGGGCAGCTGGCACGAGGTTTTAGGTGTCCCGTGGTGATTTATGCCAGGAATTTGGATGCCTCTAGTTGTGAGCCCCCTTCACAGAGGCCCGCAGTAATGCCCACAGTCCCAGTACAATCTTCTCCACATCTCCCAGGCTTGCTGTGCCCCACGGGTCCTGCGCAGCTCCTTGCTGTGCCAGCACTGATGCTGAGTCGGGCTGCATCCTGGCTGCGGGGTGCCCACCCTGTGGTTACAGATCACAGGTGGCACTGGGCTTCCCCCAGGTGCCTGTTGTGTGGCAAAGGGTGCCCTGGGTTTATCTGCAACAATGGATGTGAGTACAAGAGTCTGATTGCTGTGTGCAAAAATCCTCCTCCAGAAATCCCCTTCTCCCAAGCATCACTGACATAAGGTGAAACAAGCACAGGTTCTGCAGTTTTAGGGCTCTCTATGGGTTTTGCCGCAACCAACAGTAGACGGGGCTGAATATAAACCAGATTTTTATCGGTTTCCCTGGGTTTTTATCTGTTTCCCAATGCAAGACTCTTGCTGTCAGAATGAAAACAGATGTTTGGCTGCCCGTTTAAGCCAGAAATGCCTCTGGTTAGGACACTAGCAGTATTAGGATCTCCAGCCCCATCCCATTTACCTCAGTGGCTTCAAAGGCTGCCTGAGCATAACTGCTCTTAAACTCCTCTGGTTGCTGCCAGAGAGGTTTCCCCTGCTCCCTTTAAAGGATAATAAGGGATATATATACAAAAATCCGTGCAAATGGTGGAGGAGGGTCTCAGAGTGATGTGCTGAGGAAGTGAGCATGGCTTGGCACAGCGTCTCAGCTGGAGCTCTAGTCTGGCGCTGAGTCCCCAGTGCTGCTTCCCTGTGTCCTCATCCGGCTCTGGGTGCCTTGCTGTGCACTGCAGGGTCTCCAAGGAGCTCTTCAGAGGAAACCCGGTGGAGATTCTGGGCCCTTGCTGGGGAGGCGCAGCAGCAACAGTGGGATGAATACCCATCCCCAGGAGTGCTGTGTACACACACCCACCTGGGAGACAGCCCTGCTTACTCTGTTCTTTAGCACATGGACCCAGAGAGAGAGTGCTTTCCCGTGTCTGCTTTTGTGTTTTAACGAATGGATTGCTATTTTGCTGTGGGACACCTAAAAGTACGTCCTGTGCATGGGGTTGGAGCTCATCAACCTGCTGGTTTTGTTGTAGCTATCCTGACAGTAATGCTGCCTGGGGGTGGTGGCAGGAGGGTCCTGCAGGTCCTGCTGCAGGCTCGGGGTGTCCTCCTTTGTGCACAGGGGTACAGAGCAAGGTGGCACTGGCCCAAAAGGCCATGGCAGGGCTCTGCTGAATCCCAGCTCCCAGGGTGCTCCTTTTACCTGTGCAGCTCACTGCTGGTGCCCTGACAAGTAACTTTGTGTGTAAATGGGGATTTCTTCAAAACTCCTGGGAGGAGCAGCTGACAACAAATAGCTTAGTGGCAAAAATGTGTGTGTGTGAACTACAGTCTAAACGGGAGAGGGAAAACATCCAGTTACAGAACTAATGCAAATGGAGTTGGCTTTCATCTCTCCCTGCAGCATCCTTTGTGGAAGGCATTTGCATTTCCCCAAAGTCTGTTTGCTACCTATCCTTCAAGCAAATCCAGAGCTAGAGAGCAGAGGAAAGCCTGTTTACAAGGTGTGGGGTGGCTTGCCAAATCTGGAGAGAACTGAACTCAAAATATTTGATAATGAAAAGCCTTATTTTAAGGTAGCAACGCTGAACACAGCAGGGGATGGCACACACAGACTGCGGTCTGTGCTCCACTATTGAGTGCAGGGTCGGGGCGCCATTCCTGAGCTCCTGCTGCACCATTTCATGCAGGTGACCCATCCAGAAGGGTGATGGGGAGAAGGGAGGCTCATAAATTCCTCTGACCTCCCCCTGGCACAACTCCGGAATGACACTGGGTTTTATGCATTCCTGCAAGTGGATGCTGGAGCTGTCCAGCATCACCCTGTTACATATGTGGGAAGACTCCCGTGGCTCCCCTCAAAGATCCACGAGCCCTGGGGTTCTCAAGTGTCCTCAGTGGTGTGGGGAGCTCCTGCAAACAGCTCCAGGGTGGACTGCTGCCATTCCGGAGGGAGCCTCCAGCCCAGAAGACACAAACAAAACAGGATTTCAGGAGCACTCCAGCAACAGCTATTAGCTATGCTAAAAGGATTAACAGCTCTGCAGGACTCATCAAGTGTTTAAAACGTAACTCAAGCATCAAAGGCGACTCTTACAGGCTCACATTTTCACATCAAGAAACTGTGAAAATTTCTATCCAACTTAATTAAAACATTCACTCTGCTCGTTAAAAATAAAAAAAGACAAAACAAAGGCCTTTTTTCCTTAAGTACCAAGCCATTTTGAAGAGAGAAGTTTACAGCAAAGTATGCATATTTCTTTGTTATAGCATCACCTTTATGAAAGTCTCCTGTCTCCAGATCACTGTCTGACTAAACTCAAGCTTTCCAAAAAGGAAATAAATACGGTTTTGGTATTGTTTTTGTTGTTATGCTTTTTCCCTGGCTAGGGACCACAGAAGAGACATGAAAAAGTGAGAAAAGCTTTGTAGAGAAAGTTAGATAAGAGGGTGGGGGAGTGTCAAAACCAGACCTATAATAGGAAACAAGCCACTGAAGTGCTGGTGAAAGTACCTTTTATCTTGAAGGCTCCAAGTGCTCTGCAGTGCATGCACACAAGAGCTGAAAAATAATCAACAACAACTGGCATCACCACCTTTGCCGGCAGAAGAGTCACCCCAGGCAGGTCACTGGCTCACTCACCATCGGTCCCTCACTGCCTCTCTGCTTTGTCTGGATTCATTTTTGGGCCACTGACTTGAAGAAGGACATTGAGGTGCTGGAGCAAGTCCAGAGAAGAGCAGCAAAGCTGATGAAGGGTCTGGAGCACAAGTCTGATGAGGACCAGCTGAGGGAGTTTCGGGGCTCAGCCTGGAGAAAGGGAGGCTCAGGGGGGACCTTATGGCTCTCTACAACCACCTGAAAAGAGGCTGTGAAAAGGTGGGAGTTGCCCAGTTCTTCCAGGTAATAAGTGACAGGGCAAGAGCAAATGGCCTCAAGGTTTGCTAGGGGAGGTTTGGGTTGGATATTAGGGAGAACTTCTTCATGGAAAGGATTGTCAAACACAGGAACAGCTGCCCAGGGAAGTAGTTGAGTCACCATCCTGGAGGGATTTAAAAGATGTGTAGATGTGGCTCTTAGGGACTTCATAGTGCTGAATTTGGCAGTGTCAGGTTAGTGGTTGGACTCTACAATCTTAGCAGCTTTTTCCAGTCTAAATGATTCTATGCTTCTATGATTCCATGGCTGAGGTGTGATGTTGCTTATCAGTCCCTTCCCAAGCCCCTTTCCCTGTGTGCTTGGTCCTGGTCAACATCACAGCCACGGGGCTGTGATTGAATTCTCCTTCCCTGTGATGTGTCCCAGGTGACAATGGGTCAACCCCAGGCTTCAGCATATACTCACCCTGGCCAGTCTCACCCTCCTCAGAGGCCTCAGTTATTTCAAGTGCCCCGGGGAGATGTAAAATAGGTAGTCAGAGTCCCCAGAGTTCCAGTATAACTGGAACGGTACCACTGGAATTATGGGTGCATTAAACACAGTCTTTAAACTTAGTAAGTGCTTTTTTTACTTTCATAGAGGCCTTGAACATGATAGGATTTCATCCCATTATGTTAATTTTCTTGGTTTTGATTGATAATGAATTAGTGTTCCTCCCCAAAGGAATAGACACGTCCTCTCTTTCCTCTTGTTTGTGTGTGAGTTTGATTTCTCCCTCTTCACACTGTCCTGCCTGGTCAGAGAATGCTTGGAAGGGCAGTGCTGAGAAATGCCACGAGGAGCAGTGCTGCTCCTGCTGCAGCTTCCCAAGGGGATTTGCAGCACCTCTTCCTTCTTGCCTTCCCACCTGGCCGTTTTCTTGAGGCAGACTGTAGGACTTGAGCAAACAGCCTCCTGCCCCTGGGAACCCTCTGGGCTGGGCCAGCTGTGTGTTCCCGTGCAGGGACAGCAAGCTGCTGTCGCACAGGGCTGGTGGCATGGGAAGGTGTGTGAGCACAGACTTTACAACCATGTACTCAGTGCACGGTCGGGATGTGAAATGCAGGAATTAGGAGGTAGACAGGGTTTTTCCATCAAGTGTTTATAGCACCTTCCTCACTATGTGTCTAGACATAGCTATAAATGAGGGAGAGGGCTATTACCTAGGAATAAAACCACTGAAACCAGCCCTGGAGAGCTTGTCGCTGTGTTTCCAAGGAACTGGGAGATTCCTTATGATTAATGTAACAATATCAAAGGCTATAAACTCACCACAGCTGGGTACTGAGTCAGGGGACACACTTAAAATGTACCTGCCACTTGCAGCTTAGACTTAGCATTAACTGTGGTCTCTTGCCAGTCCTTGGCCATTCCAAGGGCTGCCACTTGTTTACAGATCAGGGGTTCAGCTCTGCTGACTCCACCAACTCCAGTGGCATCGTAAAACTGCCCGGTGGTCGCCAAGGTCTAATTACTCATTACAGTGTGGACCAGTGGTGGCGTGGAGGAGAGGAGAGGTCGTGAATGGAGCCCAGGCTGTGTAACTCATGGGGAAACTGCCTTCACACCTGATAACTTGAGGCCGGGACAGCAGGAGCTGTGTGCATGGGAGTTCCTGTGCAGATGGGAAGTGCTTGGGAACTCCTCCCAGAATGTACAGTCTCCACTCCAGTCCTTTTGATAGAGGTGGGAAAAGTTATACTGCAGAGATCTTATTTTTTCAGATGCAAATTCTGCTCTCTGATCATTGCTTCTGCCATGTCCAGCACAGCAGGGTCTCAGTCTGCCTAAGGCTTTGCCATACTGTTATAGCATCAGTAAAAGTAATAAAGAAGAGAATGGACTCCCTGGAAAAATACCACGAAGCAAACCACTGACACACTCCTGGCAGTGTCCACAGTGAAAGCCCAGAGAATTACTTTTTTCAGCTAAGAGTAGCCTACCTACAGTAGTCTGAATGATGGAGTGAAGTGGCAGGGGATGTCTCTTCTGATCCCTTGATTGAATTAGAGAATGAAAAAGGGAAGGGAAAGGGTCACACTGATGGCTGGGACCTTTTAGGACCTGCTAGCCTATGGCTGATCTGCCTTCTGAGGGAGGAAGGATGAGAAACAGCAGCATGGCAAGTGGTTGGTGCAGAATGCAGGAGATGGGAAATTTGGGCCAGCACCTATGTACCTGCAGGAGATGCTCCCCAAGCTGGGTTTCCTCCCCCAGTCAGGTTTCTTCCTCCAGATTAGGTTTCCTCTGCAGATTGTGCACTGTGTTCAGGCTTTGTACTCCTGCAGAGTTTTCTTGTGTCTCACATTCAGGATTAGGAGGCACTTGGGTAACATGGCCCTCTAAATACCTAAGACCTATTAAAAATTGCTCTCATTTGACTCCACAAACAGTGTCATTGGGAATACAGCAATGCTTCTGGGATGTGAGTAAATATTGGCCTTGAATGAAGTTGTGGATAATGGGAGATAAGTTATCAACAGCTGTTTAACTTCATATTACTTCCATGCAAGATAACACTGAGCTTTTGCAAGAGGTTAATAACCAGATGCAGAATCCATCGCTGCAAACACAGGCACCTGGCAAAGTGCATCCATAATTTTTCCACTGGAGTGTTATTACAGCTGAAGGAGCATGGTAGCAGGGAAATGTGCCGGTCAGTCTGGCTCCAGTGGCACCACAGGTGATGTTGTTGAGCTTGTGGCTCTGTGCAGTGATCAGGAGGACGAGGGTACTTTCCTGTGGGTCTGGCTCCTCCAGATCGAAGGGGTTAGGATGGCATCATTATCTGGTTGTATTAACAGAGCTTTTGTTGCTGCTAATCAAGCTTGAATCCCTGTGCTGGGCAATGCCTGTATTGCATGTCTGAGCACAGTGACCACAAAGCAGAGTGTGAAGGAGGACAAGCAGGCATTAACACAGATATTTAGAAGGTGGTGTTCAAAACATGAAGTGTGCACCAGTTGTGGATCACAGGATCACCACAAAAAGGAATGCAGCTGATGCTAATCAAGATTTTAACCCAGAGTTATGGGTCCGCATCATCTTAGATGGCTACTGGTCTCTGGTATGGCTGTTCCAGCCTGCTGTTGGACCTGTAATTCCATGGAATTCGAGGAAGAGGTTGGCAAAGGCCAGAGGCACTCAGGGAGATTGGAAAGGCTCTGTTAGCGAGCAGCACTTGGCTCTGCAGCCACCAGGCTTCTCTGCAGAAGGACTCCTTCCCAAGCGTGTCACTGGCTGTGGAGTTGGGGCAGAGGAGGTATCTCCAGCCACCTGCCCATTGCCACAATGCAGGCCTACACTGGCTGTTTTAATTACATTCCTCTCACTTGATCCTGGCCACGGATACTGCAGACTTTCAGCACTCAGATTCACAACAAGTCAGAGCCAAGGGAAGAGTTGGGGTGGGATGTGGAGGGAGTGGACCACTGCCTGCTCTCCTCTGCCTGCTGGGCCCATGGGGCTCCTCAGTGCTCTCCCTGCTGATCAGGCAGACACGAGGTCACCCGTGTCAATGCCCGGCTGGGACATGCCTTGGATGTCTCTGAGGATACCGACTGGCTTGACTGAGCCCTCGGTGGGGGCTCCTGGCAGAGCTGGGCTGGCTTTCAGTGCTCCTGGCTCACAGCCCCTGCTTTATCCAGCAGACCACACTGCTTCTCAGCAAAGCTGGCTGCAGATGCTAGGACAGCAGCTGCAGTCCTATTGATCCCTGTGGGGATGATAAGCCCAAATGAAGACCCTTGGGAAATCAGCACAGAATACAAAAATCTGGCTGCAAAGCAGAGGCTCAGACTGTGACAGCTCTGCAGACAAACCCATGTGAGAGTCCAGCTGCGCAGAGCATCCACAGAGAACCTGCTTTGAACATGGATTTGATGTTTGGGATACACAAGGAAATCTTTGTTGCTTCGCATGAGCCCATCACACCTTTTCGTTCTCCCATAGGAAGCATGTGGATGCGGATCCAGGTCCTTGTACCCCGGGAGGGAGCAAATCCTCAGCTTCCCTGGGACAAAGTGGGTTGCTCAGGTTGTGAGGCTGGAGTGAACAAACAGATGAGCAACTTGGAAACATGCAGACTTCTTATGGTCTCAGGGCTGGAAGGTTCAGAGGAACACTATGGCCCCCCCAATGAAAGAAGCCTCTCCATGTCCCAGCACTGCACTGGCTGTTGCACAAGTAGATGGGGACATGCGTGTTTTCAGACCATGCCATATTCCTGGTATTTATACCCTGCTGGAATAGCTGGGAGCAGGGGCTGTGTGTGCTGGGGGCAGTCTGGCCTTGCTCACTCCCCAGCATGTTACAGGCTCCAGGTGCTTTTGGGCCAGCACCATTAAATGGCTCATAGCATTACTTGCTTAGGCAAGCACATCTCTGGAGTCTTGCTAGTAGCTCCAGTTAAGAAGAAAGCTGTGTTACTAATCCTCATATGTAGCTGCTTTTTTCCAGCTGAAGCATTCCAGCTGAACTTTTCCCCCTGTGCTGTTTGCAAACCAGGCGGAGTGCGAGCGTGCCCTCACCCTTCCCACACACCAGACACAGCAAGGCAGCAAGCAAATGGCAGGTCTATGGTTGTCCTTAGCAATTAGCAAATAGCTCCAGCTGCCACTGCTGCTGCCCTGGGATGACTTTTCTGTTCCCTGTGGAACATTTCATTTCTGCAACAGCAGCAGAGCCAGGAGATGCAGGTTTGCTTTTTTTATAGCCACGCCTTGCCCTTGCCTATCATTTACCCAGCAAGGTTAAATTGTAGTCTGAAATCAACTTTATTATTAAAGGTCCTGAGTTCTTGAGTTATTAAAGGTAGGACAGCCTGGGTTGGCCCTTGTGGACTTGCATGCCTGCATTTAAAAAGCAAAGGAAATTCCTGTAGATGTGCCAGCAGCACCTCATGCTAAGGCTGGTCAAGTTCTATGTCCAAGTGAGTGCTCCCTGCTGTGGACTGTAACCTCGTGATTCTCTTCTGGAGTTGGATTTTAAGCTCCTGCTGAAGTTTGCCTTTGCAAGCAAGATCCTGGCTGGCAACAGCTTCCTTGGTTTTCTGCATTTCCAGGAGAACCTGCTTGCGTCGTGGCTCTGCTGAGCAGCACCTCCCCTTGCCCTGTGCACTTTGGCTCCTCAGTCTGCTGGTACCGCTCACCAGAGATGCTACCAAAGTTTATGCTGCTGCTACACATCCTTTTCCTGGGTAGCTTCCACATAATTAATTTACCTGTGGAGCTACTGGCTCCTGTTTTGAAGCTTTCTTTTAATTGCTTTGTGAAATATCCAGCTTCTCATTTACTCGTTTGAGTTCTCTTGACATGTCTTAAATTTTGGGGAGCATGACTGCTGATTTTTAGTGTGCAGTGCAGCAGCAAACCACCTTGGGCTCCCTGGTAATGGGAATGTCTTCCTTCCACTCCTCCCCATCCCTCTGCTAGTTACAGCAATATAATCACTGGTTTGTTCAGTTCTTATTTCCGTGACAGAAATCAATCTCGTGTTTTCTTTGGTTCCTCCTTTGATTTCTTGGCTTTTCTGATCTTCCCACATTTTCTGCAGCTACACAACTCATCCAAACTAATGACCAGCAGTTTTTCACCTCAGGTAGCATCATGTGCCCTTAGACCCTGGGCATTGCTTGTGCCTCTCTCGCTCAGAGTGGAGGTCGTGGTGGGGCTAATAACCTCATAATTAATTCTGTCCTCCTTATAAGCAGGCTTTGGCAATGAATCCTTGCAGTCCTACATGGATCTTGCCTCAAATTCACGGGAACTTCACGAGAGTAGCATTGCTTTGAACTCCTTCACACCAAGTCTAGCAGGGGGAGTATAGGAAATTTATAGTTGCAAAAGAACTTTGTGAAGTTGCATTATGCTCCATTTCCTTGGCAAAGGAAAATGCCAAGAAAAATAAAACCATGCAGGGAAAAGGGAGTAAAGAGTGGAGAAAAATGCTGCAGACATAAAAGGATAAAATGCTGAATGGGACTGGAGAACTGACAGCCTTAATGTGGACTTGGGGGGAATTTATAAACCTGAAGCCAAGTAATCACAGAGCCTGGGTAGTATAGGCGACTATTGGGACTCATTGCTCTTCATTAACCTTCCAGCCACCTGGGTTCAGGTGTCAACTCAACATCAAACCACAGCCGATCAAAACTTCCTCTGCTTGAAAAATTGTGGGGAAATTGCATTTTCAGGTGACTGAATGTGATTTTATGAGATCTGTGCTTTCCTCAATATTGTTGAATCATTCAATATCAAAAATCAGAAAATGGATATTTGGGCCTGAATCAAGTTCTGGGCTCCAGCCATAAAGAGCTGAAAAAATGCTGTTGTGTTTATTTGTAAGTGAGTAACCTGTATTTTTCCCCATGTGCCATGGGGCCTTTCTTGCCCCTGCCTCACAGAGAACTCAGGCAGGATCCAGGCAGGATGCCTTGCCCAGAGGGCAACATAGAAAGCAACTTCAACAATTTCTACAGTGAATAACCTTTTTTTTTCACCTGTATCTGCTGGGAATGCTCTCCCCTGACCTGGAGGTACAGGAGTGCACAGGGAGAGCATAAGAAAGATGCCATCAAGCTGGGAAAATTGTCTGGCTCAAGTAGCTGTGGGATGAGGGTCGTCTATCATGGCTGTTCATTTGTTCGGGAGAGAAAATGGAAGCAGGTCCAGAGAGCGAAAGAGGCTTTCCCAGGATAGCTATGACTCGTCAGAGGCTGAGAGAGACGTGCCATGTAAGCCCTGGGCCTTCTGTTTTAGATCTGGGTTGCTTATCTGGAATATAGAAATTACTGCCTGGGATGGCAGAGTGTCAGGTGAAAGCTGCCAAGCAAAGCATTACTTTCAGTGGATGCTGGGTGAGGAGTGCGTACCTTGGAAGAAGTGGTGGAAGCCTGGATGAGCAGCCTGGCTGCAGGCAAAATGACCGAGTTTGGATGCACAGTGAGTGCTGATGCCACCACAGCGCCCCTGAGCAAGGACTTTCAGTTCCACAGTGGCCCCCCACAAAATTCATGGCCACTGTACAGCACAGGGTGACCGACCACACTTTTGCATTCCATCGACAGCTCAGATCGAGTTGTAGACAAAATGTGTGTGATCAGGTGGCAGGGTTCTTGTAGCATCCTAGAAACTCCCTGGGACCCTTGTCCTGAGTGCTTGCCCTACACACGCCGCAGGGGAGTTAAAGAACCCTCCTAAACTTTCAGCCTGGTGCAGCCTGGTGAGCTCTGCCCCCTTCCTCCACTGGGGTATTCTCCAGTGGGAGGTTGTAGGGTAATACAAAATCACACCAGTAGCTTCTACTGGTCTCCTGCATCCTTTTATTTGGTTTAAAACAAAGTGTTTGCAAGTCATCACTGGGAATTCGTCGTCAGCCATCTGTCATGCTTAATTGGGCTGTCCTGTAAAATATCTTGCATATAAGTAAATCAAGAAGAGTGGGGCTCATAAAAGGGCCAGTGTGTGGCACACTGATGTTATTTATAGGCTTCTCTGTGGTGCTCATCACCATGGCAGCTGTGAAGGTCGATACTGACACTTGGGAGGGAACACCACGTATGTTTTTAGAAAGCCACGTGTATGAGATGAAGCGGTGCTTATGTGTTCCAGCGGAGCTGGGAGACAAGGGCACAGTGTCCTGCAGGGAGCCCCCAGCCCCAGGACAGTGGGGTGAGGGGAAGGGGACATGGCAGGTAATAGCAGGTCTGTGGGCTAAGGCTTCTGGGGTTGTAGAGCCCATAGCTCTGGTGCCCTGGGTGCTGCATCCTGGCATCTCCTTGGGGAAGTGGGGAATAAGCCAAAGGGGACAAAAGTACTCATGTGGAAGAGGCTGGAGATCCCTTCATGTGGTTTCTCCTCTTCAGGATGAAGCCCTCACTTACCAGCCTGTTTTACCTACCTTTCTGTTTAATTATAATGAAGCCAGTGGTGATTGCTCCACAAGCATCCAAGAGAAGCTTACTTTCTACAGGTGTCTTTTCTTATAACATTCTTTCTTCTTAAAAAGTAAACAACAGCAGCATCTCGTCATGTCAGTTCTGTAACTGGCACATAAAAATCCTGCTCCAGCCACATCCAAGCAGAGCTCGTTTGAGCATCTGCACCTCAGTCTCCACCCGGAAAGCAGCCCCTTGCAAAACTCTTATCACTCCCAGCAGCACCGCTGTCTCCAGCAGCAGTGCTCCAAAATGACTCTCAGTGAGATGTATAGCAAACCCTCAGTGTGGTCCTTTTATTACAAACTGCCTGGTCTGTCAGCTGAGCCAGTGATCCCAGTTCCTCCAAATGCCTGGCCAGGCTCTTTCAGTGGATACATCTTCATCTTCTCACCTGCATCAGAGTGTCACAGCTCAGCCTTGACCCCAGAAATCCAGGGCTTTAGCCAGTCCTTCATGCATCTCTCTCCCTGTCTGAGAAAAGCCTTCTATAAACCTACATCTTCCTTCTACTAAACTAACTGTGACTTTCCCATCTGCAGTCAGGAGTTTTTTCTCTTAAGGATGAGCAGAAGTCTCTTGAAAGGGGCTGTTTCGTTTCTCAGCAGTGTCCTGGTGCTCACAGTGCCTTTCTCATCATCCCTGCTCCTCTGCAGCAGAAACCAAACTGTGCCTGTTCTCCCATCCTATGCAGATAAGCAGGTGCTTCTTCCCATCCTGTTCTTGTCTCCTCTCCTTGCTCCCCATGGGCAGCCTTAGTTCCTGGCTGCTGTTAGCGCTGGACCTTTTGTTTCCATGAGGTAAACGCTGTATCCCCAAGACAGCCGCAGCAAGGGAACGTTCCTCAGGAAAGCCCCAGGGGACATAAAAGTCATTATTTAACTCACTGTTTCCACCTGTTGATGGCAACAGCATTTCTATTGCTGCAGGAGCACGGGGGCCCTCACACACACGTTTGTAAGCATTCAATTTATGCTTTCTTCATAACAGTGAAGTGCCTTTGCCAAAGGCATTTAGTTAAAGAGTTGAAGTAAATAAACTCACTGGAATTTTTTTTCCCTGGGAAAGTCAGGGGCTGTCCTGGAGCTTCTGCAAGCACTCCACTAACATTTACTGCCCTGGCATCCACTGTTAGTCCCACAGACACGAGGGGACCTGCTCATGGAAATGAGCCCACATGGGTAATGAGTGTTAGGGAGTTGGTGTGATGCTTTCCCTGCCTCCTACAACTCCATTCAAGAGCTCTTCTTGCAGAGCAAATACATGGGGTCTCTTTTTGCTCTAAGACTTATACGGTTGTTAAGCTTTCTACAGTGGAAAAAAGATTGCAAGGCAATTCAGCTCGCTAGCAAGGTCATGAATCCATGTAGATGTTATGAATGGAAACGATATGCATGTGCCCTGGGCTTTGCCCAATCATTCCAAGCAGTAATACAAGCCAGGATGAAAATAAATCTTAATACCAACATGCCCTACATGAAGCAAATACTTATTTTACATAAAACCTAATTTTAGCACGTCAAGACTGTGGCCAATCCACTTTGTCTCACCATGAGTTAGCATAATGACATACATATAGGTATGAATACATATATTTGTAAACATACTCTTTCCCCCCCATTTTTTTGCTGAATGCAAGTGCCCCAAGAGGCAGAACTTGCTGTCTCAGCAGGGAATCTCTCTGCACACTCACAATCCTTCCCTCCCTCGCCTGAGCACAGGGAAGGCAGCACGGGCACCCAGCCCTGCCATATTACACAGAGTGATTTGTCTGGGCAGAAGCAGCTAAGAAATGCCAAAGTATGGCTTTAGTGCTGACTGGGATCAACTGGATAGAACAAAATGCTGATGGGTGTCAGGCCCTGGGGATGCTGGCAGGGGATGCTGCCTGCAGCCCTGCCTCCCTCACTGGCCACAGCTGGCCCTGCTGTAGTGATCTCAGTGCTGGCAAAACAGCAGCATCAAAATGCTCTGCAGCGTGGGATTCACCAGTGTGCACGCCCTTTGTCTGATACCCTCGGAGAGAGAGAGTGGAGAATGCCAGAGGTTGTGAGGGAATGCCCTAAGGGAGTCATGATGTGCTCAGGCTTTCCAAGTGCTTTGGAAAAAGTAGCAGAGAGCTTTGCTTTTCAGCAAAAAAATAAAAGTCCTTTCTGGCATTATGCTTTCCTGCATCCTCCCCGTGTGGTGTCGGAGTTCGTTTATGCAGCTATATTAACTTTCACTTCACCTTTTTGTGCTGCTTTCTTCCCCCACACACTTTATCCTAGGAACAGCCCGGACTCCTCCACCAGGGCTGGTTTTATAGGAAGAGTTTGGATGTGCAGCAGCAGGGTGGTGTCAGCAGGAGCCTGTCTCATTCCTTCCCAACCATGCAGTGATTCACAGTGGCCTGTGCCAGCCAGCTGTGAGGGGCCCTGAGGACACCCCACAACCACAGCCACGCTGGGGCTCTCACAGATGCTCCCCGTGATGCTTCTGCCTGTCTGCATCCTTTGGGATGTGAGTGTGGGACTGGTGGCCCCCATGGTTGCACCAGGAGCCTTGTGGTCCCTGCCGCCTGGGAAGGCACCAGGCTGCCGTGCGGCTGCGGGAGGATTTTGGCTTGCACTGGCAGCCAGTGAGGAGTGTCTGGCGCTGGTGGCTGGAGACAAGGCTCTGCCTGTGAGCCAAACCAGGCTCGGAAGCCAAAAGCAAAGTGAAAGGCATGGCTTTGGATCCCTTCAGAGAGTATTGCCTTGATGGTGAAGCCACTCACAACACGTCTGTCATGGAGAGCACAACTGCTCGGGAGCAGCCACTGGTGCTTGTGTGAGGCCATGGTGGTGTGGAGCAGCTCTGGAGAAGAAAGCACCCACAGGAATGTGTAGGGGGGTGTGGATCCTCAGAAGCTGCAGGGAAGGGGCTGTGCTGGGATGCTGCTGCCTTCCTGGTGAGGGGGAAAGGGCTGCCACAGCCACCCTGAAAGGAGAAGAGAGGTGCTGGTGCTGGGAAGGTGCAGCCCTACCTCCCCACTGGAGGAGCAGAGCAGATGAAATGATCTGCTGCTCTCTCCTTATTAAAAGAAAATAGTGTTTCCTGGCAGCACTACAGACCTGGCACCTTGATCCATTGAAATGTTCTCAAAATATAAATCAGGAGGAAGCACCCAAAGCCCCTGGTGCAGGGAGAGTTTCTCCTCCTGCTGCTGGCCTCTCCCAGGGCAGGAGAGCCCCGGTACCCTGTGGCAGGTGGATGTGGATGGGGTGGATGTGAAGGGGGGCTCCCACCACAGCACCAGTTTGTGGGGAGGTTTGACTGGGTGATGCATCACTGAGCCCATCACTTCTGGCTCAGCCCGAGCAGTTCTGGAAGGAGAAACTGATCGTGATTTAAAGGTGTCAGAATCAGGAAATCCATCACGTCCCTGGCCAATCTGCTGCTGTGATTGATTACCCTCACCATTAACTGCCCGTTACAGATACACACCTTATTTCCAACCTCAATGAGTCCCTGGACACGGCAGCATCGCACAGTCATGCATGGGGGAAGTGTGCAGGGGCTGAGTGACCCTGGGCCAGTACAGGCTGAAGGCACAGACACCCACTGCCAGCAGCCACAGGCCAGGAACAGGGGATGGGGGTCCCCATGATGGATACTCCAGAGCAGCTGGCATTGGGACCCCACTGAAGGGCTTGGGGACATTGCAAAGGCGGTGGGATGAGGGGTGGCACCCTGCCCCAGCATCCTCAGGACCAGCTCACGGCACAGTACATCATGTACTGGTCCCCTTGCCACGCAGAAGGATCTTCCAGCAAAGGAGTAGGAAGAGTCTCACTCTGGCTCTGAGCTAAATTGTGCAGTAAATTAAGCCTGATCTGCATGAAATTTCCTCTGCATGTGTGTTCCAGGGTGAACCTGGGAACAGGTTTTATCCAAATTCTCCTGTCTTTTGTCTTTCTTTTAAAAAGTTAGAATCTCCTGTAATTGCCTCCGTGCTCGTGGAGAATTGGGAATACTAAGAAACCCTCCAGTGGCTAATCGAATGCCTTATAAATGTTCTGACTGTAAGCAAAGTTCTCTGTCTTACATTATAAAGATACTTATGTCCCATTCTGTGCTAGGGTGATAATTTTATGAGGGATTTTCATATCTTTTGGATGCAATATGGGATGGATCATTACCTTTTTTTACACTTAATTGCTTTTATCATCCAGAAATATTCAGTGCTTAATGATAATAAAGAGCCTCTGCTAAAGAGGCCAAACACCACAAGTATGTTATTGCCTTGTGGTGCTCCAGAGCACAACTCCTCGGTGTGGCATTTCGTGTGTTACCCACCCCCTGGGCAGAGGGGATGCTGAGGCCAGGGGAGAAGCAGCTCACCCCAAACCCCCAAGGAGGGAAGAGCACAGGTGCAAGGCCAGAGCGCCACAAAATGGGAATTGTCTTGTTTTCCCAAGCATCCTTGTCCCCTGCCTTTCTGGTACCTTGCCCATGGCAGCCAGAGCATGGAGGATGCTTCTGTAGCAGCTGGGGATGAGGTGGGTGAGCTCCCTGGTGCAGGATCCAGGCTCAAAGAGGGGATCAGGAACAGCCCATGCTTCTCTGGAATCAGCTGGATTGCCTTGAACAAAGGAAATTTGCTGCACTTCAGGCAGCCAGGTTGCCTGCTGGGCCAGGCTGGCACCTCTTTGCCAGCTTTGCTCCTCAGAGGCAGGGATACAAAACCAGGTCCAGATGTTTGCTTGCTGTGTTGCCCGTGGCTTTCCAAGAATGCATTTTGCAATGGCCTTCTATGGCTTTTAATTAAAAGAGCACCCACATCATTTACTAATTATTTATTAACCCTTTATAGACACTACAAGCCCATCACAGACATCTGTGGTGTCCTACTGATGCTTATAAGCTCATCAGCAGCCATTGTAATGGATGGATATAAGCAATCTGCTGACCTGTTTGGCCTGGCAACAATTGATTAACTATTCATTAAAACATCTAGAAATTATTTATGAACCTTTTATAAACTATTTATAAGTGAGCAGGGACAGATTTATTCATTACTGTGTATGGGCTTGCAGTGGAGGCATGGAAGGAGCTCCAAGCTGAGATTCCAGCAGCCCAGCTCCAGGCAGCAGGAAACATGCCCAATGTCACAAGAAAGCCTTTGTCACTCCACACATTTTTCCAAATTACACTGGCTTCCTGCAGGCCCCGTGGGGGGTCAAGTTCCCTGATAGATGTGGGTCGTTCTCCCAAGGATCAAAAATAACACAGAGTGGAGAATTTTCTGCTATTCTGCAGAGTCAGGTAGTTTAGCTAAGTAGGGGCTGGCGAGAATCCAGTAGCAGCTTTTTAATACACTGTTGGGCTAAACTTAGAGGAGAGGATGAGCAGGCTTGTGTGATGCTTTGCTTCTAGTGGCATAGGATTAAATTACCATCCCATTTTGCTTCATATTAGTATGCAGGGATATAGAGAACCAAAGGCAGCAGCTGCCAGCAAAACCCTGTTGGCTGCTGGGGTGCTCTCAGGCAATGAGCTGGTTCCTGGGTAAATTGGGGATGCAGTGCAAGAGTCAGGTTCAGGGCCCACACCTGAACAGGACCCTAGCATGGGTTGTTTAGTTTTGGCTTTTTTTTTCCAGCTAGATAATGAAAAAAAGAAAAAAATCTGTTTTCTATTACTTTCACTGCAGTAGAGGAAGGGAAGGTGGAGTGGCCTTGCTCAGCTTAGACTTCATGAATCATTTCCATGTTCCTGATACGTAGCGTTTGTACCAAAAATGGAGACTTTTCCAGGGACTGCCCAAAATGAGTAATGCTGTTTCTTGCTGCAGGATCCCAAAACGCTCCCTGCTGCTGTGGGTTATCTCCAGCCCACAGAAATGTGTATTGCTTGACAGCGAGGAGCCTCCCTGTCCCTGGAGCTCACCATTGCCAAACAGAAGCTGCAGATACAAGCTCTCCATGTGTTGACAGAAGAAATGACACCTGTAATGGGATCTTACCATCTATGACCCCTTCTAACAGGCCATCCATAATCTCGCCTGCAGCAGATGCTGTCTAGCAGGACATGGATAAGTGATGACTTCCTAGGAGCTGCTGTTTGCTGTGGCATGTCTATCAGGTGGCAGGGAGGGGACAGATGTGCCCTGTGTTTATTGTACAAGGTTCCTTCTTTCCTTCCTGCTTATCTGCATTGTTTTCTTGCTGCTGATGCTCAGCTGGCTGCTGTAGGCCGAGCCATGTACGAACTGGAGGGCTGGCTTGTTGCTCAGCAGAGAAGGGGAATCCCAGCATTAGCAGCAGTCTGAAGTGGCAGATTTGTGTGGTGATGAATGGTTAGTTGTGTTTCAAGACCTTGTTTGAATTTACAGAACGGGTGTGTTTGTACATGTGTAATTCATTCAGCAGAAATCTGTATATAGTTATTATTTAGGCATAAACTGGAGTGATTCAACATTGCACTGTGTGTGTCCTAATCAGTTCAAAGCTGAACTGAGATCAAATTAGTGCAAGTCTGAATCTAGCTGTGCTCTCCCCATCCTGCCACAGCCCGGGCCCCAAGGCTTACAGGGTATCCTGCAGGGTGTAGCTCACACAAACATCATGCACAATGTCACTCGTGTTCCAGCTCACAGGAGAGAAAAGCCAGCTCTCTGCAGCCTCTCCTACAAGTGTGCTTGAGCTGTTTTGGAGTGCAGCACAAAGAAATCGGCTTTCCACAGGAAGAGAATACAAAGATGCACCCAAAAAGCCGTAGGTACCTCAGTATTCTTGTAGGAACACTCAAACCAGTGTGCTCCTCATCCGCCCAGCACCAGGGAGGTTTGGAGGGTCAGAGGAACCCCCACCCCATCACAAGGCAGGGCTGAGCACTGGAGGGGGGTCGTACTCCCCTCAGCTCACACTGCAAGCTGGAGCTGCCTTCACTTCTTGTGGGCAAACAAGTCCAGGAGGTGGAAAACATGTCCTGCTGGGCCAGCTCACTCTGGCAGGACATCCCTCTGTTTCTCCAGCAGGATGTCAGAGTTTAGTGACGTGGTTGGAAACCTCCATCTGGCACCACAGGCAAGGTGGACAGCCACCAGCCCCAGCCATCACACAGGAGTCGGGAGATATCTGCGACACACAAAGGGGCCAGGAAGAGAGGTATGGAAAGAAGGGAGTTCAGGGAAGTGCTCCCAAAGCCGGAAGAAACCCCCAAAATTGAGCTGAAGCAAAATGCTGAGGGAAGCAGGCCAAAGAGCATCTCCCTGAAGCAGGGATACATCCCTGCTGGCCAAGATCTCCTCTGAATGATGTCCCATCCCTGGGCCAGCGCTTGTCAGGGAGAGCAGCAGAGTGGGACAGAGCTAATGGCACTAATGGGGAAGGAGGCACAAGTGCTGTGGTGTCAGACAAAAGCAGCCCAGGGGCTGTGAGGATCCCCCCCCTCAGTTGCACAATTCCTGCTGCATCCCTCAGACCACAGAAATTCATTATTTTCTGTCCCATATTTGGCCTCTCTGCTCATACCCAGCCCCTCTGGGCTGCACAGGACATGGGGACATCCCTATGGGGAGGAGCTGAGCGTGGTGGTGGCTACAAGGTGCAGGCTTGATGTGGCACTGTGGCAGATACTGGCTACCTAATTACACAGGAATTAAGCACCCAGAGCGGGGCCATCCTCACTTCATGCAAGTGTGTAAATACAGGGAAGAGCTGTAATGCACAGGGACACAGAGCAGACAGGCACCCCTGGAGCTGTGGTAGTGCAGGATCCCCTGGGTCTCCCATGCTTCCAGGGGGACGTGGGCTTCCAGGAATCCTAATGAGAAATGGTCGCCTAATGAGGCCATGGCAGATCCTATGAGAGAGCATTGGTGGTCTCAGCCAGAGGGTGGAAAAGGATAAGGCTGAGCAAGGGTGGGAGAGGGAAAATGGTGGTGCAAAAGTCAGTGCAAGATGTTGGTGTAGTGCTTAGGGAGGGCTTCCAGGAGCAGTTTCAGAATGCAAATTAAAATAGCAGCTGATTGCGAGTGCACTCACTGTGCCTCTGCAGCCAGGTGGGTTTTCTGCCAGCCCAGCAGTGGCCCTGGCTGCCACAGCCCCCAGTCTCCCCCAACCTCCCCAAATCTCATCCTTAGCAGGGTTTCATCATTGCCTGTTTTGTACTGGAGGGATGCTCTGCAAACACCAATTTTCCTGTGCCTCATACAGTTGCAAATTCAGTGAGAAACACCTGCCATTTACCACATTTCAGGTTTTTTCTGGAAAACTGGGAGATGTCTGCTCCATTCCACACTTTATCCCCACTTTCCCAGGCATGAGCTTCCCTCCCAGTGAGTGATGATTTTGTGGCCATTAGTGGATAGAAAGGAGTTTTATTGCTCTTCCCTTTGTCTGGCATCAGTTGGGAATGAAGTTTGAATCCTCTTCCCTCAAATCTATGTTTTCTAGCAAACCACATTCATTGTTCCTGAAAAGTCCAAACCATTTGCTACTTTAAACTAAATCTAAAGTTATCAGCAGAGGGGAGGGAAGGAGGAGGGTAAAATGACCCCAGAGAGAAAGGACATATTTCTGAGGCTGAACAAAGCATCCCAGTATTGCTCCTAGCCGTTCTTTGTAGTATTTTTATTTTGCTCAAAACCCCAAGTGAAAACAATTAAATGACTGCCAAACAGAAATAATTTATATTGGGTTTTCAGCCTGTCTGCCAGACCAAAGTAACTTGTCATTCTGACACCCCTAACAGAGACCAGCCCCAAGGAGGAGAGATGCTCTCCCTGCCCTGTCCTGCCCTGGGGATACCCCAAATCCCACCTGTGCTTCCCTGTCTCCATCCTTGCCCTGATTTTTGGGTGCCTGGGGACCCTCACCTGGAGGGCTGCCCAGCTGGGCATGGCCAGCCTGGAAGCACACTCGTAACTGCGTGGCTGTGACCATGCAAAGTCAATGCTGTGACATGGAGCTGGTTAATGCAGTCACTGGGATGGGCTGGTGTGGTTGTTCCTGAGCCCCATGATGAGGCTTGGCATTAGCCATGGCATATTGGCTTGGCTGGGATCAGCAGCAAGAGAGCTTTCTGTGCACGGTTTGATTTAAAATGAAGGAAAAGAGAATGAAAAATAAGTCTGTTCTGAGCACATTTTGAAAGGAATGACTTCAAAAGTTAACAATTCAGGGCAAGTCTCCTTTTTTAAAAGATGTTTCTAAATTAGCCATTTTGGGTCAGTCTCCTTCTCTCATCCTCTGAATATCCCTTGTCCCTCCCATTTCATGGAGGGGAGAAAAACAGTTAGCAGTTCCTCACTCTTAAATAGCAGCTTTCAGCAGCTGGCTAAGCTGCAAAACGGATTAGCTTTGCCTTACAGCTCTGTACACAGCAATTTCAGGCTTGCACGGAAGTTGCATAGCTTTTCCAAGCAAAACATTTCCCATGAATCCCCTTCTGGGGATACCAGGAGATAGAAATAAGACTCTGGGGTAGCAGCATGCTGGGGAGCAGGGAGTGGAGAACACCAGGAGGTGGGAGATCTGCTCCCACATAAAAAGCTGGCACTGAATGTGGGCAGGACACATTTTCCTGTCATCAGGAATGAGGAGGGAAGGAGTCAAGCCGAAGCCTAGCGAGGACCCTGGTGCTGGAAGCCTGGATCCAGGGCTGAGGAGGTGGGCAGAGTCCTTTGGCAAGCATCTCATCCATCCCCAGACACCTGCAGTGGTGGATACAGGGGTGTTGGAGGGGCTGGTGGCAGGTCCTGGCCAGCTGGCCTGTGGGACAGCAGCGACACCCTCACAGGGGGGATGTTCAAGCCCTAGCAGTGGGTAAGGACAAGGCAAGTGCTGCCTCCAGGGGTACCGTGTCTGAGGACTTCATCCTGCTCTCTTCCTTGTCCAAGCACCAGTTTTTAAGCTCGCCAGCTTCCCCTTCTGCAGGGGACCTCACCCGGCCACATCCTTCTGGCAGGAGCTAAATTGCTCTTTTTATGGTAGGAATTAACTCCTGTCACCTGCTCTGGCTGCACTGTCCCACACACAGCATGGCTGGAACCAGAGCCCTGGGGATGTGCTGGCCAGGAGAAAGTCTTGGAGAGACTGGGAGGCAGCCTCTGCCCTCCAGGGCCAGCCGGGTGTCCGTGTGTCAGCAGCAGGGATAACCTCAGCCCGGGTTAATGCCAGTGCAGATGTCAGCCAGTGATTTCATGGCCAAAGCACATTCATCGTGCGCCTTCTCCCCACCTCCCCTCCTCCCTCCCTTGGTAGAGAGCCCCGAATAGCAAGAGCCTGCTTTTGAGGTTGGAAGTCACGTTTAGAATTTTAATGATATCCTGTATCCCACAGCCTTTCATTTGGGGAGAAACCGCTGTAAATGACCCATTTTTCTTCATATAATGATAATCATTACCAAGAGGAAAATGAGCACTGAGGCCGGGCACAAATGCAGTCACATAGTAGATGGGGTGGCTGATTCTGACTGGCAAAATGCTACATGGAGAAATATACCTTTTATACTTAGAAGGAACATAAAGATGTCTTTAAACATGCATGTAAATTTGTAACAAATAAGTCACCGTGGCTGGAAATGAGAAGCTAGAGAGAGCAGCCATAAATATTTTATCTCTTTGGCAGTAAGCTCCAGCACAGCAAATTGTCACATCCTCCTGGGGGAGAGCACGCCTGCTCGTGCTGTCGGATGGGGAAGCCACCCAATTTCCGTGCTGCCTCCATGCTGAGCTCCCTCCTCGCCTGGGATCTGGCAGCAAGGAGTCTGGGAGCTTCCCACACCATGGGCATGGCCCTTGCTCCTGGCCTTTTTTTTTGAAGGAGGGAAAGAATTTCATTAGCAAGGAAAGCCTGAAAAACCAACAGTTTGTGCAAACAAATGGCTTAGTCCCAAGAAGCACCACACACTCCTGCACCTTGGGGTGCTGTCTAACCAGCAGCAGGGGCACCTGCAGGTGGTCTGAGCTGCATGGGGTGCATGGAAGTGTCCCCACCTGGCTGGGGATGGATGAAAAGGAGAGGGAACACTGGAATACACAAGTTATTACTTCAAATCCCCTGGGTCATGCTCATCTCAGCCACCCAACCCCTTTCTGCTGCATGCTGGCTGGCACGTGTGCAAGAGGCTATGGCACTTCCCAGCACCACTCCAGTCTGGCTCCCAGACAGCTTGGAGAATCTCTGGAAGGTGGATGGAGGATCTTTGGGAGGGCAGCGCTGTGGAAACCCAAATCCCTCCTCTGGGAATTCTGCTGTGGTTCCTGAGCAGCTTGTGACACAGCATGGGTGATCCTCCTGGTGATGGTGCCAGAAGCCTTCGTCAGACGCACTTCTTGAAGCTCAGATCAAGGCATTTGCAGCCCTGACTCTGTGACTGAGGTCAGCAACCAGAAAATGCACCATGGAGCAGAGCCACCATCCTGCCCTGGTGCTTCCAGATGCTCCAGCAAATATGGGGACCTTGGAAGTAATTTCCCTTTAGAGCAGGGATCAAAGGCCAGCTGCTCACTGAAGATGGCATTAGGCTGAACACACTGCAGGTTGCTGATGCTGTGTGAGGGTATGAGCAGGAGGTGCTGTGGTGACATGTCTTTGAGGTGACACTCAGGGCACCTCATTTAGTTCCCAGACTTCAGCCTCGAAGTCATCAGCTGCCTCTGACCACGGTGTTCAAGCACCTAAAAATTCAATTAGATGTGACCTGAGGAAAACCTATAAACATATAATCATTTGGGAGAGTGAGTCCTGATCCCAGGTAATTGCCCTCCTCTGGAGTAGCCTGCAGCAGCCCCTTGGCCTGGCTCATGTGCCAAGGATGGAGCTGGTTAGGTTTGTGAGTGATATAAGGAGCCTGGTCTCTGGGTGCTGGAATTGAATTAGACATCAACAAGACAGATTTTATTAGATTTATTAGATGGCTGGTAGAGAGAAGGCTAGAAACCAGAGGAAGGGAAGTGTCTCCCCAGCGACCTCTGGGCTGGCATTATTTTTCTTGCACTGCGTCAGATGGGTGCAGCATTCATCTCCCAGGTGATGCCAGAGCAGCAGATGCCAGTGTTGCCCCCATCCCAGAGGCTGAGGCTGTTCAGGATGAGGAGGATGACCTTGAGATTAGTGCCACAGAGCTGTTCCAGGAGGAACTGGCAGTGGCATGGACTTAGATGATGGACAGCAAGTGTAGAGCAGAATCCACTGAGGGCCATCTCCAGCCTGTGGCACCACCAGCCCCTACCATGACTCAACTGTGATTTCAGACAAGTTAATGACTGTCTGCTGAGGGGAGCACCACCCCCAGCAGAGTTCTCACGCTGCTAAGGGTTCATGGCAACCAGCATCGAGCTACTGTCATCAATAATTAACGTTGGACCAGCCTTGCCAAAATAAATTCAGCAGTTGTATGGCAAGGCAAAGGTCCCTTGATTTTACAAGTTACCCGTCACTTCTGTCTTGTGTGCTGTCCCTGCATTACAAAGGTTTGAGGTGAGCTTTCTACTCAGAAAAATGGTGTGATGTTCTTGGTGAAGCTTTTACTGGGATACACCCTGCTGCCTGCTCAAGAGTCACTGCCCTGCGGAGCAGAAGCAGCTGAGATGCCTTCTCATCTCCTGGGGAGCTGGCTCAGCTGTCAGTACAACAGGCTGAGCAGCAGCACGCCTGCTCCTAGGGCAGCCTCGTGCAGGGTAGATGGCTGCCTTAAACCTGGGCAAGGAGCAGCAGCATGCCAGATGTCACCAGAGGATGAGACCTGTTGTCACAGGAGAGGCTCTGCCCCAGGCAGGTCTCTGAGGAGCAGACCAGGAATTAAACCGTGGGGGAACCAGTCAGGCATTGCCAGCAGTACCACCTCAGGGTGGCTTGGGAGAACAGAGAGCAGCAAAATCACCCCAGGGATTATCTGGATCCCCCATGTCTGCTGCTGGTTCGTGCAGAGGCTGAACCCTGGCAGTGCTGGTGGGGCTGCATCCCCCTCTCTGGGCTCAGGGTCCCCAGTGACATGGCCCACAGATTAGCTGTGTGGCTGGGCAGAGAGTGGCCTTGCCAGGCTCAGTGGGAACCAGCAGACACAACCTCCTTTTATCACAGCCACTGGGCTCTGCTACTCCATTCCACCAGAACAGCCAGCAGCTGGCTCCTGTTAATTAAGAGCAGAACAATCACTCTTAATCAAAGGCCAGACTGATGGCAGCAATAGCAGCCTGCTGAGCTCATCCCACCTCTACTAACCCTGTGCTCCGGGTAGAGGGAATAACAGGGGCATAAATGTTTCTGTGCAATTTCTTCCTGGCTGCAGTGTGCCACCCCAGCCTGGCAGCAGCGACAAGCTGGAGACAGCTCCCAGGGAGGGCAGAGATGCCACTTGCTTTGTGTGGGAGCTGATTGGCCTCCAGAGGCATCTCCCTAGCCATGTGATGCTGAAGCCAACTCCTTGAGGACCTGGCCCCTCTGCTCGATTGGGGACTCAAGGGGAATAAGTGTTCTTGTGACAGCAGGACACACGTGGTCATTCTTGCTGTCCTGCCACCCCAACACAGGGCTGGTGCAGCACCTCCCAAAAGCGACTTAAATGCAGAAAGTGCTCAACACCTTCACCATCAAGTAGAGCAGAGGTCTCTGGGATTGTAGTTTGAGAGTCAGACTCCTTTGCCCTCCCAACTCTTCCCTTTGCAGCTTGCCCTGCTCTGCTTGCATCAGGCCCTTCCTGCCCACAGCCTTTCCTTGCATTGTGTGGGTGAGGGAGGAGAGGAGAGGAGAGGAGAGGAGAGGAGAGGAGAGGAGAGGAGAGGTCCCTCATCTGCTGCTTTAAGTCTGACAGCCAGCCTGGCCCCAGGTCAGAGGAACCAGCAGGTGACTCTCTCCCAGGTCTCTACAAGAGCCTGCAAGCCAGCCCCTCATCCTTCCAGCCAGTAGTGCAGAGTCATCCCTGTCTGAACACCCTCTCACATGCAGGAGGTGCCTGCAGATCTCAGATGCATCTTCCCTGGTAGATCTCCAGAGTTCTGCCCCAGAGCTTCCTGCATCTCCTTCCCCACAAGCATGTCTTAGCATCAGGAAACTCCCAGCACTCTCCTATTTATAGCCTCACACTCCAGTTTTCATTTTATTTTAATTAGCTGATTCCCTCTCCCACCTGGCTCTCAGGCACCTAGTGAATTGGATGGGGATGCTGGGAGCAGCACTCAGGAAAGTTTGTGCCTCTGTGCCAGCACCCAGGAGACTGAGGACAACGATGAGCAAGAGCAGGGAGCTTTCCATCCTCCATCTGTAGGGACTTCCAGCAGGCAGGCAGTAGGGGAAAGCATCTGTGTGAGGACTCTGCTCTGCCTCCATGATTTCCTTTCCCCCAGTACTGACAGTGTGAGGTTATTTGAGGACGTGGTTGTGAGTCACACACAAAACTACATCCTCAGGCTACTGAAGTCAGATCCAAGTTTTATGCTCCTGGCCTGGCTTGCTCCTGGTGTTTGCATTCATGCCTATTGATGGCACAGGAAAAATCCAAGCTGTGGTCTTTGTGTGCAGGTGAAACTTGTTGACCACTTGTGTGAGGCCTTCCTCTCCGGGAAGGACCAGCAGAGGTCAGAGCTGGTGGTGTGCTGCTGTATTTTAGTGAGATGACTTGTTCAACTGCGAGTTGCAGGTGCGCTGTCAGCCCTGCCATGCCTGGGGCAGGAAGTACTTTTGTTCCCAGCACAAGGGTGGCACGGCTCCTTCAGATGAAAGCAAAACAGTTTCCTAGGCAGCAGACGGGACCAGTGAGGATGTTGGTTATACCTACTGACAGCATGCTTTGGGGTGAGCTGGGAGCATGCTGGAGGAAACACATAAAATCCAACAGCATGTCCAAAAAAGTGTGGGGGGGGAAATTCTGGAAAACAAAACAAAACAAAGCAACCAAAAAAAACCCCAAAGCAACAAACAAAAAGGAGAGTATAGTTGGGTGAAATTGCCCCAGCAGGGGCAGGTCCTGACACAGCTGGGAGAGCCGGTGCTGAGCCCAGCATTTGCAGGAGCACTGGGACTGGGAGGGCAGGGGGATAGGGAAAATGCTGATGATCTGGCAGAGGAGCAGCAGGCCTAGGAGGACCCCCGAGGTAGCAGAGAGAGAAATGCCCCAGGACCAGTGGGGAAAGCTCTGCTGAAGAGTGATAAAGGGTGCAAGGAGCCTGCAATAGTGAGAGGAGGGTGGGGATAGAGCTCTGTGAGCAGAACCTGCATTCCACTGAGCTCCGCATGCATCTCCCACCGTGGCGAACATACATTCAGACAGATGTTTGCCAAATGTGCCCTTTTTGGCAACAAACCAACAAACTGTGGGGGATTTTAATGCTTTTATATCTGGGGTTTGGTCCAGATTAGATCAAAATCTTGAAAATGCACCCAACTGGAAACGCCAAGAAATTCCTCTGCAGAAACAGTTTGCTGGGAAAATGGTAAATTGTTTTGGTAGAGTCAAAACGTAGTATTATAATTTCACGTTTTATGTACAAGTCAAAATGAATCATTTACCTTCTTTAACTATTTTTAAACACCCGAAACATCTGAAAAGGCTTTTTTTTTTTTTTCTTTTTGACACGTCTGTCAAATATCGTCAAACTCAGTGTGTTTGTGAATGGGGAGATATTCCCGGCAGCTGCAGCTGCCTGTGCCAGCAGGAAAGCCCTGACCAGGATGGCTGTGGGGGACAGGACTGGGAACAAAAAGGCCAGCCAGCCAGCCCATGCAGGACTCTGCTTTGGGCAAGCAGCCTTTCCCCACCCTGTCACCAAAGTGATGTAACTGAGAGGGTGGTTTTATTTTTTTCCTATTCTGGCAACAGTTCTGATACCTTCTGCCTGTGTTTGTTCCTGGGAAAGGGGGCTGAAATGAACCCCAGAGGAGACTGAGGGGGTTTGCAGCATGTGAGTGCAGTTGATGAACTCACTGGTATAAGCAGGAGCTGGTTTCATCTGATATTGCATTGTTTATTTTGAGCAGGTTCTAGGAAGAGTTTGCAGCTCTTTCCCCATTTCTTGATGTGCCTACACAGTAAATTATCTGTAATCATTAGCAAGTGGGCTGCTTCCTCCTTCAGACACAATTAGTGGGCAGGGTCCGGAAAAATCTTCCTCAATCTCATTTCCTTGACAGGATGCACTTGAGAGCCCGGTACTGCCTTGGAGGAGGCAGGGCACAGCCACTGCCCAGAGCAACCTTCCCTATTCCTCAGGGTAGGAGCATCCTCCCTCCCTCCTTAGCCCCCAGGGACTGCCCGGGGCAGGGAAGGTGAGACCTCAGCCTGCAGGTCGGTGAGGCTGAGCTGGACACACACAGGCACCGACTGACACTGAGGTGAGGCAGGAACATGCAATGGCTCGGGGATGACCTGATTTAGAGCTTTTCTCAGTCAAAGCAGAGTTTGCCCCGCCTGCAAGCCCCATCCTTATGTGGTGCACAGTCACAGGTAATTCAGGGGGTCACAAATCACGTAAGCAATGAACAGCCGCTTGCTGTCCCTGGCCTCTGCCGAGAGCAGGTCACTTGGCTGCACTTCAGTGGCTCCCTGGAGCACAGCCAGCTGCCAGGGAGTGATGCCAGCACCTGGGTGGCTCTGCCACAGCTGTCCTGAAGTCCCCAGCAAAGGTGGGTGTCCCCACGCTGGAGACAGGGTGGGCACTGCTTGGTGGAGCAGCAGCTCTTGAGGGGCTGAAGGACTAAGTGAGGGGGAGCTTTGGATTTACACTCAGGAAAACTGGAATAAATCAAAGCAATTAAAGTGCAAATGAAGCTTTAAACAATGAGGCATCCTAATTACCTGGGAAGCGCGTTGTGTATGCTTCTGTCTCACTCCCTTTTTTAAAATAGAGTTCAAATTACATAAATAATTTAAATTAATTTGCCAGGTAGAGCTGGGCTTTGGGAAGCGCCTGCTGGCGTTAATGAGGCTGTGTTTTGCCAATGGCTCCACGAGCCCTCTGGGCTTGTCTGCAGCCTCTGGGTCCCCAGGCGGGGGCGATGGAGTTTGTGGGGGGGTACCGGCAGCTCCTGCATCCGCACGGCTCCTGGGTGTGGTGCCGGCTGCTGTGCCAGGAGGTGCCGGGCACAGGGGCTAAGCAGAGGCAGGAGAGGGTGCAGGAGGGCACTGTGATGGGTGGCTGCGGGCTGCAGGCGCCGGAAAGGGCAGAGCTAGCGGTAATTATGGCAACGATCCACCGGCATCACAGGGAAAAGCACTGTTTAATTTTCTTCTAAACTGCCTGGGCTGGTGGTGGAGCAAGTCTGTGACCACACATTCTTGGGTAACCACAAGTGCTTTATAGCATCTGAGAGGGCCAGGAAAAAGAGGTGCAAGACCAAGAAATAACTTCTCAGACAGAGAAGAGGCACCAGAGGAACAGGGCAAGGGCTGGCTGCACCAGAGCTGCTCCCTTTCCCTTGGTACGAGAGGAAGCAGGGCAGAGGTGAGAGCGCAAACCCTGCCCTTCAGTTGGGTTTCGACTCATCTTCAGGACCCCTGAATGTCTCCAGCAAATCAGCAGCCCCCTCCATTCCCACTGAAGCCTCTCCCATCCTGCAGGGAAGCTGGGAAAGGGCAGGCTGGGCTGGGAAATGAGGTATCCCCAAGCACACCCCAGAGATGCAGAGGGGACATGCTGCTGTGGGCGTTACTGAGGGCATTCGCTCACTCTGGTGCAAAGGAGCTGTTTGTGTAGGGTAGAAGTAGAGGAGAATAAGCAATTAGGGGCTGCATTTTGTCCTGGTAAGGAGGCCCAGAGTTGCCAAGACTGAAGCATCGCTTCAGTACTTACTCGTGGGAGTCCTGGCACCAAAAGGGATGCAAAAGCTGTTAGATCCCTTCCCATAGGAAACTGCCAGCCTGGCTCACTGACATCCATAACGCTCCAAGCTCATTGTGTTCAGGTGGGCTGCCTTTTATTTACAAGAATTCCTGCAGGAAGAAAGTTTTGTGAATACTTGTCTAAACAAATATTTGCCTCAGGTGTGCACTTGTGGCTCTCTGACATGCTTATTGTGTTGTTTACTCAGCACAGTTCTCAGGTAGTTTCTGAATGTACTGTTAGATGCGGTCATTTAAAAGTTATGAAGTAATGGTTGTTTAAAAACTACCTGCATTTCTCTAATAGTCCTCCAAGGAGAGTTTTATGTGCCCTCTCCCTGACAGGATGGTCAGGGATCACTCAAATTGGCGAGCTCTGCTCCGTGGATCTGCAAAGAACTCCGTATTTCCATACAGCAGCGGGGCTGCAATGGGTAGGGAAAACACCAGCTCTTGGAACATAAGGAGAAGAGCTTGCACTGCAGCAAGTGCTTGGAAACAATTTCCAAAAGGCAAGAGAGGTGCTCACCGTGGGTAATGCGTGATTTGACCTGGGAGGAAGCAGAGCTCAAGCTCTGTGATTCAGCCCCGCAGTCCCCTTCCTCCACTCGGAAAGGTCACCACAGCAAATGAACACATCTGTCAAACCCAGCCGGGCTGCTGTGAACCCTTCAGGGGCAGGTGCCAGGGAAGGATCTGCCGTTTGAGCATATTTCTTTTGCTGAAAACGATCTGCTCAGCACCGGTGGTTAAAGACTTGCTGGATGCTGTTGTAAACACCGTGAGTTAACACCTTTCGGTGCCCTGGGTGTTCACCAGGAGGCAGGAAAGGGTTTTCTGACTGGTTTCACGCAGGCGTGAGGAGAGCTTGGGCTGGGAGCTGTGCCTTCCCCAAGCTCCCCTGACCACACGATTAACTTACAGGGCAGGGGGGCAGGATTTACAAGCAAGCTGCTTCCTAACCTTACTGTGCTGTGATGCAACCCACTGCCCTTTAAATAACGGCTGTCTTTGGAAGGCATAAATACTTACAGGGTGAAAGAAAAAAAGCCACCATTCTCTCCTGAAAGACCTAATTTATCTGGAATTATCTATCCTCGGCTATAAATCCCCTGTAAAACTTGGCACGAGTTTTAAGGCAGTTACAGCAATGACTGTATATTTTTATCCAAAACCTCGAGAAAGAACAAATTGAAGCCCCAAACGGCAGCTCTGAGTTGTTGCAGAGAGCCACGCTGGTGAGAGTGGGGCTGCAGGGACTGCCTTGCCTGGGAAGCACCATGTAGCAGTTCTCATGAGTTCCCACCACATCTTGGTTTCTTTCTGAGCAACTCCTGCTTGAGAAACTATTTTAACATGCCAGTTTTCCTTGCTGGCAGCAGACTCAGAAGAGCATCCTGAGGGTCCTGGGTGGGGCAGCAGCTTTAAGTCCCTTGCTAACGTTTCCTGAGCACCACATCCTTGCCTGCCACATCCTTTGGAAACCAGGGCACAGGTACACGCATCCCTGCTGTCCACCTACTCAGGCACAAGGCAGGGCTGGCTCTGACTCATCTGCTTCCCACTTTCTCTTCTTTGTTCTTCTTGTCTCCCTGAAGCAGGAGAGAATCCAGCTTTTATTTAAATGAGGCCCTATAAACATAAACAGCTGCAAAGTAGGGCAGGTTTTTAACGGCTTACACCTCCTTGGGCTTGGCTTCTTCCCCTCAGCCTCTGTGGCTGCGGTCATGGTCTGTCTCCACGTAAGCAGTTCAATGACGTTTTTGAATGCACTGGGACCTACCTGTTCATTTCTGGGAGTGCATTCCCTGCGCAGAAAAGATTAACAAATTAATTAGGCAAGCACAGCATGGTGAGGAGGAGCTGTGGCCATGAGCAGCTGAATCAGTCCAGAAAGCTGCTGGGACCTCATGACACCCTGGGGACAGCTGTGCCAGCCCTAACTTCACCCTACTTGAAGAGGGATGTACCCCACACCCTGTGAGCTGCTCTATAACTGGTGAAATCTCATGGCCATAGTTAAGCAGAACCATCCCCAGGCTGGGACCTCTGCAGAGCACATGGGTCTGTCTCCCTGCTGGAGCTGAGACACCAGCTAGGCTGGGATACCTGGAGCTGGGAATGCTGTGAGCTGTGTGTCCCCACCGGGGCTGTGGTTTTGTGTCTGTGCTGCAGAAAGAGCAGAAGCACCCAGGGCATGAGCTTGCTGAGGAGTTCTGGACAGAGAGTGCCCGTGTAAGGCAGCAGGCTGTGTTTCCATGCCGGACACCCCGTGCTGTGTTTGTACTCCGTAAAAAGCTCTTCTGCATCGTCATGCACAGGGCGTGGTGATGGATACCCCAGGGGTGGGATGGTACCTGGTGGGAGCCCAGCCCATGTGTGCTGGGAGCTGAGGGGGCTGTCACTACCACCATTCCATGGTGAGCATACAGAGGGACCCTAACACTTGTTCTCTGCTATCTGTTCCAGGAATGGAGGGATGCATGTACAGCTGGCAGCAGCAGGAGAGCAGCACAGCCCTGTGGGGATAGGCGTGAAGGTGATTCCCTGTGAGGATACAGCAGGAGCACCCCAGACCCTGGAGGAACGTGGGGTCTCGCTGGGAAGAGGGAGAGCTCCCCTGCTGCCCTGTCACCTGCCGTGTTTCCAGGGATCTATACCAGGATTTGGGGCTTGGTGCCTGGAGGCATATTAGCACCATAGGATTGCTGGAGAGCCTGGCAACGATGGGGGACCTGCCACAGAGGAGGGACATTCCTCCAGGAGGCCCTGCACACCCGTGAGCCCTGGCTGCTGGTGGCGGAGGGTGCCTGGGGCTGGGCTGCTCAGCCAGCCCTGGGCTGGGGGCAGAGCCGCGGTGCTTGCAGGGCACAGCCACTGAGGGGCGAAGGGCTGGGGCGGGGGCTGCAGGGGCGGCCCCGAGCCCTGGGACAGCGGGGCTGCCAGCTGAGCCACTGCTCCTCCAGGCACCTCTTCCTGGGGTGGCAGTGGGGGACAGAGCGGCCCTCGGTCCCTGGGCTCACCGCGGATGTGCCCCCGCGCAGCGCCGGCGGGACCGCTCCCCTAGTGCCGGCGCGGAGGCACGGAGGGCCGCCCGTCTCACCATGGTGCTGCCGCCGCCCGACAAGCGCCACGTCTGCCTGACCACCATCGTCATCATGACCAGCATGGCCTTCATGGATGCCTACCTGGTGGAGCAGAACCAGGGGCCCCGCAAGATCGGCGTCTGCATCATCGTGCTGGTGGGGGACATCTGCTTCCTCATCGTGCTGCGCTACGTGGCCGTGTGGGTGGGGGCCGAGGTGAAGACGGCCAAGCGGGGCTATGCCATGATCCTGTGGTTTCTCTACATCTTCGTGCTGGAGATCAAGCTGTATTTCATCTTTCAGAATTACAAAGCAGACAAGAAGAACCTGGAGACAGTGGCCAGGAAAGCTCTGACCCTCCTGCTCTCCATCTGTGTGCCGGGGCTCTACCTGGTGCTGGTGGCCTTGGACAGCATGGAGTACATACGGACCTTTCGGAAGAAAGAGGACTTGCGGGGACGCCTCTTCTGGGTGGCCCTTGACCTGCTGGATATCTTAGACATCCAGGCCAACCTGTGGGAGCCACACAGGACCGGCCTGCCCATCTGGGCAGAGGGGCTCATGTTCTTCTACTGCTACATACTACTCCTGATCCTGCCTTGCGTGTCCCTCAGTGAGATCAGCATGCAAGGGGAGCACATTGCCCCACAAAAAATGATGCTCTACCCTGTCCTCAGCCTGGTCACCATTAACATCGTCACCATCTTCATCCGGGCCATCAACATGATCTTGTTCCAGGACAGCAGGGTCTCCACCATCTTTATTGGCAAGAACATCATCGCGATCGCCACCAAGGCGTGCACCTTCCTGGAGTACAAGCGGCAGGTGAAGGAGTTCCCGCAGAACGCCATCGCCCTGGAGCTCCAGCAGAACTCCCTCTCGCACAACCAGACCATCCACAGTGCACAGGGCATCCCCCACGAGCCGTCGCCCACCAGCGAGATCCTGGACACATGAGGGATCCCCCAGCCGAGCATTGGTTCAGACAGCCCTGTGCCGAGTGGAAGAGGGATGATGCTGCTTTCTTGCTGCCTGGTGCAAGCGTGACAGACAAATCCCGGCAGTGAGGGCTCTTCTAGGCACAAAAACACCAACTGCATTTTAATTGAGCTATGGAGTGTCCTCTAGACGTCTTCATCTCAGGTATAGCCCTAGGAGTCCTCCAGACAAACCAAATGGACTTGCAAAGGACCTGAACCAGCTGACCCTCTCTCCCTGTCCTGCCACCATCTCCCCTCCCGAGCAAAGACCGCTAAGGTTGCAATGTCCCTTTTTACTCCCCGAGCACCTCACCTTTACTCCAAGCCTGGATCGAAGATTTTGTTACTGGAGACCTTTTTACGGAGCAGGGACAGGGGCACAGGGGTGCGGATTGCGGGGGGGGAGGGTGGGACGTTTGAAGCAGTAAACCCTGTGATCGTGGATGTCTCTTATCCCCAATGGTTGTGTTTACAGTTTCCTATTTATATCGGCTCCGGGGACTCTCAGGCTGCCTTGGGGACCGATGTCCTTGTGGTGGGCAAGAGCAGGGAGCCCTGCAGTGGGGAGCGGGGCTGGGGGATGGCGTGGCTGCCCTGCCCCGGGCCGAGGGGGACTGAGCCTCCACCAGCGCACTGCGCCGACTCTGCCGGGAGCAATATTTGACAAGCTAAAGCTAATCTAATGCTGGTGTTTTACGTAATTCATTCACTCCAAACGACTCAGCACAATGTTTCTATTTTTAGAAGGGTCCCTCTCTCTCCCTCTCTCCCTGCCATCGAGAGCCTGCCTGCCTGCAGCAACCGGAGCAGCCTCCCCAGCCCCTGGCACTGCTGCTGGCAGGCATGGGCACCCAGGAGGGATTAGGAACAAGGATGGCGATGATGCATTTCACTCCGGCATCGAGCGTTTATAAAGAGGGCTGCTTTCCACAGCTACTATATTTTTAAAATAAATATTAAAAAAAAAAAAAAAAAACCCACACAAAAAAACAACCGGGGGGGGGGGGGGGGGGTGGAACCCAACCCCCAAAAAGAGCCGGGAAGAATGTGCTGCCCTGGGTAGGCAGCTGGGCTGAACTGGGAAGGATGTGCTGCCCTGGGCAGGTGGCTGGGCTTTGAGCTGGGCTGGGGTGTCCTCTGCAGGTGTGGGTGGTGGTGAGGGGCTCAGCCACGGGCAGCAGGGGGGGAGGCGAGGGCCAGCCGGACAATAAAAGCCCCGTGAGAGCAATGGTTTCTAGTGGTCTCTTTTCTGCCAGCGTGGGGAGGGAGGGGATCAGCTCTCATACAGCCCAAATAACTTGTCACCTCTTCTATCCACCTCCCCTGGACTCGCAAGTGCTGTCCCGAGGTTCTGTGCTCTGCACTCACTGAGCTGTGGGCACAGAAAGGAAATACATCATTGTTCCAGCCGAAATGCTGCCCCAGGGCTGGGTGCACCTCTGCTGCCTGACCCTGGGGGGAGGCACAAGGAGACAAGCAGAAAACCTGCATCTCAAACATGCTGAAACTGGATACTTTTGCTTTTTTTAAACAAAATATTTCATTTTGAGGAGATGGAACAAAATGCCTGGTGCTGTTTACATTTCTCTTCCACATTTTCCCCTGGTTCTGCTCACCGAATTTGACCTAAATCCAAAAATCATTTCAGTTTTCATCTTCTCAGCCCATCACAATCTGTTCAAAACATTTCAGCCATCCCTGCTCCAGACTTTCAATTTTAGGACCAGGCAATCACAGTCTTGCTTGGCCACCCTGTCACCCAGTGATAACTCTAATGTTAATTAAATCCACTGAGAAATAAAACAGTATCTTTGCCAACAAAAGTGAGTTTGCAACAGATTTAGCCAACTGGAAAAGTTTCTTCCCCCTTGCCCTCAGGGAACATGAGAGGAAGTGGGCAGGTGATTTAAAAGGTATTAGCAGAAATTAATTAAATTGCTAAATTATTCTGGAATACCTATGGAAATACATATTACATCTCTGCTGGTGCCTCTAAAATACATGCGATTAGCATCAGTGCAATTAACTCCCAAGTATCTAATAACATTCTGCTGCTCTTTTAGGTAATTAATTTATGAGCCTTTGTTTTATAGTTCTTCCCCAGGACTGAGCAGAGGAAAACCTCCACTAAAACCTTCAGGAAAACCTCTGGCATGGTGCTGTGAACCCTGGGGGCTGGGATGTGCCAGCTGAGGCAGTGCCCAGCATCAGGCTGAACGCTGATGCAGAGATCTTTTATCCTGGGTATAAAATCAGTGATTTGGTGGGTTACTCGAACAGGTTGGGTGTGGTTTTGTTCTGTCTCACCCTCATAGCTAGCTCTGCATCCTTGCCTTATACTGGAATAAGTTAATTTTCCCTTGAGCCAGATCTGTTGCTAAGGTTGCTTGGGGGATGTCTGGCTGTGCTCCCTGAACATGGGAAGGGAATATTGCTTTATCCTCCTGATCCCATAACTTCCAAGAAGGTTTAGGAGTCCCCACAAGTTTTTCTTGAGGTTGCAAGACCCTGCTTTCCACTGCTGACATGAGGTTTTTGTCTTTGTGGAAGGGCTGCATTAGGAGCTGGAGCAGGAGCAGAGGTCCTGGAGGTGATGCTCACCTGGGATTCAGTGCACCACATCATTCCCAAAAAGCCACAGGTGCTCAAAGCCCACTCTGGTGAAGGGAGGGAGAAGAGGCTTTTCTCATCTTCTGCTGTTCATCATCCCCAGGGCTCAGCGTGCATCATGTTCTACCTCAGCAACGCAACCCTTTCTCTTCAAAGCCACCTTGGAAGCAAGAATTATGAGCTGGCCCCTCCTCAGCAGCTGCCAGAGGAAGGCTGGGAAGCAGGGGAGAGCTGAGCTAGCTGGGAAAGGCAGGTGTCTGCAAGCAGAGGGGAGAACCAGAGCAGCCAGCAAAGACCTTGGGTCCATGGGGACAGCACAGCAGTGGCAGCACTGCAGCTCTTCCCTGCCCGGTGCTTGCTGAGGGTGATGCCTCTGCCCCGAAATCCAGCAGAGACAAGACCCCTGAGAGCCATGGGAGCAGCAGGAGGGATGGTACAGTGGCTGGGCAGGGTGACTGGCTCCCAGCCTGGCTGGTTGTTAGGGGAAGGTGATATTTTGCTGTGGGCAATGAGAACTAAAGGAAACAATTAAAACTAAATAGGCTGGAACCGAGCAATTTTTCAGCTTTCTGCTGAGAAGAAAAAGAGCTCCTTTGTGAACAGTGAAATCCTCCTGGCAAGCTGTAGAATCCCACCTGATGAAGCAAAAGCTGCACAATTAAAATGCAGAAGGGATGCAAATTCTCTGTACTCCAGTGGAAAATCCATGGGGGTGGTATCCCTTGCTGCCATTCAGAACCAGGCCACGAGCACAAGGGAGCCCGTGCCCTTGGCAGGGGAAGGCTGGTGGTGCTTCAGGGACCCAACTGGTGCTGTCCTACCTATTACCAACCCACTGGGCAGTGCTGAGGCTATGCCTCCTTCTGAGTTACCACCCCTGGAAGAGCCAGCTCCAGCCTGTAGCTTGCAGGGAACATCAGAGTCATGGCACCCTCTGGAGATGCAAAACCCGAGCCCTTCTGAGTCCTTCTGTCAGGTGGGTCCCGAGGGTCAGCAAATTGCCCCAGTCCTGCATGGGCACAGAAGATCTCTGATTGCTTGCTGGGCAGCAGCAAAGGGCTGGCCGTACCCACTCGTGTCCCAGGCATTGTGGAACTGCGAAGCAGGAGATAACAAGTGGAGCAAAGTAAGCCATGCAGGCTGCTAGAATGCAACAAGCCCAGACAAATCCATCTGGGTTCTGTCCCCCTGTCAAAAATCTGGACAAAGAGGCAGCAATGGGCTTGAACTGCTGTGTGCCTGACACCCTCTGTGAGAAGAGCCTGGACCCAGCTCTTGTGCCCCAAGAGCCTCATGGTACCTGCAGTACCTCCTCCCTGCTCTGGGCTGATTCACAGATATTTTACCCTCCTGGGAGCTCACATCCAGCCCACAGCAGCCCAGTCCTCTTGCTGCTGCATTCACCTGTGCGCTGGCCTGCTCCACAGCCAAGGGTGCTGAGTGGGGCTTGAGCTGTAGCTTTCCTTTCCCGAGGTATACTGCTTTTCCTGGCAGCTCTCACATGTCCTGCTTGTCCTCAGCTCCTTTTGGCAGGTGAAAGTGTCTGGTGCTGCAGCATCTGTACAGGACTGGGGGAGAGTGGCAGTCACTGAGCTGAAAGCGCCCTCCGGTCCTGCTGCCAGATTCTCCATGTGAGCATGGCACTGGTGGCCTTGCAGAGTCCAGAAGTGCTTGGGAGGATTTGGGAGAAGAAATACACCCAGCAGGGCAATGCAGCACAAAGATGGCCATGCAAGACCCTCTGCAGTGCCACCCACTGCAGCTCCATGCACTGTTACCTGGAACCATAAATAAATAAGGGATTTATTTTCCTTTTAATCAGTCTGGGTTAGTTTGATGAGCAGAGACAGACTGAACTTTCATGCCAATAACTGTTTTCCTCCCACCTGCCCCAGATTTCCTGCACTTTTTTAGCTCAGGCGAGTGCTGCAACAGAAAATGAAGGGCAGGTGTCCAGACCACCTTGACAGCAATTCCCATCCTCCCAGATTCCTCCTGCCTGGGAAAAAGTGGCAAAAGTTTGAGCTTCACACCAATTTAATCCTAACTGAATGCCCTGAATTCTTCAGTTGTGTCTGGTTTTTAGGTCTGGCATCCTTGAAGAATAATATCCATTTAAATTACTGATTTGGGCTTGCTCATTTAATTTCATCTTAATAAAGATTTTATGTGGTTTTGACATATTCAGTGTCTTGAGTGTATTGACACGGCAGCCTGAAGAAACATTATGACCATAACAGCTCAAAAAGCATTAAAAAGACCCTGGCAAGGTTTATTGATTGCCCTCTTTTATAGCTGCTTGAAGACAAAGACCAGCCACAGGGAAGAGTGAATACTGTATTTTGTTTTTATGTGAGCTTCCCCGATGTTACAACAAAAGGCATTTGCAAACAAATCTCTGCAAGCTCTTCATCAGGACATGAAGAAGCAGTAGTCATGTTGCTGGGTTGTTGTTAGGAGGGTGATTTTAAAGGAAAAATTCTGCAGATAGCAGGAAAGTCACCTCCAAGGGAGGGATGTCAAAGTGTAAATAACTAAATAAGTGATGAAGATGCCCAGGTCCTCCCCGCTGGTGTACCCCAGAGGAAAAGCCCTCATGCCTCACTGTAACATGTTGAAGGAAAGGGTAAATCATCTGCCAAAATCTGTCCTCAGAGCTGTGGGTTTCCCCATGGACAGCTAATGTACCCCAGTGTCTGTGTGAAAACACAAACGCGTTGTGGGCGTGTTATGCTAAGTGAAACAGAGATAAAAATTAGTTGAATAATCCATTGGCAAGGTAGAAAGGTTCTTGAGATGGGAGAGCAGCATAATTATCTCCTCATGGCCAACATTTGCATACAGAGATGCCCCCAGGAGGCCCCTGCACAGCCACCTGCCCAACTGCTGATGGGAGGATTTTTTTGGAGAGTAATTGCAGCCCATTTCCTCCAGCCCAGGCAGGGGTGCCTTCTGTTCAAAGAAGCCATGCACCAAGGAAGAAAAGCAGCTGCAGCAAAGCAGCAGCACCTCTACCTGCATGGCCACGAGATGTGCTGCTGGATGATGCACCAGCCCAGTGTGCAGGTGCACAAGCCAGCAGTGGGCTCCTGCTTGGCTTTTGGGTAGGGCAGAGGGAAGGGCCAAGAAGCTTCCTGGTGTCCCAAGAAGCAAGTCAACAAAACACCTCCAATGGGGTGACCTGCACTGAGTGAGGTCCAAGGAAGGACCTTCCTTCTCCACGAAGAGATATTGCCATGACACCAAATCAATTCCGTGCCATAAAGCCAACAGACACGAGATCTGCAGGGTTCTGTAGCCACAAATGCATTTCCTAGTGCCTTTACATGGCTGTAGGTGAATGATCACCCTTGCCTTGCTCTCTGGGGCTCCCCTGCTTCTTCAAATCTGCCGTGAAAATAGCACCTCATCGCTCACAAGGCTGAGGATGCTGAGAACCAGAGTGCAGCACCTTGAGCATGTCAGGCACATCCTCCTGCACCCCAGGTGAGCCAGGCCAGTAGGCAGATAATAACCCAGCATCCCAGCTCCCAGGGCTCTGCATGTGAAGCCACCTCTGCCCAGCAGAGTAAGTACCTCGAGCAGAAAAAGGCACTGTTTCCCTTTCCTGTGCTGGTGCCAGGGAGAACTTAGTATTCAAAAACTGTTTTCAGATGTTTCACTTCACAGCTGGTGAATGAACTCGGAGAACTCAATAAACCTCTTTGTAAGACATTATCTCTCATTAATCTCTCAAGTGAGGCTGGCACCTGGAATTGCATAAATCTTTACCTGCACATAGTAGGAAACGGGAACAGGCCATCATCAGAAAGCATGTTATAATGGGAGAGTCACAAACAGCAAATAAAGAAGAAATCCTCATAAAATTTTCCTCCTGATCTCTTCCTGGTAAGAGGACATCAACTTTTGGAGGAGATGGATCCTTGGTGGAAGAGATTTCAGCAGGAGATGGGGCAGCACAAGGGCCTTTAGCAGTCTGCAGGTGTTATGGGGGAACTGCCTTTCCATTGGACATGTCAGGAAATGTCCAAAAACTTTAAATGGTGCTGCCTGCTAAGGAGCAAACTGCTTCACAAGAACTGCCAGCTTGCAGATCCCTGCCTGATCCCAGACAGCTGCTTTGGACATGCTGTGGTTTCTGTTTCATTCTTCTCCCAGAAGAAAGCTGGACCGGCTGTGCTGGAGCACCATGAACATCCAGCATGTACCATCACACTCCTACGAGTGGGACACAGCCACCAAAGCCACCTCCCTGAGGCAGGACAGCTCTGAAAAATGTTTGGAAAGGAGAAGGATGATTTAGCAAGTCTTGAACAGCTTGATGTAGAAATAGCATCCAGAGTGTCCTCCCTGGCAGGGGATTTTGAAATTTATTTGGGCATTCTTTGCTTTGGTGCAGCAGATGGTAGGGAGGCATGGTGGCCTGGAATATTAATGCTTCCTCCAGCACCCATGTCCTCAGAGCAACTGGCAGCTCCATGTTTTTGCTGAGCATCATGCAGCCTCATCTTCTGTCTCTGGGCTGTGCTCTTCCCACATCAGCTAGGAACTAAAATCTGTGGCTCAGTCCACAGCGGCCCCCTCAGGGGTGGGGCATTTTGCATCAGGAAAGCTTCAGGGTAAAGGCTGGGGCTGGGAAGCAGGGATGCGGTTATGGCGCGGATACTACCCATTTTGCCCAGTGGGAAAGTAAGGAAAAAATAAAAATGCAGTGAAGCAAATCTGTTGTGTGACTGTAACCACCACCCTCCACTGGAAAGGGTATTCAGCCCGGATTTTAAGAGTTGTCTTTTATTGATGCCTAATGTTCCATAACCAGTGTCCAATGAGGAGCAATTAAGCATTCCCTTAGATAAAATGTGTGTCTTCGGGCGACAACCAGGCAAAGGATCTTCTACCAGGATCTCAAGATATGACTTTGTACCATGGAACTGTGTCATAAAGTTCCCTCTGATGCCATGCCATGGCTGCTTTCTTCCCGTTCCTGGCAGGTCACAGCAGCTCCCTGCATGTTGGAGCTGGGGAGCATTGCATGACTCCACTTCCCAGCTCCCAGCTGGTTGGTAGCCAGTGCTGAGCTCAGCCTGCCGTGGTCCTTCAGACACCTCCACCTGACAGGCTGTGAGCCCTTCAGAAAGGATAAAATTATATAGCTCCAAAGTTTGATAACACAAGCCCCAGCAATCACACAGATAAATTTGATGGTGACCACGTAGAGAGCTGCTGGCTGAGCTGTAATGTTTGATGAGGATGCTGAATAATCCACCAGTGTTTCTCAGACTCAGGGAGGCCTATAAAAGTCAGCAGGATGGAGACCAGCATTTCAGCCCTCTCCAAGTCTGTGTAGGGAGGAGCTGGAATGATGCTGCCAAGAGTCTTACCCCTCCCAAGCATGATGCTGTCAATAGGCCAGGTGTTTTCTGCTGGGAAGACAATGACATCAGTCTGGTGGCTCAAGCCATCCCTGCTTTGGGCTGCAGGGACTGCTGAGCATTGCTTCCCTGGCTGGCTCTGTCTGGCACACTCTTCTCTCTTCTACCTCACTCCTCTGTCAGGCACTTCCCAGGGGCTCTGCCTGATGGAATCCTTCCTTTATCTTTCTTACAAGTAGAAAATTACATCTATACTATTAAGTGCAGAGAACATGAGTGCTGTGGGTTCGGGGTTTAAAAGGCAGCGTGTGCTCGTGGCAGATGTGCCTGTGCCATCCTAACACTCACTCCTCAATTCTTTCGTGTTACCAAGGGCAGCACCAGGCTCAGGGCACACGGACTTGCAAGGGAAGGGATGTGCTTTAATGGCTGGCTCTGCTCTTCTTCCATGGGTTCACGTGAGATCCTGGAAACGTTGCCAATGCCCACAGTCAGCTAAAATCTGGAGCCTTGAGGAGAGATCGGCAGTGGTGCTGGGAATGGCCTGGCTGCAGCAGCTCTCCTTGCTTCCAAAACCCAACCTTTCCAAAGGACATACCCTAGGGATTTGCTTTTGTCAGGATCAAGCTCACAACAGGTTTCTGCTTCTTTTTCTTTTTCCCGGACATCCCACTGAATACCACCCAGTGGCCCTTATCACATTTCCAGTCTGTCCCTGGAAGAAATCCTGCCCTTCTCCTGCTTAAGCCTTGCCATAATGACCATTTAATCCCTCCTTTCCTGGGCTGAGCAGCTTGCCATACCCATCTCCTTCAGGCCCAGCTTTTGCAGACACATGCCCAGGAGCACAACAGCCCCAGGAGGGGTGGGATGAACCCAGCACAGTTTTCAGGAGCACAGGAACAAGCCTGGCTTTTAATCTGCTGTAGCCCCAAGTAGGATTTAGCAAAGGATCTACCTGTAATTGTCAGTGCCTAAAGGACTATTAAATACGTCCTTTAACTGGTTTCTGAAGGACTTGTACTATTTTAATAAGCATCTCAAGAAAGAAAATCTCTCTGTGAAGCATTAGCTTTGAGATCCAAAAGCAATCTCACTAACATACAATATCAAGTTTGATTGACAAGGCCAATACCCATAAACCATGCTGATTGACACTAATTAGCCTGCCAGCCTGTAATTGCTTCTGATCGTGTTCTACATCACTCTGATTAAAAAATTAGTCCCATGCAAAGAAATCAATGCACCAGGGGGTGGTTTGGGATCTCAGCTGGGCCCTGAGACTTCACGCTGCCTTTGTTCACAGAGCATGCACACATCTTCTCAAAGGGACATCACAGAGCAGGGGCAGGCAGGCAGGGAAGAAGCCCTTCAGCCTAACACTTAGATCAAACCCCTCCTGCTCAGGGTAGGTTTTTTTTGGAGGATCCCAAATCCTGGAAGAAGGGGAGAGCAGCAACCCAGGCAAGGTGAGGCCAAGCCAGCAGGCTGAGCTGCAGTGCTAGGGGCAGCAGGAGCAGGGGTGCAGGCAGGACTGAGCTGAGGAGCTGATGGGATGCTGGCCAGGCTGTCCCTTGTCCCCTGGGTCACTCACAGCCATGATTCCCTACAACCCCTGCTTTGAGACTGGACCTGGGTCTCTTGCCACAGAAAGACAGGAACACACTTGGCAGAGAAGCCTTCTTTTCATGGAGTCCCCCTCATCCCCGTGGATCCCATGTCCCTGCTGCTGCCCCTCACACCCATGAGGGTGCACACCCACTGTGCCATCTTCTGATCCTTAGAAAGCCTGACCTGGAGCCTGCAACCTCCTGTCAGGCTTGGAACACTAACCATGGCCAGGACCAAGTCGTGTTGTTCTCTTCTGTCTCTTCTTCCTTCTCATGTGACTGCATTTGCAAGTACATCCTACACTGCTCCCTCTCTGCTGCTCACAGGGCAGATGATGGGGGGGGGGGCTCCAGCCCCCATTCTCCCTCCTGCTGCTGCCCACCTCACCACCTGACATTTCAGGAGTGTGGCAGCTGCAAGAGCCAGAGAGTGCCTCCCCTGTCCTACTGCTCTCACTCCCCTTGGATAACTTTCAGGGAGTCTCTGTTTTTCACAGGCCCCAGAGGCTCATGGCAGCGGGATGACATCCTGCAGGCTGCACAGCTGGGGACAGGGGATTTGGCCTGGGGACAGCCCAGTATGGGGTAAATGCTGCTCTATCCCATACTCACATGCAGGCTGGGAGTGTGCTCCCTTTTCTCTCTGCTTTCCTTCTCTGCCACGCTTGGTTTTGCCCAGCCTGGATGCAGCAAGGGTGCTGATGAGCAGCAAGACAGAAGAGTGGAAGGCAGCAGTGGGCCAAGAGATGGACACCAGTGCTGAAGAGCAGCCTTGACCAGGAAAGAGGGGATGAACACTTCCCAGTGGATGAGTCTCTGAGGGGAACCACTCCATGGTTCTTTGCAAAGCCAAGGACATCCTGGGGGTTTATCACCTCTCCCCTGACCTCCTTTTGATGCCTACAAGCCAGAGCTGAGGAGCTATGTGAAAAACACCGTTCCCATGGCAGCCAGCAGCAGCTCCCAGACCAATAAAAGCCAAGATACGATCACACTCTATTAGTTTGATAATATCATTTATAGTTGACTTAGAGCTGCATCCCATCTAATTAAAAGGGAGCCACTTGCGAAAAGCGCAAGAGCAGAAAAAGGCAGAGAGGATCCTTGCCCTGAGCTCTGTGCCTGTGCAGATGTCTTGTTGGTGAATGGCTTTTTATTTCCCATTTCACATTGGAGCTAATTTCATCTATCACCAGAACCAATGTGACTCATGCCCCCAGCAAGAGACAGATGCAATAAGTGAGCACGGAGAGGGAGGGGAAAGCACTGCTCTCTAGAGTCAGTGTCATCTGGAGCTCCTCTTTTCCTTAATTACGCTCCTCTGTCTCCTGGGTTTTTCAGGGGCTCGTGTTTCTGTGAAGCCATGGAAAAGCAAGCAGCAAACCCACAGAATCCAACCCAAATCCTCCTCCTCTTCTTCACTGCAAGCAGGCAAGCGGAGGGAAGCAGGGATGGCACAGGGCTGGCTCAGCATTCTGCTTAAAAGTGTTCAGCTGGAGGCATAGGAGAGGGCATGGATTGCTCAGAGAGACACATCTTCTTGGCAAACTACCAATTTTTGTGGAAAACAAATGCTGCATTTTCTCTTACAGCCATAATGTCAGAATTCCCCAGAATGCCCCCAAATCAGGAGAGGAAAAGGAGTGCTTGTGTATACAAAGAAGTAAGGGCTGACTGTGCCCTATTTTCCACCTGTGGCCTGCATTTTTGAGACAGTTCTTAGCTGCTGGAGCAGTCTGGATGCTGTGTTTGCTCCCTGAACGATGATGAACAGAGACCAGATCAGCGTGTATGCTGCTAAATAACCACCCCCTCCCCCCAGGCCTTGGAGCTGGCAAGGAGCTAAAACACTTTCTGGGAGCTGCCTGGAACTCACCTTAGCTGGGAAGACAGATGATGATCTCCTGAATTTTACAGCAGGGCTCTGCACAGCTTTCTCAGTGTGGAGCTGTCCAGCTGCCCTACTGCAAAAGTCATCCTGGGCACGGGCTTTGCTTCTTTCACAGGCAACAGATTGCCAGAGCTGGAGAGGCACTGGAAAACATTTGGAGGAGGATGTAGGTCACGCTGATGGAGGAAATGCAGAGAGAGAAGCCCCTGGCATTTCATGGCCCTATGGAGCTGCTGCAGCCGCAGTGGCCATGGCCTTGCCTTCCTCACAAGGGGAAGGAGGGACAGCAAGATCTGGAGCCTGCTCGGGTCCCACCACCTGTCACTGGTGCTGGGGGGTATTTGTAAGACTGGGGGCATCACAAACTCCTGAGATATTTAGGTGCTCTTGAAAGATTTGCCCTCTGTCCCTGGGCAAAGGCACTGAAAGAACTTCCATCCAGAAGGATCCGGAGCTGCCGTGGCTGGCTGAGATCCCTCTCACATCCTAAAGCATCCACAGGGAATTCCTGATGCTGTGCAGCACCAGCAAGGAGCTCCTGTCCATGTTCCCACCTGCCAGCCAAGGAAAACCCTCTGGCCAGCAGTATTCACAGCACAAGCTGCTTTCCCAGCCTGCCCCTGCAGGTTGGCAAAGGACCTGGCAGCGCTAATCACAGCTATCCAACAATTCCAAGGGAATACGAGCTGTTGCTTTCCTTCAAGACGTGTTTGCTGGAGCACTTTCCAAGGAAAAAGCTGTGCAGAATGCTGAGGGCAGAGGGGAAGCTTGCACAGGGCTCAGGGACACACAGGAGAGAGGAGACAGCAAAATCCCTCAAAGCCCTCATCTGGTGTCCGCCGTGTGCAGGGACCCACACAGGCCACAGTCCCTGCAGACTGGGCACAAGCTCTTCCTTGTTCACCCCCGGGGAAGGGGGATTTCCTCTGAGCAGGGCTGCCCCAGGTGAGTTACAGAGTGCAGCATCCTGCCTGTCTGTCCTTCAAGGTGATCACCAGCGTCTCACAGCATCATCGCCCAGCTGCTCCTGCTGCACCTACCCTTACAGGTGAGATTTTCTGGGCCATAAAAGCATGCAGGGCTGGCCAGGAGTCCTCATTTGGAGAGCAGAGACCTGCTTGCCTTTCAGAGCGTGATAATAGAGCTGTGAAATTTCATCTGCTTTATTCCGCAGGCAGCACACTGGTGTTCCCACAGACTGCCAAGTTGTCTGTTCTCACACCACATTAGCTGTGCTCATTGCAGGCTCTCACCTCTCCTTGCAAGCACCAGCATCTCCCTGATGGATGCAGGATCTGCTCCTCAAAACTCAAGCTGCAAGCCCGCAGTGCTCACACAAAATGCAGTTTTTCTAGGTGCTAAATCTTAATCTTGTGGGCTTTGCATCTGCCTGAAATTCAAGTCCCAGTTGGCCTTTCCCTGTCAGAAAGATGCTACTGGTAGCCTCTGGCTTGTCCCCCACTGAGGAGCTTGGGGACCAGCCCCCAGAAGATCTGCACAGCCCTTGGCTCAGGGACGCTGCCATGGGACCCTTCCCCACTACCTGGGCTGCTGTTTCTCACCCTAAACTCGTAACTTCGATGTTGCACTAAAATTCTTCTTCATTTAACATTCCATCTTACCCATGGAGGATCTCTTATTGAGACCCAGGGCCACCTTTCCATTTCATCTGAGGCAGTCACCAGACCTCATCTTACAGTTTGCAAAGGCAGCCATTTATTCCCTCTGTAAAACACCGCCTTCCTTGGCTTTCAGCACGGTGCTGCCACTGTCCTTCTGGGAAGCAGAGCCACATTGCCTCCCAGGAAAACTGTCTCTGCCCAGCTGCTGGACTGGCTGTCACTCACACCTTGGACAGGCTGCAGTTGGTGGAGGGGTTGCATTCTCCAAGCCTGCTGCTTTGTCACGACACCTCTGCTGGCTCCATCCTGACACTTTCAGGGGACACACCGAGATCCTGACTCATACCAGGGGACAAACCCTGTGAGTTATTTCAGCTCTGTCCCTACCAGTTGCTTTCCCTGGAGCCTGGTGGCAGCTCTGCTGACGCGGCAGAGACCACACGTGGGATTTTGCAGCTTGTGGCTGGTCTCTGCTACTACGTCCCCCTGTCAAACACTGACACGAGGAGCACGGACAATAATTGGAGCTGATGAACTGCTTAAAGCAGAGACGCTTACTCCATGTTAACACACACCACCAGGATGCAGGAAAATTAAGCAAACTCACGAAGCAGAAGCCAAATTATCTCCAAATGGGTTTTCTTTCCAGAGGTGTCAGTCACTTTTCAAATTATTTTCCCTAGCTGGGGATGATGAGGGAAGACGTCTGGGATAACGGTGCCTTCTGCTGCCGTCACGCAGAGCGGCAGTGTGACAGCCTCTCCACCTGACAGGCCTGAAGAATCAGATCATTTCTCTGTAAAATCAGCTTTCACAGTGATGTTCCTGGGAGCCAAGGATGACAGGCTGGGAAGAGCAAGTAGCCATGGCAGGATGAACACCAGCAATGGGCACAGCAGCTTGAAAAGCATGAAGGAGCATCCTGGCCAGCGGTCCATGTGCTTTAATGGAAAATGAATTCCAGTCCGTACATATAAACAAAAAATAAATCCTGTCAAACCCTGCATGTTGGGGTTTTTTTCCACATAGTTACAAGGTTGATTGATAAAAGTGAATGTGTTGGCATTACACTTAGGCACCTGTCGTGGCATCACCCATCAGCCTGATTAATGCACAAGGTATGGATGTGTGCAGTGTGAAAATTGGCTCACGGAGGGATACAAAGTACCTGGGGATGGAAAACCTTCACCCAGTGCTGGTAATTCTGTGGCACCCCGCAGACAGCAGTCTTCTGTTGCATTATTTTCTTATTGAGATGATTCAAAGTGAGCAGGAATGGGTTTCTTTAAATAATAAGCAGCCAGGGCTGGGAGATGCTCTGCAAAGATCCACATTTATTTCCCCCTCGAGCTGCTGCCTGCAGCATCCGTTGCTCAGCCAGCAGGGTGCTGCAGAAGGACAGAGAGCAGGTCAGGCTGTGCTGCAGGGCAATGCTCTTTGCCTGAAGTCTCCCTCCAGCTTGGAGGGCTCTGATACAGCCTCTGAAGTGCAAATCAAAGCAACAGCATCAAAGGAGACAACAGTGGGGGAGAAAGGAGCCTTCAAAGGCCTCTGGGCACGGGGCCAAAGAGAATCTATTTTTTATCACTTCCTCCTGCCCCTTGCACTGGGCTCTCCCTGCCCAGGGCATGAAGTGAGTGAGGGCAATGTCTGCTGCCACTGGAGCCAGCAGAGCAGGAGAACAAGAGATGTTTCCCAGGGCCAGGGAATGGGAGGAGTTAAGTCCATAAAAATGGATCCCTGAACTTCCCTGGAGGGCGAAGGCATTGGGCAGCTGGAGTGCTCCTGCCTCCTCCAGCTGTACCTCGGGGCAGAGGCTCCTGCCGTGGTGGGATGATCCTTACAGCAGATGCCCAGAGCACCACCCAGCCCTTACAAAGCAGAGGCAGCAGAGACTTCCACCAGTCACATCAGGACACTTTCCCTTGGGAATTACTCCTGACAGGCAGCTTGCTGTTCTTCCTCCTGCCACCCTGGCTGTGGTCTGCACCTGTTCTGAATTTGCTCACATTTATGGGCTGCTTCTGAGATTGGTTACCCTCTGCCATAAAATTCCTCTGAAAATCCCACTCAGGACCAAACTCAGGTGTGAGACCAAAAGCATCCAAGCCAGAAGTCAAGATGCTCTTGAGCCAACCTGTCTCAAGGAGTCTTTACCCTCATTGAAAGGGGTGTATAAAATTGTATCTGCAAAACTATTGCAGAAGAACCCAGCAGCTCTGCCTCTTCAGTATTTATTACGCTTTTTATTTGTGAATGCTCAAAAATATCAGCTTATGCTCACATTGGGGGAAAGGAAATGCATCAGGTCTGTTTAAGAGCAGAAAATAAGGAAGGAATCTTCCTGCCATATGGAAAAGCTCCTTTTATTATCTGTGTAATAATTGCACAGACTTCCAGTCTGCAGATAATTTGCAGAGGACAAGGTGCTCTCAGTAAGGATAAAAACTCATCAAAAATAAACCTCTTTTGCCAGAAAAATACTTAATTTGGATTTGGGTCAGGGTTTCAAGCTCATGCTAAGTGCCTTTGCAAATCGCCCCCCACACACACGGTCCCACCTTTCTGATGAGCACAGTGAATGAGCTGGGAATGTATCTCCAGGGTTCAAAGGAATTCACAGTTTTCAACATCAAAACATTTCCTGACAATTTTTCAGCTGAAACACACAGGTTCTTTGTAAAAGTTTGATCTCTTGGAGTGCAAGGGCATTTTGCTAAGCCCCGTAATCTCTTTCTGGATGTCCACCATGCATCCATGGGCCCACACCTGGAAACGCACCTGGGGATGATAATTGGCATTGCATTTATGGAGAAGGCAGCTTCAAGTGCTCCAGAAGATGGAGACCATGCAGTCTGGCCATGTCCACCTTGGGCCAAAGGCAGCTGGAAGCCGGTCTGTGTGCCAGGACCTTGCTGGGCCAGCCTGGACAATCCCATACTCACTGTCCTGCATGTGGACAGTGCTGGAGCGTGTGGTCCTCAAAAACCCTGGGCTGGCAGAAGGTCCCTTGGGTGCAGAGCTGGTGTCCCCTATCTCAGAGAGACAAGCCAACGGAAGAGTCACCCCCGGAGCCAGGAAGGAGCTGCGCTGTGTCAGCTGGAATGCAATAGCAACATGCAGGGTCACTTCTTCACTGCTTTGTTTCATACACAGATTTTTTTAAGGAATAAGCAGGCATTCATACAGCATCCTGGCACCAGAGCATGCAGCATCCTGGCACCAGAGCATGTACCACGGTGAGCCTGGGCAGGGAAGGGGTGATGCTGTGGGCAGGCTGTTCCCCATGTGTGCTGCTGGCCCTGCATCCTCCACTGCTCAGCTTCCACCCACCAACACCATCCCTGATTTCCCCAAGGTCCCTACCAGCCAGTGGCTGTTTCCTTCCTCTTCTGCTCCCAAATCAGCGTGAAGCGGAAAGCAGCAGGAAAGATTTCCATTTGAACGCTTTGAGGCTGATTACACTGGAAAAGCAAATGGGAATAGGGCAAACGTAATTACAGGTAGCAGTATGAGCATCATCAAATCAGGCACTGAAAAAGCAGCCTCTTCCAAAAAACTTCATTTCCTCTAATCCCTGCCTTTTGCCAGGCTGGTGAGGTATTTATAGCACCTTGTTTGGTATTAAAATCCCTGCTTGGTGCAAGCAGATGCTGTCCATGGAGCAGCACCCGGATTTGGCACCTGATCGCTCACAGATTAATGGCAACCTGTCACAGGTGTCACCCCTCCAGCCCTGACAGACAGGGCTCAGCCCTCGCTGCTCTGCAGAGGGACAGCACCTCAGAGCTTCTCCCCAGAGCTGTTAGGTTGTTTATGCGTTCTCAGCCATATGACAGGGGAGGGAAATTCTGGGGAGGCAATAAGGTTTCAGGAGAACAAGGCAAAGACTTTCTTCATCATGGCAAGGGAAAGCCCTTACATACCGAAGTTGTCAAAAAGATGGCCTGAATTATTTAGGGAGAGCTCTGTGATGCCTTCACAGAGTGCAGCAAACTGCTGTATCTACAAGGTGTGTGGGAAGCAGCTGCTCTGGCATCTGACACTGAACATCAGGAGAGAGCCCAGACTGGAAGTGGTGTTTTTGCAGCATTAATTATGGATGCTGCTCCAAGCATCCCATGGCAGGTACCCTCTGCTTGGAGCTTTGCTGCTCTGTGAGCTACACTAACACATCACCTTGTTCCTGGGAAAGACAAACCCCAGGAGCAGGTGGAAGGGTGCAGGGGCAGCATGACAAGTCCTTCAATAAGGCTGGTGGACTCAGTAGTTACATGCATTTATTTTCCAGAGGTGTCCTTTTGCAGGGATCCACCAGCACGGCCAGGTTACAGGAACACCTCTGCTCCTGGGTTTGGGTGGGTTCAGTTCACTTGAGTATTTCAGACCTTTCCTTTCTTTTCTAAATGTATGCTAAGCTCTCAGCAGATAGGATCTCTCCTACTTCAGCATTTTCATGTCAGCTTAATTCTTGATTTTACTAGAAACTGGTGTTCTCTCAGAGTTGCCATAGTTACTGATGCATGCATTTCTGATTTCACACGCTAATGACTGTCCCAACCTCTTGTTTGTGGAATAAACTATGTAACCCTGAAAGCAACATAAAATGAAATATTAAAGCACTTATGGTTCAGAAAGCAGACATCATGAATCAGCAATTGGAATTAATTGCATTATCAAGCCTGGATTAAAATAATCCAAGACTCTACGCCGACCAAGAGATCAGGACAGCCCCCAAACCAGATTTTTTGGGGATGCGCCAAGTCTGAGAGGCAGTGTGGTGTTGTGGGGAGTGTCACCCTGTCCCTGCACACCAAGATTATCCAGGCAGTGGTTCCAGCTTTGCATGAAATGATGGAGAGATTTGGCAGCCTGGCACCAGAGAGACAGGCTCAGAAGCTGTGCCCTGGAGCAGCCTATCCTCAAGAACAACATGTGAGGTACCTCCCCTACCTCCAATGCTTTTTTCCTGCCCCAAGGAAAGAGGAGAAGTAGATGTTCTGGATAGCACTGGATGGCACCCAGAGTGGCGTGGGGATGGGTGAAGCAATGGCCATGCAGCAAAGGCCAGCACTGCAGCCTGGCTCTCGGGTGTCCTGGTGGCTTCTGTAGCTCTGGCTCCCGCCTGGAAGGCTGATGATGCCCTCCTACCACCCCAAAGCTGCTGACTGCCTGTTCCCACACCACAGCCATCCCCTGGGGACTGCCAGGAGTTCTCATACACCCCTGTGCTCGCCCTGCTAGCCCCAAGCCTGATAGTGGCTCTATCCTTAGAGAGGTCACAGGGCAGCAAGGTGCCCCTGCTAAGGGCACTTTCATCACCTGAAGACACATGGGGTAGGTGAGCAGCCGGTGACCGGCAAGAACTGCCTTTCCTAATGCCAGTGCTGATACAACTCATTACACACTTGACTGGTTTGAGACTAAATTATAATAAATGCCTAATAAAATATTTAAATTTCCATCAATGGGGCAGACGTGCAGCATTGCTTCCCCTGCCAACGCCAAGCCCTGCTAACACCTGCCCTTTCCCCCTGGCACTGGGGGGCCCATTGCCTTGTCCTGCAGCACCCCCATGTCCCCGGCAGCTCCCAGGGATCACATTCCCCCAGGCACGGCAGCTCACGCTGGGAACCCGCTGTGGTGTGTTGACCTTGGCTGGCTGGCAATTAAAATAGATTTGGATAGTCAAAATTAAAACAAACACCAATTAAAGCTGAGGCAGGCTGGGCGAGCAGCAGCAGCAGCGTCCTACCCTTGACGCTCGTGCTGGATCTCTTTGCACGTGCCACCCAGGGAGCTGGGCCAGCACTGCCTGCTCCTTTTGCTGGACAAGCACCCACATCCCATGACAGGACAGAGCCTGCCAGCCTTGGGACGAAATCTTGAGCCAGACACCAAATTCAAGTAACCCTTCCAAAGCCTGGCCTGTCCTCTGGCACACCCTCCCACCACTCGGGAGCACAGCCATGCTTTGCCCGGGAGCAGTTTCCAGCCTCAGTCCTATGGATGCAGGGTTATTTTTAACCCACTCTCGGCTCTGGCAGACGCCAGCTTTGGCAGGAGATCTCTGCCGTGTCACAATGCCAGGCTAAGCTGGGATACATCCCTCTGGGAGGGACTGCTGGAGGGTGGGATAACCAGCGGCGAGGCTCTCTCTGGCTGGAACAGCACGTGGGCTGTGTCAGGCGGGCGCACGGTAGGGTCCCTCTGGGAGAGCCCCAGGTCTGAGCCAGGCCATTCCTCTCGCTACCTTGGCCACTGTGGGCTGGGCAGCACACAGGGAAAGCAGCTGGAAGGTTCCCTCCAAAGCCTTCCTCACACAGTAACAGGCTGGAGGCCAAAGGGAGATGACGGACACCGGACCATGGGGACTTCGGCGCACCAGGGCAAGGGAAGTGCCCTGTCCCCCATGGATGTGGTAGTCTGGAGCACCCAATCCTGCTCTTGGGCCAAGGCAGCAGGGAAATCAGGGGTCCTTCTGCTGGGGCTGGGACTCTGGTGGGTGCAATGAGGTGCAGTGGGGAGGAGGTTCATACTGGAGCCATTCTCTGCTGCTCCTGCAGCAGGGAGTCCCCAGGGGAATGTGAGGAGGGTTCATCTTTCTGTCAAAGAGCTCCCTGTAGCCAGGCCAGCAGCTCGTCACGTTCCACTGTGTGCTCACCTCAGGCTAGCTGCCATCAATTCCCAATCCATGCCTCCCTCTGTGGGCTGTCACACTGTGGGGGCACAGAATGAACCCATGGCTAACCAGTCACTGGGGCACAAGGCCCCCCCCCCCCATTACCCCTAGGGGCTTACAACGGCCAGGTCCCTGCACCCAGGAGGTTTCCAGCTTGCTTTTCCCTGGTACTGAGTCCCTCTGACAAATATGATTGCAATAGGTTGAGATGAAGAGGAGAGGATAGGATGGAAATCACAGACAGACAGACAGACAAGCAAGCAATAGACACACAGTGCATTGAGTGCTGTTTTCCATAGGAAGCGAGGATAAAATCACTTCTGCCTAGCTGTGATCACCCTGCTCTGTGTCCCAAATCCTGACTCCAAGGTAATTAGCCCTTCAACTGCCTTTACACCGAAGAGTGACTTAAGGAGCTCAATCTGTTTAGCTTTAAAAGAGCTGCATAAAGAAGAAGCACATCCACAGTCTTTAAGCACCTGTCCATGGAGACAATACATGATATTAAACAGGTCCTTGAAGTAGATGATGAAGACAGTACAGCACCCAGCACTGAAAACACAACAAATTTCAAGCAGAAAATGCAATGACTGCTTTGCTTGTAGGAGGAGCTGACTGCCCAGGAGATTACCAAGACTTCAAGGGCTCAGCACCACTCATAGTCAGGTCACCCACAAATTGTTGGCATCCTCCGGATGAGCCAGGAAATGCTCTCACTCAGACTTATGCAGGTGCCCAAATGAGAAAACTTACACAAATCCTGCTAGCCCCAAATCTGCATGTGAGCACAGAAGGGCTGCCCTGAGCAGGGAATGAGGGATGGACAGACCTTGGGAGAAAACAAGGACTGCATGGAGCAGGAGGACAACCTGTGAGTGAAGACAATAGATATAAGAACCAAAACCAGAGAAGGAAGCTGAGCAGGAGTCCTTTAGAAAAGGCCTAGGAGAGAGTGTATTCTGGGCAGGGTTTCACTGTGTGCTCTGTAGTGGCTGTATTCCTTACAAACACACTGAAATAATGGCTTTCCTCATCCCTGCTGTGGGCACTGGTGTATGCTTTGAGTTGTCCCATCATTCATTGTCACTTCCAGTTCTTCAGCTTCCCTCTGAATTGCAGCTTTACCTTATCTCTGTAAGCACAATAGAGGAAAGAAATTGTGAAAGGAGGAAAGCAACTAATAATGTTAATTTTTTGTTGTTAAGTTGTTGAAAAGCCAAAACTGACACAATTCCTTAGCACAGCACTTGCTCAGAAAAGACACAGAGCAAGCATGTGGAAATATGTGATGGCCACATCACCCTCACATCATGGCATGGAGCTGGCCATGTCTCACAGCTCCTGGCTCCTGGCTCCTATCTTTGTGGAGACGCAGAGATCCACAATAGCAAAGGACCCTGAAGGAGATGTAAAGCAGCATATAGAATCATAGAAAGGCTTGGCTTGGGAGGCACCTTAAAGATCATCTAGCCTGCCCTGGGCAGGGACACCTTCCACTATCCCAGGTTGCTCAGAGCCCCATCCAGCCTGCCCTTGAACACTTCCAGGGATGAGCAATCCATAGCTTCCTGAGCAACCTATGCCAGGGCCTCACCACCTCCACAGGGAAGAATTCCTTCCTAACATCTGATCTGAATCTCTCCTCTCTTGGAGGTGATGCATTTTGTGAGGCAGCCCAAGATGCACCAGGTACTCAGTGCTCCTGCCAGCCACAGCCGTGGGGCTTTGCCGATCATGGGGAGTTTGCAGGTCCCTGAGCTGGTCTCACAGGGCCCTGGGGATAGTGGTGAGCACCAAAAGCATTCAGACACCTTTTCTGCTCCAGACCCTGGGAGCCTGCACTCCTGGCTACCCGCCTGGAGCAGCAACTCAGTCCAGAGATTCCTCAGTAATTCTTGGAGGTGTTTACTTTACTGTTTCATATTATGTATTTGCATACATCCAATTTACAGTTCCCATCATCGAGCTGCCTCAGTAATTGGGCAGCTGGTCTCAGAAATGCTGATTTACTGCACTGCTGATGACATAATATGTGTTTGTGCTTGCAAGAGGCAGCCACAAAATCCCTCTCTCCTGAGCTGAATCCCACTATTGATTTTTTCTATTGGATTAATATTACCATGACCTGCTGTTTTAGTCAGCACATTTAATACATTGGCAAGGATGTGCCCGTGCAGCTCTTCCTCCACAAACTGCATTTCCCTCATGGGGCATGTGCATCTCCCCTGTCTTGGCTCTCTTGCAAGGCAACAATAATCCCTGACCATTGGGAACAGGAACAAGACTGCAGAGAGTGCAAACAGTGAATGTCACCTTGAAGTGTTTATGGTTGGGTTGGGTTTTGCTCTGCCAACACCTGCCTAGGCTGGGAACAAATTCCTGCTGCCTCTGCAAAATTCATGGAATGGTTTGGGTTGGAAGGGACCTTATAGATCATCTTGCTGCAACCCTCCTGCCATGGGCGGGGACACCTTCCACTAGGTCAGGTTTCCCAGAGCTCCATCCAGCCTGGCCTTGAACACTTGCAGGCATGGGTCATCTCCCCCTGCCCATCACCAGATCTGGCTTGGTAGCCAAGCAAAGGGTTTTGCATCCCTGCTGAGCTCTGTGCACCCAATGTCACCAGCAGCAGAGATGCCCGAGCTGCCCGTCCCACATCAGCATGGCTGACTCAAGGAGGATGATGTGCAGGACAAATGAAAATGGCAATGAAGTGTTCCCATCGCAGAGCAAGAGCGCTCCAAGCCAGCTTCCCACACGGCCAACTGTCTCCTGTGCTTTTTACGTTTGGTTCCTGTCCAACCTGAAATAAGAGCAGTCTCTGAAGGGAGGCATTTGTCACTGCCCAAAAGGACTTGCAAGCAAGGTCAGCCTGGACTGCTGCTGCAGCGTGGCTTGATGCTGCCTTGCTCTGGAGAAGGGCATGAACACGCTGTCCCCAAACCTCCACCCACATTCCCCCTCAGCCTCCGGATGCACTGCAACTGAATCAGCTGCAGTAGAGACTCAACACAGATAAAAAGAGCAAGAAAGCAATTTTGCTTATAGACATCCTCATTCTTACAGCCTGACTGACTATTTTTTCCCATAGCTGGTAATTCCTGTATTTTCTTATTTGCTACAGGAAAGCTTTCTCTCTGAGAGCAGAAATGACAGGTGCTGGTGTTAGGTTCATGCAGTGCTTCAGAGGCTTGCACAGCCCCGTGCAGCCTGGCACAGCAGAGAGCTCCTACCTGGGGGACATGGTGTCACTTTGCATCACCCACTGGCTCAGGACATCCAGCAGCACAGGGCAAGGAGCTTTGAAAATGTCTGTGCAGTCCTTATGCACTGTGACTTACGAGACCCTCTTTTTCCAACAACACAATTGATTCATACATTCCCCTTCATGCGCGTTTTTGGGTAGCAGAAAACAGGCACCAGAAGGATAAATGCAAGTGAGCAAACGATGAGGAGGATGTCACAAAAATGAAAGGCACTGGAAGAAAATACTTGCAAACAGCAAGCTGAGGCTGCCTGGAGGGGACTGGGGAGCAGATCTCCACCTCTCTGATGGGAGCAGCCTCACGCCAGTGAGTCCCAGTCCCCAACTCCACGCAGCAGGTGGGCTTGAGCATATTAAAATGTCAGTCTCCCCACTTTGCCCATGCTAATTTTCTCCTGTCTCTTAGTAACTGGTTGGTACAGGTTATGTTAATATGGATTTAAATTCTCCGAAGAGCAGAAAATTAAAGGAAATTATGAATCAATTTACATTTCATCTGATTCATAAACCTACACACTCTACAAAATGAGTTGATTTGAAATAATTAAGGTTAAGAATGTCCTCATCACCTCTTCAATACTCCTACTAGATGCACTGCATCTTCTCTGTCTGCTCTTGCTCTCTTTAGCATTTCAAATTACACGTCCTCCTTTGTTTTTTTCCAAGAGATTTCAAATTTACCAGGCAATTAAATAGTGATATGTAATAATAATAATAACAGCAAAACCAATAACGATGGCTCTAGGCTGTGTTTGCATCAGGAGGAGTAGAATGCCGAAGGGAGGGAGATGAATGGGGAATTCCTGCTTAGATGTAGTCCTGGCAGAGCAACCCCAGCACACGCAGTTTGTAAAGCTGTGGGAATCACGTTATTTATCAGCCCTTTCACGTGTGAAAGCAGGGCGTAGCAGCAGGACTCCTCTGCAGGTAGGCTCTGCCTGCAGCTTCAAACCCTCCCCAGTCAGCAGCCTCTGACTTTAGCAAACATCTTCCCCAGAGAGGTGGTGGAGGCCCCATCCTAGAAACATTCAAGACCAGGCTGGACAGAGCTCTCAGCAACCTGCTGTAGTTGAAGATGTCTCTTCTCGTTGCAAGGGGTTTGGACTAGATGGCTTTTAAAGGTCCCTTCCAACCCAAGCCACCCTAGGATTCTACGATCTGCCTTTCCCTAGCAGACCTCCATGCTCTGCTGTAAGAATTCCTTCTGCAGAGCTGTGAGGACAACCGCTCCAACCCTTCTGAGGATTTCTCATTAAGGTAATTTTTTTCCCAGCAGGTTTTACTGTCAGGATGATACATTTAAATCAGCTCCACCACAGCTGACTCACATGTGAATAGCCCCCAGTGAGAAGCAGAACCCACTCACCACGCAGCGATTTTAATGGGAAATAGACAAGGGACATTTCCATCACCTCAGACCTGCCAGGCCATCTGTATGGTGACCCAGCTGAGTCTGAGGCCCCACAGAACAAATGTGTGGCAATTTTCTTTACTTATTGGAGGTAAAAGAGGGGGAATGGCAGCTCTTGTGGGTGCATTTTTCGGCAATGGGATGACTTGGTCCAGTACATGCTTGCTTCCATTGCTGCTTTTTATTGGCAATTATAGATTTGTCAGTGATTACAGTAATTCTCCTCATTGGGAAATAAACATTAGCTACATGCAGCTCTGTGGTGGCAGCAGTATTTCACTTCAACATATAAGTCCTTTCTGTCCAGATTGTTCCAGCCATAAAGCAGTAGGAAAATGTCATGCACCTCCAATACTGCTTCCAAAGGTCTCCAGGGAGCAACGATGTGTCTTTCCCCACCTGACCTCAGAAAAGCATTATGGCAGGGATTTTCAGGCAGGAAATTCCACAGTTCCGTGCTTGGAGTCAGGATGCAGCAGGCAGAAGGGTTCCCAAGAAGCAGGGCCTGTTGCCATGAGGAGGCAGTGCCTGATGCCAGCTGAAGGGCTCTGCAGGCACTGATGTGTGATGTTAAATAGAAGTGAATCGTGTCTTTCCTTGGCTTGGCTTGCTGAACCCTTCAGTGCTTTGCAAGGGGCAGGGTGCTTGATTTGATTGGAGTGATGCAGAAGCTCATCTTTCTCCTTTGTGCATTGATCCAGCCCTGTCCACTGCGAGCCAGAGCATTTGCTCCATGGTGGATGACCCTGTGGCTGGTGGCCAGCTCTCTGCTGTCTCCAGAAGGACATGGATTTGTGTCTTCCTCCTCAGAAACAGGCCCACAGGCATGCCGGTCTGCACACACATGGCAGGACAAGGCAGCCACATCCTGGCCTTCTTCAGGAGGAACAAGGCCAGGAGATGAAGGGGACTCCTCCCTCCTCTGCTTGGTGCTGGCAAGGCTGCATGAGAAACAGAGCCAGTTTGGGTCCCTGCCCCCAGGTCAGGAGAGACCTGGAGAAACCAAAGGCAACTGAAATGGTCAGGGCCAGATCCAGTGCTGGTGATAGCCCTGTCCTGAGCCAGGGGCTGGACTAGGGACCAAACAGCCAACGTCGGTGATTCTGGGGTTCAACACGCAAAGCCTTCCCTGTAAGGGAAGGACTGTGATGTCTATGGGGAGACAAGCACGTTGCTTCTTGTCATGCTGCAGAAACAAGCTGAAGATACCGACTCCCTGTGAGCAGGAGCCTGAATTTCAGCCCTGCCAAACAGACTCAGCCACATTTGAATGGCGAGACAAATGTCCAGGGGCGACGTCAGAGCCTGGGAAATGCAGAGCAATTACAGCAACCCTGCTGACAAGGCAAGCCTGGGGCTGGGGAGAGTGGCTACACTTTTCCAGCCTTCCAGTTCATATTGTGCCTTGGGAACTGTTCCTGATATTCCTCCTCTTCCTCCCTGTGGTGTGGACCGGCAGCCTGGATCCCACTTGTTGACACAGCTGTAAATCACTCGTGACAAGTTTAACAATGACTCAAGGGCAGCAAAGAATCAGCAAAGAATGGATTTTGTTCCTGCCAAAAACGAGTGCGTGGCCAGGTGCTTCCCCCCACGGCCAGCTGGGCCCGCCTCCGTGGGGCTGGGAACACGTGCCCACTGCAGCCAGAAAGGTCACTCACCCCACTTAGAGATAAAATGCCAAATCACAGCTGACATTTAACTTAGACTCCTCTTACTGAGTGCGCTGCAACAGGCACTGGAGCTGTGCCGACCGAGGCACAGGGAACCCCCGGCACTTCTGCACATGGGCTCTCCTCCATGGATGCTGGAGGCTGGGAGTGCTGCCATTCCCAGGAGCTAATGGCCACAGGCAGCACAGCTCCTGGTTGAACCTCCTCTGCAAGCTGCAGCCCCTTCACAGTGAGAGATCATCCCCCGGCAGGGGCTTCTAAGCAGGCGTCCTGCAGAACAGCCTGTCTCCCACTTCATGCTGCCAACAAAGCAAGGGGCTGAGGTTTCTCCTGGCAAAGGGGCTGGAAGTAGAGCCACAGCTCACTGTGCCAGTAAGTAATTCCCTTGGGGGACTGCAGGTCACTTCTCTCCTAAATAAAGCCACGGGGCACCATCACGAGACCAGCTGCACAGCCCAGTAGCCAGGATGGCACATGCCTTTCTGCTCCCTGCTCCAGTCCTCACTGGCACATCCAGAGAGCACAGTGAGCACAGTGAGAACCCCAGAGTGGGTCCTGGGGACCTACAACCAGGAAGGTCTCTGGCATCCCCCTCCAGCAGCACCAAAGCTGGCACTTGTCTACCAGGATGCCTGGATCTTATTGCCGGTGCCCTGAAGCCCCTGTCCCCACTGGCCCCAGGGCAGGGATTTTCAGGCACTGCATGAGGTTGTGGAGGGCTCCTGTCACCAACATGGTCTGCCTTGATTTGCATGTTCTTCTCTGCAGACCCCTGGGGCTTGGGTGCTCTGTGTGCTCCCAGCAGGACTGCGTCAGCTAGAGAGGCAGGCAGGGCTGGGAGAGTCTGACGGGCTGTTTGCACTGATAGCAGGAGATATGATGGGAGTGAATATCAAGCTGTCATCTCCGTCATCTTGTGGCCAAGGTAACGGTGGGAAGTGGGTTCGCCTTGTTGAATCCCTCTTCAGATGAAAAATAGCGAGCATCAAGCTGCTCTTGTTCACAGATTCCTCCTGTTCGGTTTCTAATATAATGATCCAATTTGCTCAACACAGCTGCAGTTTTTGGGCACCTTCCAGCTTCCGTGTGTGATACAGAAATCCTGCCTGCTGCACAGAAACAAGCTGTCCATCCGCGCACTGGATCCGTCCCCTTCCCCTTGCTGTGCTCCCCCAACACACCGCCCCCCGTGCCCCAGGAAGCGTCACACACGGGAATCTTCCCTGTACTTCTAAGGATTTATTTATTGCCCATGGCAAAGAGTTTGAAGAGTGAAGACCAGAGAGGGGATGCCCAAACTGACATTGTGCAGTCACAACGTCCTCTTTTTTACCCACAGCTCTTTCCCAAAGCACTGGGACCTCTCTCTTTTAACAGAGGTAGTTTGCTCCCTGAATTCTTTTGCTGCAGGATCAAGGTGTGTGGCAAGGAAGCAGAGCTGTCCAAATGGTGTGGCTCTGGGACCTGCTTGCCTGGGTGCAGAGGCAGCAGAGACCCCTATTTCTCATCTGGATGGGGGAAGCAAACACTCCCTGGCCTGCTCCACTTCTCTGAATCACCCTAATCCTTCAGGAGAGGAGGCTAACAGGGAAGGGGATGCCCCCATCCTCCTTACAGGGCTCTGTGCAGATAGGTCAGAACTTATTCTTCTTAATTGTAGCTTATTCTTACCCTGAGCAGCAGGGTGGGTCAGCAGAGCCCCCTCCTCATGTCACACAGCCTGTGGGTAGGATTCCTTTTCCATCCCCTGGTTCTAGCCATAGTCTGACATGGCTTCCAGGGGGAAGCCAGCATGCCTGTGTATCCAACCATCTTCCCTCTGCTCCAACAACAACCCTCCTAAACACATCCTTGCCCTGGGCAATGGCTTGCCAAGCTTTCCAGATGCTGCAGGAGCTGTGCAGCTGTGAAAGCCACGGGAGGGTTGCCAGACCCTCACCCTGCCCATGGGGCTCAGCACCCACAGCTGGGCACTTGCTGCATCAGCTCTGGGGGCTGCTCTGACAGACAGACCCCTCTGACTGTCCCTGTCCTGCTGAGCAGCCTAGGGACAGGATTTATCCCCCCTCAGCATCCTCCCACAGAAGGACAGCAACCTCTGCATCTTGTCCTGTCTGTGCCAGGCACCAGGAGCAGAGCTCAGGGAGCTCTGACCCGTGCAAAGGGGGCATGCAGGGGGCAAAGCAAACCCTGCATCTGTGCTGCCAGGGCCAGGCAGGCACAGGGCCCTGCCACTGCCCAGGGTGGTCAATGCCATCCAAGCATCATTCCTGCTGTGCTGTGAGAGCAGAGCCGTGCAGGAGAGCGGGGCAGGAATCGGAGCAGGCACGGGCACAGCGCAGTGCTGGGCAGGCACTGTGCCCATGCAGCTCCAAGTCAGCTTCTTGAAAATGTTGTCCTACTTATTTAATCTTTGGGAAAGATGCCTGATGGGTTTCATAAAGAGTCTGAGTGCGGTTTATGCTCTTGGGTTGCAGGAAATTAAATGCCTTTCGGTTGTCTCCGAGGGTAGTAAAGAAAGAGTTCAGGAGCCTTATTAGACTTCATTTCCATTTCTCTCCATGTTGAAGGAATACTAAATAACTAGATCTTGGTGGATTTGATGTGTTTGTCATTTGCTTATCTGCAGGACAAGCCACATTATAGAGTATTACAAGTTCAAAAAGGAAAAATAATCTTACTAATTTTCTCATTTACTTTATTTTTCACTTTTTTCCCCGTACCTGCCATCTTGCAATTGTAAACAGCTTGGGCAGCTGAACTACCACTTCTCTCCAGTTTCACTGCCCTGAATCCAGTCCCTGAGACTCTCTGTAGAAATCCAGACATGAAATGGCTCCCACAAGTTCTTCTGCTATGCTCACATTTCTCAATTATAAGTCTCCAGGAAAAAGTGCATCATATTTAATCTTCATTCTGGGCTCAGAAGAGTTTTCCTCCCATGCGTTTTGGATCTTTTTCTCCGAACAGAGCAGCCTGAGGAGGGCCAAGCACAGAGCAAGCGCAGGATGAGGCCTCCCAGTAACCAAACCTGCCTTTAAATTGGCCCTTAACTCCTCCACGGAGCTGTTGCACCCAGGAAGGCTGTGAGCCCTCTGGACTCCAGGGATCGGACACAAAGGGCATAACTGACCTCCAGTGAGGAAAGGCAGCTTTCCCTTGGGTTGCCTACCTGACTCTATACCCCTGCTTGTACCATGACTTCTCAGAGCTACTGAGCAGGTAGTAGGGGTTAGTGAGAGGTGGATGGAATTCAGGCCAGGGAACAATGCTCCTGGGAAGCAGGAGGGGCTGTTTCTCGTTTTCCTAAAAACAGCACCAAAAGCCACTTGCTGGCTTGCTGCGAGAAATGGAATTGATGCTATTTTGACATTTTTGTTTCCATGGGACATTTCTCTTTTATATTCTGTGTATTAAAATATATTTTAAATGCTTGTTATGTCACAGGGAAATGGCATGGCTATTTTAGTAATGATCTGATTTATAGATTCATAAGCTTTAGGGCCAGAAGGGACTATTATGATCTGCAGAGCTGTGGCCAGAGTCACTTGCCTGATGATTCCCTGCTTCAAGCCCAGCGTTTCTGGCCAAGTGACAATCCATCTTCACAGAGAGAAACCCTGTCAGGACCAGAAAGCACCAAATGCTGGAGAATTCACATCACCTGCAGACCTCCGTACCTGTGTGGGGTGCTTGGGTGCTTGGCAGGTCTCCCCAGCTGTCCCCAAAGCTCCACTCTGGCCAGCTCCCAGCTCACTCTTCTTTAACACAGAGCTCTGTTCATACCAGGGAAAAAAATCCTGCTTCAACTGTTTCCTTGCAAATGTCTGGAGCAATTTCAGAGGCAGGCTGGGCCGAGGCTTGGCTGTGGCGCTGGCTCAGTTGGCTGCTGCCATCGGGGCAGGAGCACACACAGGCACCCCGCTCCTCTCCCTGTCCATCACCTGCCTTGTCCCTGCAGGCCAGAGTCTGTCACGTCCAGGGCAGCACAGCCAGGCATCACAGACTCTGACAGAGCCCCTGAGCATTTCATTTCTTTTCCTTTCCTCTGAGCAGAAATGCCTAGAGGTGGGACCCGGGGTCTTTGCAACAGCTGCTGCTGCAGCCCCCGGGGTGTGAGGACCAGTGAATTGCTCTGATGTGAGGTGTCCATCTGTTACCTCCAATCCTCTGTGGAGTTTTACAAGTGAAGTGGGCAAAGACCGACTCATTCTCCACATCCTGGGGCTGCAAGGGAGCCTCCAGCCCCAGCCCCAGGTCCCTTGGACTCGCTGTGAAGCAGCTGTGGGGCGTTGTGGCACCATGAGCTGTTTCACCTGCACGCACAGCAGGGGACTAGGAATTAAGTGGACTCCAATTTTATCGTCAGGGTTCATTAGGTTAATTAATACTGTGGACGCACTCTGTTAATCAGCTTTGCAATGGGAGAGTGGTTTCAGCAGGAGATGAGGAGCTGCTCAGAAGCTGCTCTGCTAATGGTGCTAAATCCAATTTCATGCAATGGCACAGCGCAGGGAGATGATTAATGGGTTTCATGTCTCCCTACCTGTGGGGACTGTCCCCAGCTCCCCTGATGTCAGAGGGACTGGGTCATTGCTGGCTATCAGTGTGGCAGAGCCTGGCAAAGCCCCCTTTGCTCCTTGAAACAATCTCAGGACCTGGGCATGGGAGAGGAAAAGTTTTTCAGTGCTGATGTCAGCATCCCAATGCCAGGCAGGGCCAGCCCAGCTGCTCAGGTGAGCCCACCCAGGCACCTGGCAGTGCCAGGCCCCCATTCCCACGGTGGTTCCAGCCAGCAGGGAGAGGCTGATTCTGACAGCAGAGAGCAGTACAGAGCTGCACTGAGGCAGGGCAAGGGTTTCAGGGACTGATAACAAATTTGCCACACAAATTTATTGCTGGATTCAATGATCTAATGCGATTTGGAAAGGATTTGCATTTTCATATGTCTGAGAGGAAGATTAGAGACACCACCTTCAAAAAAGCTCTCATGGGCTATTCCTTCCTCTCTCCCCAGAACACAAAAAGTGACTTTGAAATATGAAACAGCATTGACTGCAAATAAGTTGAAATAAAAGTACTTGTTATGTGACCCGAAGGATTTCTTGGAGGGGAAAGCTATCACCTGAACAAGTAGGAGGATGTGAGTAGTGCTGGCAGAGCAGTGACACAGCTGTCCCTGTGACAAGGGATGGCCCCAGGCTGCTGAGCTCAAGCAGGAGGCAGGAGGGTGATGGGAAACAAGTATATTTTCCCACACAGCATGAGAAGGAGGAGAGAAGAGGTAGGCATCAGTGCATGCTAGGCAGGTTGATTGAAGGGCCATAAAGGCGCTGGTGAAGGGCTGGCGCTGGGGACAGCAACCCTCAAAACTTCACCCCAGCAAATAAGGGGCATGTTTACTGGGATTCAGTGGTTTTAGAGTGGGCGATAGGGAGAAAATTCATCCCCATCCTCTGACTTTTGCGGGGACTCTGTGCACATCAGATAATTCTGATTTTGCTCTTTGATGAGATTATGTCTTTGGCTGGTAAAGGTAACAGCACAGATACAGTGAAATGCTTTGGCTTTGCTGGCATTTCAGTTGGGACAGCCCAGCAGTCTGATTCTAAAAGTTATCAGGAAAAGACACATTATGTGAATTAAAATCTGGCTGACAGGCTCACCTTTAGAAGGCAGCTGAGCCAGAAGCCCTCAGCTGACAGTGTTGGTGGGGCCTGGGGGGTCAGAGCTTGACATTTCTGGCAGTAACATCACTGCTGGCAGCATTTGTTCCTTGACCAGGACAGGCTGAGTGGACAGGGCTGAGCTTTGCAGCCTGTGCCAAACACTGGGGCCAGAGCACAGAGGCTTTTTGGGTGCTCCCCTTCCCCAGGCTCAGCCAACATCGCTCTCATCTTCTCCATGTACAGCCTGTGCTCCTGGGCTGGCCAGCGTGGTGGCATCAGTGGGGTCCCTCCAGGACGTTCCTGACCTCATGCCAGCGAGTCCAAGCAGCTGCAAAGAGCCTTTTTAGCCCCATCATCACAGAAACTCGGGCGATGCTGCTATTTTAGAGGCACAAACACATCCGTGTGCGCTTTTCTTACGGACGGTAATTTCAGCATCTGTTCGGGCTGCACAAGCACCTTGTAGCACTGGAATCTTGTGCTCCAGTATTTGTTAGAGTGCAGGATTATTTTCCATTGATTTCAGGCTAATCACACAAAGAAAAGCAACATCTGCTGAGTGAATGGGCTCCCAAGGAGAATTAACCGCTCTCACACACAAAAGAATGGGAAAGAGTTGAACCAGCAAGATTCTCTTTTGCAAGAAGAACATTTATTTTTAGCGCCTCGTGTGGCCCAATCCCTCCCTCCCTCCTTTCTGCCAGCATCAGTTGGAGGCAGAAAAATACCGCTGGAATTGGCTTTTTTCCTTCCTCCCCATCATCCCCATCCTCACATCTTGACCCCCTCACTGACTGAGCCACTCAGGAAAAAATGCAATTTCTAGCAGGCCATCCATCTGTGGTGCACATAAACTTACCTGCCAATAAAATGAGTGCAACAGGGACGATTTGAATCCATGCCAGGGTTCCCCATAACACACAAGTCAGCTGCACAGAGGTGGAGTGGGGAGCCCGGGTAATAAGATGGAAGCAGTAGAGAAAAGTATCCTAACAAGAGTGTGGTAATTAGGACTGGGCTGTTTGTTTCCCTTCCCATGAAGAGGCAAGCCATAAATCAGGGAGGCATCTGCCGTGCAGGATCCAAGGGCTCTCAAAGCAGTAGGAAAAAGCCATCCATCACTGTTAGCAGAAGGAGGATTCGAGTTTAAATTACAGATACTCCAACTACACATTTGCAATTGTTTGGAAACAAAGTTTTCTTTAATTTCTCCCCTGACTCTGAGAGGGGGCTGAGCCAACTACAGCAGGGTTCAGCTGATGCCTAATCAGGCCCCAAAAGGAGCAGAAAGGGAAAATTAAGTGGGGACCCCAGGGCTCTGGGGTGTAGCTGCTGCCCTCCCCCTGAGCACCTGCACCCACTCTCTCACCGTCCTTGCCTTCTTCCCTTCGCGGGCATTTTTCCACAGTATGTTTCCAAAATAACCTGGTCCTTGAAACCGAGATAAGGCAAGAGAGGGACAACCTCAAGAGCTTTCTTCCTGCTGAACACTCCCACTGGCATGTGTCCCATCCCATTGACCTCTCCGTGCTTCCGCCAGCAGCGCAGCCGCCGCAGGGAAGCAGTTCCTGCGTGCCCAAGGAATGCAGGCTTGTTCCCCCACACCGGGCTCAGTGAAACCCCAGGCACCTGCTCACAGCCCAGGGCAAATCTTTGGCCCCCTATTTTTGGACAGATGACATTCCCTGGGTGCTATCTTCAGCTAAGGCTGTGAAAATCGTTCCCATTGGATTCCAGCTCCCAGCTCCTCTTGCGAGGCTTGGTCATCCCCTTGTGCCCACCCCGCAGCTTGCTGCCACATCCCTGTTTCCCACTCTTACCCCATCGGCATGCCCAGCACATTTCTACATCTCTTCCCATACCTCCTCCCACCCATGTGTCCACCTGTCCTGGCAGCAGCAAGCACCTGAGCCCCCAGGCACCCACCTGAGCTGCTCATCCCTCCTTTCCCCAGTGTCCAGACACAATGGAATTATGTAAATTCCATACTGATGGAAGCCAGGACTATTAACTGTGCTGCTTTAATTCTCCCCTGGTATTTACAGTCATTGGGATTTGGGAGCTGATATATATTATTGTTTCATCTGAATATATCTCCAGGCAAGAAAGTTGAGCTGCAAGCACAGAAATGTTCATTGCCCAGATATGAGAGGTCCCTTAGGAGAATATATCAGAGCTACAGCGTCAGCCTGTAAAATATGTGGGAGTGAGAGTAAAATACTGCCTTTGCTGGCCAGCACCTATGAACAGGCTGTGGGGAGGGCTGTGGGAGAAAGGCAGAGCTGGGGGAGGTTTCCCAGGTGGGGGCAGGGATTGGCACATGTCTCCAAGGGAGCATGTGAGCGCCAAGGTAGGGGTTTGCTGTGAACTTTGCCCCAGCAGGGCTGGGCACGGGGTGTGCTCCTGGCAATGCTGCACCCATCGGCAGGCACCTGCCTGCACCGCACAGGCAGCGCTGTGTTTTCTGCCCCTGTGGGATTTTCAGGTCCCCTTGCCCTGGGAAAGGTGTGCAACCACTCCCACCGAGCCAAAGAGATCCTCCCCCAGCCTGGTGGGCTCAACAGGGGTGTCCCAGCCCTTGCCGCATCACCCTCGTAAGTCACCACGTCAGTCCCCAGACAAATGCAGGCTTGTGGCAGAATTAATCATTATGGCAGTTTACAAGGCAATTAAAGGAAGGGGCCATGTGTCTGATTATCCAGCAAATAAGCCTTGGAGAATTACAAACGTATCAGAGGTAGTGGCAATTAACTGCAGTGATCCACGGGAGAGAGCCCCCAGAATAACGCCTCCTCCGGCTGCTGTCCTGCACTCGGGAACTGAGCAATAACACGTGTGAAGATCATAAACTGCATTTCCACATGAAGAATGCCAAGTACTGTATTTATTTATCAGCCAAAAGTGGCGGATTGCTACAAGAAACCTGAACAGCTAGACACTGCAATTATGATATTATTTGAGTATGGCTACATGCTTGCCACACAAATGAAGAAGATGTTCTTCTTGCTCCTTGGTTTAGAAGCTGAGAAAAAACCATATTCCTTCTTGTCTCTGCTGCAACACAAAAGCCATGGCCAACATTGCATTCTCTGGACTGGGATCCTAGAGACAAGGTTAGCCTGGAGTCCCTGGTGCCTTGAGCAGAGATGGGAGGTCTTGCTGTACAAATTCCCGCACAGAGGGACAAAAACAACCTCAAGACCTTTCTTTCTGCAGTGATTCCACCTTCAGAACTGAGAATGAATTTCAGATGATGTCGCGCCCCTGGAGTGGCTACATGAGGCTCCCTGCCAGCCTATGGGACCAGCCTCTCACTACAATGAGCATCTGTTAATACAGTTATTGATTAGTTCACTGACAATTAGTACAGCTGATCAAGCTGAGAATGGCCAAGAGTGATGTTTATGCAGAGTGTGTTTCTCATAACACCATTTAGGGGTGTTTAATGGGCCAGTGAGATAAGAGGAAGAGGAATATTGTATATTATATGGACAGCTCCCATACGGCTGTGAGATGTTCAGGGGATGGGGACGTTGCTCCAGCCTGCTGCTGGAGTACTCCTGCTCCATATGTGGAGCTCTTTGAGAGATTCCCAGGGATGGACTCCCGCTGCCACCAGCTCTCTGCCATGGCAATGGGCCTCTGGGTGCCCCAAACCTTCCAGGCTCTCATGGCTGCCTTGCAGGCTGTGGTGGGGCTGGCTGAGGCTGGCAGGGAGCAATGTTAATTTTAGCTGGCACCTGCTCCGCTCCAGGGAGTGTATTTATTTCAGAAGCACCATGTGTTTGTTTTTCTGAAACAAAAATGTTTCAAGATTTGGGGTTTGTGGAGAACTTCCAAAACCTTGGGATAATTTCAAATTGAAAGGAAACCACGGTGCAAAGATTCAAAATGTCTATGAAGACAAAATCTGAGTTTTCAGGTGGTTTAATTAGCAGTCTGCCTGCACCCCACTAGATATCAAAGATGCGTCTGTGTTCTTAAAAACAGCTCTGAAGCTGTTTCCAGGCCCACCTCTAAAATAAATAAATGCATACATAAGTGTGCGCCTGATGAGAATGAGCTCTGCCAGCTCATCAGAATAAAATGTCAGCAAATGCCAGCAAGTTCCTGACCTTAATTCCAACAGACTTGGAAGTTATTTGCTTCCTTCCCAGACCTTGCTATTTAGATGTTCATCACCAGGTTTTATTGGGCAGAAAAAGCATCTGCTGGCAGTGCTGACCCGCATGCCTTGCTTGGTGCTTCTGCCACCTGGGGCTGTGCAGGTGACCGGAGGGACAAGGTGACTCCCAGCCTGAGCCCACCATGGGCACCACAGGCAGCAAGCTTGGGGATGCCCTGATGCCACACAGGTGGCTCCAGTGCGCTCTCCAACTGCAGGGCCATGACCCTAAAAGAATTTGCTGGTATAGGATTTTGTGGAAGGACATCAAAGCAATGGGGAGCACCGACCTGTGAGCTGGATCCTACCTTTCCTGTGTGGATGCCCGCCTAAGGGCCAATTTGCTTTACAAATTATTGTGCAGAGCTGCAAAGGTGGCCATCTGCTCACTTCTTCTCACGGCCATGCCCTATGATGTTTCCCATTCCCACCTGCATCCAGCACAGTAAAAAATACTTGCATTCCTGCCCAAAAGCCCTTTTATTGTTGCTCGGGGAGGTGGAGCCTCCTGAGCACAAGCAGTGCATGGGGTATTTTCCCCAAACCCACTGTGCTGTGCTGCATAAGCAGCGTGAGCAATGGCAGTACATTAAATCCCTTGTTTTGAGAGCACAGGCAGCAAGAGAAGGGGGGTACCAGCCTCCTGGGGCTGGGGTTCGTGCTCACCATTGCCACCTTTGAGAGCAGCTGTCTCTCCTCCCACAATGCTGTGGCACCGGAGTTGTGGGGAAAGTATTGGGGAAGGTTGCAGCTGCGCCATGCTGGCACCAACAGTGTTTGAGGTACAAAGTACTCTGCAAACATTACATTTTCAGTTAGGTAAAGGACTGAAGGTGGTTCCTGCTACAGACTGTGGATGTCTCAGTAACATATAGGACTTTCTGGTGGGAAAAGTGGCATTTTCACTGTGGTTTTTGTCAGAGTGAGACTAGGTGGTGCAGGCTGACACTCACAGGCCAGGTTGCATTTATAACGTATTTGCACAATACGATCTCTTTTGTAGCTCTGAAACCTGCCAAGACTTTGGGAGGCTTTTTGGGCAAACAAACCACCCTGATACTCTTTTGAGTCCTTTGCTGTTGGGGTATGCGGCTCACCGCAGACCAATGCACAGGCATGTTCCCAAGTGGGATGACAGTGATCTCTCCCCGCTGCACCCCATGACACCCCAGCTGCTGCTGCTGCTGCTGCTGCTGCTGGGGGGGCTCCACAGCTGGGGATGGCCTCCCCAGCGGGCACAATGACCAATCAATGACATGGTTTTCACCTTCCTATCGTGTAAGCACCGCTACAACATCCTCTCGACTTCACAGGATGCCAAAGGCAGTCTGTGAATGGCAGGTAGGGCTGGTTTCCCTGGGGCTCTGGTGCAGAGCAAGGGCAGAACAACCTACACACACACACACACACACCCCCCGAAAGCTGCGGAGAGGCTGAGGAAGGCGACCGCGGACCCTCCGTCCAGTTTGGCTTTTCCGTGCCGCATTTCTCGGCCTTCCCAGGAGATGGCAGGCCAGCCTTACAAATCCACATTCCGCAGATCCCGGGAGAGGCGGGACCGGGACCGGGACCGAGCCGCCGTCCCCGCCCGCTGCCCGCGGGGCTGCTCGGAGGGGACACGGGCGAGTCCTTCGGAATACCCCAGCGGCGGCTCAGGGTCGCAGAGCCGTGTCCCCTGCCATCCGAAGCTCGGCCCTGGTGGGGTCCCCTCGGGCTCGGGGGACACCTCAGCACCCGAGGGCGAGCCCCGGTCCCGCCACCGGGTGGGGACGGACGGGGCTGCGACAACGAGCAAACCGGTTACACAACCTCGACGGGTTATTCCAGGGCTCCTAATTATTGATTTTGAATGGGAGGAGACAGGTTCTGCACTTGTAGGACAAACACGAGTGTGAGAGTTAATTTCCCTCCCTGTCCTTCCCGGATCTCCTGTACCTTGTGGTGCTGGTAAGCTTGGCTCGACACCCTGGGATCGGCAGCCCGGAAAGGCTCTCCCAGGAAGAGGCGGTGGTTTGGCAGGGAGCTGCAAGGGCAGGGAGACGTAAGGTCATTGATCCCAGGAAAAAAAAAAAAAAAAAAAAAAAAGACACCGCTGATTTTTGTAACACAACAGGAAGGTAGAATCATGTGAAGTGCCACAGGTATCCTAAGCTGCCTGTGTGAATGGCTGGAGCATGCCTGATGCAGTGAGTACCCCTCAGTCACACTCGGGGCGTCAGGCAGGTGGGTTTGGGACAAACCAGTTGCAGCAGAGCGGTGCTGTCCCCCAGACTGCTGTTTCCCGTGTCCGTGGTGCAAAAGACCCATGAGTAACTGCAGAGGGAGGCTTGTCCCTTAGTTAAATCCCAATATTTTACAAGCTGGCTCCAGGCTGGCTCCAGGCACTGCAGCAGACAGTGAGAACAGCCACTGCACCGAGGAAGAAGCCAGATGAACAGGCTACGGACTGCCCAGGACATCTGTTAGGAACCCCAGTGCTGCCAGGCAACCCCACCGGGACTGCCTGGAAGGAGCTGGTTTGTTCCCCAGGGTCTGAAGGCTTTCCATCAAACACCCGTGCCTGCACCTGGGGGAACACCTCCCCGAGGGTACCATTCACTGGAGAGATGCTTGCAAGCCCTCCCACATGGGATTCAGTTCTTCCCTGAATCCATGGGGCTTTGCTGGCTGTGGAAATTCTGCAGTCTGCAAGAATGTGTGTCTTCAATCAAATTTAGCACAGGAACAGGGCTCCAGAGAGGCTGTGGGATCTCTGTCCCTGGGGATACTTGCAATATGCCTAGACACAGCCCTGAGCTGCTGCTCTTGTCTCAAAGCTGAAACTTACCCTGCTTGGAGCAGGTGTTGGTTGACAGACTCTCAGGGGACTTCTCCAGTGCCTGTATCATTCCCACCACCTGGGACTTCCATGCTGTCAGCCAAATTTTGCTAGACATAAACAGAAACCTACAGCAAGAACCATGGAGCAGATCCAGGCTCAAGACTGTCCCACCGCCAGCTTCGGCCTGTCCCAGGCTGAAGTGGGTTCAAGCAGGTGTTCAATTCTCTGCACCATTCTCCCCAGGGATCTCTGCAGGTGCAGTCACAACTGCAACACACAGCATTGATCCTCTGCCCTCTCCCAAAACCAGGAGTAAAAGTTTTCAAGAGCCATGGGCTTGCTGGTGTCTTGCCTTCAGTGGGAAATCATCCCACTCTCGATTCACTTGTCCCGGCGCTGACAGCTCTGTGAAATCCCACCCTGGGCCTGGCACGGGGAAACTGGCAGCACAACAGCTGTTCCCACACACCTCTCATGGGCACAACGGAGCACAGGGATTTCTCAGCTTGTCATGTAATTGTCTGTGCCCAGACTGTTAGCTGTGCCTCTGGGGATGGTGGGAAGCCCGCTCTGTTTTGAGTGGAACAATACATTTTTCAGATGTGGCTGAAGTGCTGTGGCTGGCACTGAACTGTGTAACAAACTCAAAGGAAGTTTCACCACATTGATTCAGGCTGAAAAATCAATGGCCCTGGATCTGTTCTGCCCAGGGAAGGATCAACAGTCAGTGCTGCTCTTTGCACTGCAGTCATCTGGAACCCTGAGGGAAGAGGGCTCTGGCTGTAGGAACATGCAAGCAAAGCAAAGCAAGGGTTTTGGGAATTGTGGGTCTCCTGTGGAGAGGGGAGCCTCTGAGGCCGGTGTTGGCTCTTCAGGCACGCTGCAGGGAGATGAGCTCTACAACTGTGGATATCCAAACACAGGATGGAGCCCTACCTGAGGGTGCACTGCGCATGTGGGGGTAAGGGATGCAACAGCCTAGACTTGAGGTCAGATCTATGTGAGTGGCTCCGTGAACACTTGGAAAGCAGCTCTGGGCTGCTCTCAGGGGGTGGGAAGCACATCCGCAGCTTTCGGGACTTTTGTAAGTTAGGGCCGGGGGTCTGGTCGCAAGAGCTGGCCTTTCTTTAAGAGCAAGATGGAGATTCTCCACTTGCCGCTTGCTTGGTTCCCACCGTGTCCGGTGTTGGGACAAAGATTTGCGTGCAGAGTTCCTTGGCCCGGCTCCCCAGCCCGGAGGGATGCGGGTCCCGCTCCCAGCAGTGCCTTGCCCTGTGCTCCCCGGGTGGGCGGCCGGCGCTGCCCACCCTCCCCCAAGCCGTTCCCGAGGCATTGTTTTCCACTTATCCCTTTTTCGGTTGGGTTTTTTTTTTTTTGAAGTTTGGCGGCGGGGCGCAAGCCCGGCCCCGCGCACCCGGTGCCAGCGCTGGCCGCCCCGCGGTGCTGCCGGGGCCGGAGCTCGCCGGGGGAGGGGGCGCGGAGCCCCCCGGCCGCCTCCCGCCCCCCTCGCTCCGCGCGGGCGCGTCCCCGCCCCGGGGCCGGGCGGGGCGGGGGCTCGGCGGCGGCAGGGCCGGGCGCGCTGCAGGGCTGCCCGGCCGCCGCGGGGCCGCCATGCCCGCCAAGTCCAAGTACAACCTGGTGGACGACCGGCACGACCTCCGCATCCCCCTGCACAACGAGGACGCCTTCCAGCACGGCATCTGCTTCGAGGCCAAGGTGGGCGGCGGGCGCGGGGGTGCCGCTGGGGTCGCCGCCCGGCGCTGCGCCCCGACGCTCCGGGATGCACAGTTTTCCAGCTCTCTTTTCGCATAGCTGTGGGGGTTTTGTGCTTTCCCCGGAGCCCTTCCCCTTGGCGTTGCCTGGTCTCCCCCAAACTCAGCTGCAGAGTTGGGCGAGGCTTCCCACCTAATCCCGTAGGGATGCCCAGACCGGTGGGAAGGGTCAGGCTGGAGTGGGATCACCCTCGCGCTTCACCCCAGCATCCCTCCCTGGCCCTGCATCCCTCCAGGGCTCTGCGTGGTGTTGCTTGGGGACGCTGGCCCCAAGAGCGGGGTCTGTGTGCATCTTCCCGGGAAAGAGCGGAGGGCTCAGGCTTTGCTCTGCGGCTCCAGCGCTGTGGGTAGTGCCGGGGCGCCGCTGGGATGGGAGACGGGTGGTTGGGGTCTGCAGGGTGCCTTGAACCCTGGTGCTCCTCTAGCGTGAGCAGCCGGATGAGCTGTGTGCCATTTGCGGTGCAAGCGGTCAGGGACACGCACCCGAAATAAAAGCTTGCTATTTCTCTTTACGTTTATATCCTTGCTAGTGGATTTGGCACCAAGTGCTCTTTTCTTTTTATCTTTTCCGTTGGGACTTTTCTTTCTCTTGCTCCACGTCGGCTGTGGCTTCCCGCAGGCTGGCGCTTGCCATCTCGCAGCAGACTGGGAAAAGCCAAGCTACCGAGCAAGGAACGCTGGCCAGCAGTAAATTGGGAAGGAGCTGGCCAGAAGACTTGGAAAGGGGAAACATGAAATCCTGCCCCGTTTTCTTCTCCTGGGGGACATGGTTATCATGCTGATGGAGGTACTCAAGTGAGGTTGACTTAGGAGAAAAGCCTGGTGTAAAACCGTTCTGAGCGGCAGGAAGGCAGGCGTCTGTCACACATTGTTGTCTTCGGAGAACACGTGCTGTCAGGGGAATAAAATTTGGCATCTAATTGTGTGCAATGCCCTCGGGGCAAGGCTGCGGCTCATCGGAGGTTGTCAAAGTGTTATTTTCCCCCTTTTCCCGGGGCCGGGAGGGTTCTTCTGCAGAGGCCGTCACCTGCCCGATGGCAGGCACTGTGCTGCAGAGAGCAAAACAGTTGTTTATGGAGCAAACTTAAACCTGCTTTGCAACTATTTGCTGGGAAAGGCTGTTCAAGCTCAACTTTGCAGCCTTTCGCTCCTGGGTGATTGGAGCCGATTGCTGTTTTACTGCCAGCACCTGCTCACCCCTCACCTGCGGGGAGGCTGCAAAGCACCTCGCCTTCTATCCCACGTGCCTCTTCCATGCCAGGTTTGGGTGACCCGGCTTGGGGGCTGAGGAGTGGGATAGGGCGTCAGCAGCCTCTGGGTCTGCTCAGGCTTATCTCTGCTCCACGCTGCCGGTCTGGCTGCATTAACGCAGTGCTGCATATTAGCCTTTGTTAGCTCCTCTTTTTCTTATTTGGTATCCGGTGGCACGCGCTAATGCCAAGCACAATCCGTACGAAACCCAGCTTCTGAATTCGTGGGTTTCTCCAGCAGCCCTCGATGCCAGATACAGAATGCAGATGGCTGAGGCAATTACTCTATCCTTTTATTAGATTGCTGGAGATTAATTAAATGCTTACACTCCTTTACTTCCTTTTATCCCCAAGAATCCCAGGCACTTACACCCGCACGGCTCTTGTTGCAGCCAGGCACCCAGCGCGAGTCACAAAAATGCAGAACTCTGATTTAGAGCAGAACTTTGGGGAAGATTAAACCAGAAAAATGCTCATCTGGGGTGTCAGGACTCACATAGCTGTCTCCTAAAATCCTCCTGGGATAGCTGATAGTGCGGGCAGCGGGGATCCCGATGTTACAGCTCAGCAGCTGGATCAGTGCTCTTTGCTCCAGCAGCCTGAGATTCCTGACGAGCTTGCCTGGGGCTCACTGCAGGGGGGTAATGTGGGCCTGAGTTAGTATGTGCTGATTTATTGCTTTAATTTTTAATTGTATTTTTACACTCAGACCTGCTGCTGTCTTTAAGTGGCACGTGTGGTGGGTGCAGTGCATGTTTTGGTCCATCACTAGCAGCTGGCATCCGTGCTCTTGTTCCCCTTGTCTCTCTCCTGAGGGAGTCTTGGCATCCTGGGTGACTGGGTGGCCACTGGCAGTCAGAATTTGAACCTTTGTCAAGCAGAGGGTGATGGACTTGATGTGAGGCAAGCGGTGCTGTCACTTGAGATGTGATGCCATCAGGAGGCTTGTGCCTCTTGTCCCCACTGGAGCCACTTGCAGCCATATGTGCTGGCACAGGGTCACCGAGTCAGAGCAAAGTGTGCCCCAAGGATTATGTTAATCCATTTTCTGGAGATAAATCCAAGAGTTGGAAAATCCCACTCCATCTTCTTAGGAACAGTAATACATTTCACACTTTTGGATCTGTTTTCATTGGCCACTTCTCTTGGCACCAAACCGTGCTGTATCCCAGAGATGCCTTGGTCAGGCTGCAGGAGATCAGAGGAGCTGGCTCCGAGGGGAGGCAAAATGCTTGTTTTCTTCTGTGTCTTGCAGTCTGAATTGTTGAGTAAAATCAAAAGCCTGGTCTCTTGGGTTAGCTGAAATGTTTGGATGAAAGAACTGAGAGCTGCAGCATGGTGCAGGGGAGTGGACAGAAATTCCCACTGGTTTTCTGGTTAAATAAATGGGGATGTAGAGAGGAAAGACACCTCCTGCTCTCATCCACTTCCATGAAGAGAGGAATGTGAGCTTACTCCTTATCTTCCCAAAGCCTTGGTGCTGCAGGACAAAATCCAGGGGCCACCTTTTGCAACACCAGCAGTTCTGTGCATTCAGGAATTATGACTCAGGCTGTTCCAACGCCTCCAGAGAGAGCAGCAGGCAGAGGGAATGGAGTGGGGTGGTGGAGCCTGGCACTGGATTGCCAGACCCTCATCTGTGGAAGTGCAGGGGAGCTGGGTGCTGCTGGGTTTGCTCAGGGACATCATTACTGTCCGTGTCCTGGGCTGGGCTGGCATTTCCTCCTGCCCCAGAGGTCTTGTGGTCCAGAGCAAGGTCCCACCTGCCAAATGCCCATTATTTGGAAACAGCTGTTAATCCTTCAGTCCTGTTAATCCCTTCACAGCACCTTAATGTATGTGGTTCCCAAAGAGGGGGCAGATAGGTGTCTCTCTGCTGCTGCTCCCCCGTGTGCAGGCAAGGGGAGAGGAGGCTGCCCAAACACACCTCAATCCTTGGTGGACCCAGTGCCTGTGGTCTGGGACTGCCATGGGCCTGGGCATCACGTGCTGAAACCTGCTGTCCCTGATACCAGACCTGCTTGCAGATAAATGTGAGACTCAAGGTTCGGGAGGGTTGCTGTTCTTCTGTGCAGCAGGTGGGGTTTTTGGGTTTGGCAGGTGGGGGTTTTTTTTCCCTTAAGTGGTCTTGGCAACCAGGCACTTTCTCTCATTTTTCTCAGTGCTTTTCTCCGCTTCTGTGCGTGGGAAACTGAAGTTGAACTGAGCATCTGCTGCTGTCTATGTTTGGAGATGGGACATGGAGGAGACTTAAGTCTGATCCATTCTGTCCCTTCCTCTGAACCTCTCCAGTCCACCTGCCTACCACCCTCCAGAGGATGCGAGCACCGGCAGGCACTGCCAGTTGCTCCAAAGAGAAATCCTTCATCAGGAAAACAATTATGGCCTCAGGTGAACACTAAGCAGGGAGTACATGTGTGTTTCCACTCCCGTGTATATTTTTATGTACTTAGGGGCTGCAAATATAAGTGTTGGAAGTGAGTTGAATTGCAGGCAGCCCTGATTGAGGTGTTCAGTTCCCCTCCACTGCTTCAGGCACCCTTCCCAGCAAGGGCCCTTTTCCTGGAGGGCTGGGAAGCAGGAGACAGGTTGTGTGAAGCTCTGCACCAGTTTGGCTGCCTGCGAGAGAGTTGGCAGCTCTGTTTGGGGGCTGTTTGTACTGGCAGCTCTGGTGTGCTCTGTTGGGGCTGCTCAGCCCAGAGCAAAGCTGCAGTGTGCCTGAGCCCGGATTGCTCGCTCCAGGCTATAAATAACCTTCCCAAGTCTACGAAGGTTCTTGTCTGAAACAGTGGCATATTTCTGCCATACTTGTTAAGTCAGTTCATAGGCTGCTTAGTGAAGCTCTTAGCAAAGAAAACTCAGTCTGGATTTGGCAAAGCCGTGTGTGCCCAGACTGGGTCCCAGACGGGCGGCGCGTGGGCTCTGCAGATGCCAGAAGGTCCCGAGGGAGCAGCAGCGGGGGTGGGATGCTCCCAGCCCTGCTTTCTGCAGTGCTCTGCTCTTGCACATCCCTGCTGAGGCTGGGTGTAGGTGCAGGAAGCACAGGCCCTGCGTGGGGGCAGCTGTGGGCGGCGTGCCTGGGTGGGGAACGGAAACACGGCGAGTGGACAGTCCTGCTCCACTGGCATGGAAAAGCTTCATCCCTCCTCGGCACCTGCTGGCTCTGTGCCCTGCTGTCCCCGCTGCACAGCCACCTGCAGCAAAGGTGTTTCCCCTTTTCACGTGAGCCCTGCTTTGGCTGGTGGGAGGGGAGGGTGGGTGTGGTGCTCACGGCTCTGGTGAGTGTCTTGGAGTCCCCAGAGCTCTGTGTTTTTGGCAATTGAGCCCTGCTGCAGCTCCTAAGCAGAGCAAGTGCTGCTGGGACCAGCAGGCACATAAGCTCTGATGTCCTTAAGGGTTATCCCTGGCCAGTGCTGCCTGGTGTGAGGGTCCCTGGTGTGTTAATGCCCAGTGTCCAGGTGCACAGCTCTGGATGGGTCTGATCCCCTGCCTCAGACCACCTGGCTGCCAGGGCTGGATGTGCTGTCCTCAGGGTGCAGAGCCCTGCTAAGGGAGGAACTGGGAAAGGCTGAGGTGCCCAGCTCAGCAGAGCACCCGTCTGCTGGACTCAGAATAGAAAGCCAGGGCCTTTTTCCGTTCAAGTCGGCTGGCATCGTGAACTTTCCATCCCTTTTGGCCTCTCAGCCTGCACCACCACAGTCTGAGTAAACTTCCCTCTTTCCATGCAGCAAGGCTGGGTGTTCCTGAGGTGCAGGGCAGAGCTGGGGCCATGCCAGCCCAGACCCTTGGCTCCCCGGGCTGAGGCCATGCATGGGCAACTGGAGAGCAGGAAGAGTGGGACAGCAAAAGTCCTGGGAATGGATTTCTCCTTGCTTTCCCTGACAGCAGCAGCCCGGGGAGAAATCCTTATCAGCCAGACTGCAGACAGACAGGGTGTTCCCCGGGTGCTGGGGAAATGAAGAGGTTTCAGACTGGTGCCTGAGCACTTTGTCCCTCACTTCGTGGCACAGCCATGTGTGGCAGGGCCAATGTCCCAGTACCTGGTGCAGCCTCACACCATCCTGGATTCTGTAGAAATCTGGGGACCCTTGTGCCCCGTATGGGATGGCCCCCATCGGGCTGCTGGTACCTCTGGTAACCCCTCCCTAACCCGGGGGCAGGATCCCCTGTTCAGACAGTGCTCTCCTGGCCCTGAAGACAGCCTGGGGCTGATGCCAGCATGTCCCCCCTCCCTGCTGCCTGCCTGCAGCTCCCATAGAGAAGCCGTGGCTCCTCATCTGTGGCAGGGTCTCTGGCTCGGGGTGGCTCTGGAAGCTGGAAACCGGCAGCCAGCCAGTCCAGGCTCCCCTGTAAGCTGGGGATGATTCAGCCCTGACCTTTGCACGCGGTATTGGGCTGTTGGAGTAGCAGGAAGGCGGCAGCTCCTCCCCAGGAAGGCTTTGGCTGCCCACCTCTGCCCACCACCGATCTCATCAACACCCCTTCCAAGGTGTCCCCTGGCAGTGATGCGATTGGCCTTCAGTTTTCTGAAAATATCTGCCACCTGCTGTCACAGAAAAAGCAACTTCTCAAGAAAATTCATTTCTGACAGAGCAGAAAACGAGCAGTATTAAACAGCCTCGAGGAAAAATGAGAAACTGAGTGACTTGTGCAAACAGTCCCTTGGCAAAGTGCTCCCCTTTGTTTTCTGTTCAAAAAACAAATTTATTTTTTTTTCCTGGCATTTCCCAGAACTGGGCAGATCTTTGGTAAGCCATGGGCAGAGGGTGGGTGGTGTAGGCTGTGTGCAGAGGCCCCTTCCCACTGTGCCTGGGACAGAGAGGAGAGCCTGTTTGCATGGGGAGGGGACAGCAAGCAGAGTCCCTTTGGGTGCTGAGAAGGCCGGTGGGTGATGGCCACCTGTGCCATGGCAGGGGGAGGGACTGCCCTTTCTGGGGAGCCTGGAAGGATGGATGGAAGGCTGGATCCCACACATGGGGATCAGGAGAGGCAGGGCATACGAAGGACCGAAAGCACCCTACAAAAGAGGTGCTTTGTGCTGGTATCACAGCCTTGAGCAGCTCTGGCTGTTGGCATTGTGAGGGCTGCCTTTGTGGGGCTGCCAGGGCTCCTGCTGCATGAGGGACCCCCTTGGCTGCCCATTCACCGTGCGGGTGGCCTTTCTTCTCCTAATTGGGCTGGGGAGGAGGAGGCTGCCCAGGGCTGCCCTCCCCACCTTCAGAGCTCGGGTATCGGTGACCCCCTAATCCCATTTGGCTCTTGGGTGCGGGTGGGAGACTCCAGTTCTGTCCCCCCATCCTTTGGCAGGGTGGTGGGGCCGTGGATCTGGAGGTGATTATTTGGAAAAGCCACATCCTGCATATGTACATATGTTCTCCCCCTTGGTTCGCAGGGGCTTGGGGAGGGTGAGCTCTTTCATGGGTTTATTTTCTTTGTCAGCTCTTTTGCACAGCTTTATTTTCTTCCCTTTTGTCTCGGGCACCTTCCTTTCTCCTTCCTGCCTCCCTTTCCCAGGGGGTCAGCTGGCTGGCACGGATGCTGGCCCAAGCCCTGGGAGCCAGGACAATGGCCCTTGGAGGGACTGGGACCACCGCCGTGTGCCTGGCACCTCGCTGGGGACACGTGTGTGTTAAAAGGAAGGCAAAAATCTGTGCCTGGGAGTCCCCATGTTTTGGGGGGGGGGGGGGGAGGGGGTCTCTGAAGCTCCTGCCCTGGGAGAGAGGGAGCTCAGTGGTGGGTTGGAGTGAGAGGGAAGTATTGCACTGTGGAGGCTCTGGCTGCTTTACTTATCCTCATCTTTACTTCACCTGCTTGTTCCCACACCTATTCCCATAATTAAAATTGGTGCTGTGAGTAGGAGGGCTGGAGGAGAGGGGAGCAGGAGCAGCCCTTGGCGTGCTCATTGCCTGCAAATCACTACTAAATAGGGATGGCTTCTCAGACCATCCCCCCATCTCGCCTGGGAAGTGGTTTAGCTGAAAGACCAACCCCCAGGTCCCCATTTTTGGGGGATACTCACCACACTGTGAGGGGTTACTCTTCTGCAGTGCACTTGTCACATGTGATTTCTGCCCTGAAGGAGAAATCTGTGGAGACTTTGTCCATCTGCTGGGTTGTGTGAAATGTGTAAAAAATACCTGCCTCCAGAGTGGAGGGAGGGGAGGGTGTTTTTGGAGCTGTGAGCGCAGTAATTGTGCGAAGTGAGCCCACACTGGGACTGGATGTGCCGTGGGCTCTGGTGTGAGCACCCACAGGCTGTAGCATACAGCAGGATGCCCTGGAGACCAGGTTTGGAGCAGAGGTGAATCCTGCAGGGTTTGTGACCTGTGCTCCTTGGTTTGGGTACGTGTGAACATGAGCTGGAGAGGGGCACAGATAGGACAGCATCCAGACATCCCTACTGCTGGTGCTGTTTCTCAGGAGGCCTATCCAAGGAGGTGGTGCCTGGCCCAAGGGGGTGTCTGGTTTCTTCTCCATTACATGCTTACAGGGCACCCCAGCCCTGCTGGGCTCACACATGCAGTTGTGGCCATGAGGTTGTGGTGGGCAGCCAGGAACTTGGCGTTGCTGGAATCCATGTGGCCGTGGGAGCCAGCAGTGGATGCAGCTGTGTCCTGCCCAGCTGGCACTGCTTGCCCTGTCCTTGGGCATGGCTGTGTTCTGCACCTGCCCGGGCAAGGAAAGCACAGGGGAAGGAAAGTGATTACCAGGCACTGACCTCATGCAGCTGGGAATAGCTGAAAGAAGATCGGCTTCCTCTGGCTGCAAAAGTCTGTGCTTCTCCAAGTGGTCCTTGGCGGAAAAGTGATGTGGGAAGGCTTGGTGGGGAAGTACAACAGGGATGTTTGCCTGGCAGAGCAGGATGGGGAAAGGCTTCTTCCTCAGGTCCTCATGGTGACTGCAAGTTCAGGGCTCCGGCTGCCTCTGTCCTTCTCCTCAGCTCCTGCTTTTTACTGATGGTGTCCGGAGTTTACATCAGAAACGGGGCTGTATTGATGTCCAAGATGCCTCTCTCGGATGACGTGCCCCTTTGAAGGGGTGGCAGACTGTGTGTAGGGGATGTGACAGGGAGTTCACCCAGAGCTGTGCGCTCTCAGCAGGGCAGTGAGGGGCTGGGCAGCTGGTGCCGCGTGTGCCGCGCGTCGTGGGCTGTAATTCCCGGTTACGTAAGGCTGCCCTGCACCGCGGCAGCCTGCACGGCACGTGACGCACACGCCAGCTGTTTGGGGGTATTTTTATATCCTCTCTCTTCACATCTCCCCTCGGCACTGACGGCCCGGTGCTGGTCACTGGACACCTGCCTCTGTGTCCCCCCATGCAGGAGCTGCACATCTGGGGATGGCCTCGCCGAGCTGCTGGGCTTCTTGGGTTGGGGCGTGGGGCCTTAGCAAGGAGGACTCTCAGAAATGCAGGGCTCTCTGAGTTTCAGCTCATACACAAAGCCTAGGCGTGGTCATGCATCCCCTGCACCGTGCCCTCTCTCCTTAGAGGTGGCAATCCCAGTGGAGAGGAGCTGGGAGTCGCACAGCAACGCTGGGAGAGAAATAACTCCTCTCAGCAGCCTCTGCCTGCGCGGTGACACCTGAACATGTGTTGAGACACTTAGGCACCCATGTCAGTGCTGCTGCTGGAAACCAGTGACCTGGGCTTTCATGGTGTCAGCAGAAGTTATGGCCATATTCACGGGAACACGTAGCCCTGCTGGGTTTAGTGCCCGTGCTGTGCTGCCGAGGGTTACGTCAGCCCCTGTGTCGAGATGAAGCGTGGGAGCACAGAGGGCCAGTAAATAGGCTCAAAATGCTTTTCTTCTAACTACACGTTTTTAGTGCTCAGCATTGACTCTTCATCGCTTGTCTGTTTTCTGATCCTTCTTCAGAATCTGCCCTCTTCCATTTTATTTTTAAAAAGGTTTTTGTTCGGCGTCTCTCCGTGCTGGGTCGCAGTGGCGCTGCCTTTGGTCCCCTTTGAATAGCAAAGCGGCTCCTTTATTCTGGAGGCTAGGCCTGGAGGCTCAGCATCCCTGCAAAAACAGCCATGGTTTTGGCAGGGCTGTAATTGAATAATGCAGGGCCTGTCACAGGACAGGTTGGTCCGGCTATTTTAGGGATATTCCAATATCCAGGTCTGTAATAGATGAGTCACTGCAGCCGAAGGGATATTTGTTTATACCTGTGTGCTTTGATCATGGCCTAGATGAGTGAGTCCTGCTGGCCTGCTGGCTGAAGCTATTTTATTACTAGAAAAAGGGTTTTTGACTACTTGCAATGTTGCGGTGAGGGAACAGCTTCATGATGGGAAGCGTGCAAGGATTCAGGTGCAGCAGGCAAAATGCTGCTCGTTCCCCAGAAGTGACCCTGGGTTCCCTCTGTGGATAGTGTGGATACCACTGAGGCCGTGGTGGGACCGTAGGGTTTCCAGTGCTGTAGGAACTTGACTAATCTCCTTTCTTTCCCTACAGTACATCGGGAGCCTGGATGTGCCACGGCCAAACAGCCGGGTGGAGATCGTGACGGCCATGAGGCGCATCAGGGTGAGTGTGGCCAGAGTGCTCCTTCCCCTTCTGCGTCAGGGTGCCTGGAGTTCTCCTCCATCTGCCTGTGCAGCTTTGTCTTGTGTAAATCCTGTCCTCCAGTGTACTCATAACTCTGTGTTTTTCACTGTCCCTCTCTCTGCTGACATCTCCATGTCACCCGGGCACGGTGCTTGCAGGCTCTGTGTGGCGTAGTCCTGTTTGCAGCATGGCTGTCCCCGCGGTACCTGGGCATCCTGTGCAGTAGCAGGGCTCTGTCAGTGCTCCCAGTGCTGCATCCCGTGCTGTGGGGGCAGGAATGGGGTGGAAGGTGGATGTGGGATGTCAGGCTGCTGGCCGCGGGTGGTAACTGTAGCATGTCCACGATTAGGAGGATTTCCTCATTTTTCGGTCCCAATAACAAAGTAACAACAAGCTACTTGTGCAAGAGGTAGTTTAGGGTTTTACTGCTTGTGTAAGAATTTCAGCAACATGAAAATTCAGGCACTGCCTGGATATGGCAGCAGCTTAGTGCTAAATGGCAATGTGCAAATTAAGGTGCAGAGTAACGAGCTCTGGGGCTGGCCAGCAGTGAGCTTGTTTAATGGTGAGTAGGTCAGGGGGTGTCTGTCATCTGGTAATGAAGTCATCTGGCTTCCCAAAATACTTACAGCCAGGATATGGGACACTCCTGCCGTATAATGCTTGGCCAATAGCCAGGAGAGGAGCTTTTCTTCTGCTCCCCAGCCTCTCACCAGCACAACTGGAAGGTGTTCAGAGGGGGCTGGCAGGGGAGCAAACCATGTACCCCATAACTTGCTGCCCCCAGGCTTAAAACAGCAGGAGCTTGACTGCTCTTCAACAAGGGACAGCCCTTTGGGCTGGACCTCAGTGTGCTGTCTGTGGCCTTGTGGCTGCAGGTGTGGGTAATTTGGTCTGTCCTTGGGCCACAGCAAGGAGTCTACCCTGTCCTCCCAGGATGGCTCTCCCCTGGGAATAACACTCTTCACTGGAAGGACCCGAAGGCACTTGCAGGGACATTGGGTAATGGATGAGCTGTCTTTCTGCTGGTCTCATGGGATCCCATAAGCACCAAAGCTGCTCCTGTCACTGAGCAGCTGTACCAGAGCTTTGCTCCTCTCAGCCCTCCATGCAGTCTCTTGGTATAATCTCATTTTCCCTTTCACCAGAGGAGGAGAGGAGTATCATATCCCAAGGTAAGGAGTATCACATCCAAAGGACACAGATTTCAAGGCTCTTCTGTTTCAAACTTTGAGGGTGTAAATAGTTTGTGGGCTTTCCTCAACAGCTTTCCTATCTTCTATCTTGTCCTCTCCGTGGAGGTTGATGTTGTAACTGGTGCACAAACTGGGAAGTCCTTTATGGCATGAGTTTTTTGTCCAGACGAGGTTTGGGACAGAACAACTGTTATGCCATTGAGAGCTCTTATAAACAGCGGTTTCCTTCACTGCCTTTCAAGACTTCTGAAAGAATGCAGCTCCAGCCCCAAAAATCACAGAGCTCCACCTCAGTATGGGAGGATTGGAACAAATCTGAGGGCTTAAGTAAACCCTGGGGGAAAAAGAAGAGCACCAGAACGTCCGTGTTGACCAATACAAATAAACTCAAGCACAGTCTAGAAAATTCATAGGTACAGCTCTGAATGGCGAGGAAAGGACACAGAGCAGGGTAAAATAATGGTTTCTCATGGTGAATGATGTATTTGAAGCGTGTGCTCAGACTTTCCTCACCTGTGTAAGACAGAAGAGATGCAAGTCATTGAAAGGCTGTGACTTTGCAGATCAGATCTGCCAGAGAGACTTTGAATGTGTGTTTATTTGTTGGGGCTGCTGTTTGTGAGGAGGGTGCCAGGATGGTTGGTTTGATGGCTGTTTACGTGCAAAGCCCCCCCGGTTTCCTGTGCTTTGCCCTGGCTGTGTGCCTGGCAGCAGGACACAGCATTGCTGAGGGCGTTTCTGGCTGGGCTGGGTGCCGGGGGCTCATTTCAGTTTGGCTGGAGCTGAAGGAATGCATGTCCTCCTTAAAGAGCACAGCTACCCTTGTGCTTTACGGAATAAAATAATCCCATAATATTGGCATGGGGAAACCAGAGGAAGAAAAAGTTTATTTAGGCACAGAAAGCAAGCAATGAGAGATCATCAAGTGCAAGCAACAGCAGTTCTGTGTGTAGGGTGAGAAGCAGCTGCTGACCCTGAGGTTTGTGTGGTTTTTAGTGCAGTCCCTGGTTTAGGGGGAAAAGTGCTCTGTCTCAGTTTGTTCCAAGTTAGTCAGTGCTGGTGAAGGAGGGGAACCCTCACCATCCCCTCTGCTGCTTCAGCTCCCCTTTCTCAGTGCTGCCTTCACCATAGCTGCTTTCTGGGCTTTGCCTCTAAATGCTTAAAAAAATGATTCTGCAAAGAAGTGAGGATGCTCTCTGCCCAAGAGTGAGGATCCCAGTGGGGAGGATGCCCTGGAAGCCCCCCGTGACTGCCTGTGCTGGGCTGGGAGCAGGGAGGGACTGGGACAGCAGCAGCAGCACCTCCTGTAGCGCTGCCTCCCTTCTACTCCCCCACACTCGGGGCCTGGCAGATCCTGGCTTCCTGTTTAGATGGAGACCTGACCCTTTGGGGGCACAGAGGAGGACACTGCATAGCTGACATTGCTGGGATGCCTGCTGCAGGCAGGCTCGCTGCTGCTGCCACACTGCAGAGCAGAGCAATGGCCGTGGGCAGGACGGCTCCACCTGAGCCGTGTAGGCTGAGCCCAGATCTGGTCCCTTTTGTGGATCAGGGGTGAGAGGGACTTTAAACAGGGGGTTGGTGTTGCAGGCCACGGATGCCATCCACTTCCTCTGCACTGCTGAAGGGTTGGTGATGCCATGGCCATCCTCGTGGCCCTGACCAGAGGGAGTTTCTGCCCAGAAGTAGGAGAATGTGGAGAACTCCCAGGATTCTTGCAGCTTGGGGTGAGGAGGGAAGGGGAGGTGCTCAGCTGACTGTCTCTGCTTTTCCTTCCTGCGTGGACTGGGCTTGCTGGGGATACAGCCCTCACTGCACTGCCCCTGGTGCAAATCCCTGGCCCTGAAATGACTCAATGGAATGGGACATTAGCCATGCTAGAGATCCACTTGGAGGGCATTTTGTGAGCATTTGCTGCAGCTTTCCTCCGAAACCCACATCTCTCCTGCAGACCACTGATGGCCACATATATAATAAATACAACAGACCAGGGCTTGTTTTCTGGGCAAGCAGCAGGGCTTGTGTGAGTACAACTGGCTCCGTTCCCCTCCTCATCCCAGAACAGGGTGACCCAGTCCATGTTGCTTCATGCTCTGAACTGCTGGAGTAGGTTGGCTTTCAAAATGCTCCTTGGCTCCTCTGGAGGCAAGCTCTAAGGAACAGATCCGTACGTCCAGGAAGTTACCTGTGGGCACCTGAACATCAAAAAACCCCAAATTAAGAGTGGTGTATCTTCCCAACCCTAAAGATTATGAGCTGTTGAAGATTTCAGTTGAAAGTGCCTGGGGAGGTGGCAAGATACCTTTTTCCTTCCCCTCCCTTCCCGATGAGCTCCTGGGCCCTAAGTGACAATGACAACTGTATATTTTTTATGTTGTCATGATGTAAATACATGCAGAGGCTTTCCTCTCTGTGCCCCTGGCATGTCTCCAGTGCAGCCAGTGCTGCCTGGCTGGGGCTTGGTGCTGTGGTTCTAGAGAATTTGGAATTGGCCCTTTTGGATTGCTGAGTGCAGCTTTAATCCAGGTTTTCTTTGGAGCCAGAAAGGATGAAATCCTATATAGGCGCTTCTTAAAAGCTGCCTCTGTGAAAGTCTTCTGCAAGGCTGTTTCTGGGAAGTGTCCAGCTGAGTTTTGCAGGCTCAAAACAGGGAGGCATTCCAAGCACTTGAAAATCTTGCTTCTCTACACCTCCTACTCTGTCAGGTACATCTGATTTTGTGGGACTTTGGCTGCTTTGCATAGCTGAGCTCAGTTTTAGCAAATTGGCAAAACTGCTGAATTTCAACAAGCTTGTGTAAAGAAAGATTTTGCATCCTCTGCAGGCCACAGGTGCAGTTGGACTGGTGTGAAAATTGATGTGTGTGGCCAGTTATTTGTGTGGAGCTCCTGGTGTAACTTGGAGCTTATTTAATTAGAGTATTTCTCAGATATCCCTGCTCCTGCCAATGGTGAATTTTTAAAAGCATGAGGCCATTTACAGCGATGCCTTCCTTTTTTTTCTTCTTTTCTCTCACTGTGCATGGCTGTCCCTGCTGTAGAATGGAGCAGGATTTGGGAGCAAGCTGGCCCTGGTTGCCTGGGACAGCCCACCCCTGTCTGTCTGTGAGGACCAGCACAGTGGGAAGTGGGCTGGCCAGGAGATGCTCAGGCTTTGGCCACCTGAAGAGAACACAGCCTGCTCCGTGCCAAGTCACGGCGCTTGGTGCAAGGTGAATTATTGACGAGCTAATGACTCGATGTGGTTATCCAAGATGAACAAGATTATGTCGTATTAGATCTGGGAGGAACTGAAAGGATGTCTGTAATAATTTCAATTGCTCTTTCAGTGCTCTGACAGTCACAGTAAAGGGGTGAAGCCTTCTGGGCAAGCTCATATTTCTCCTGGCATCACTGGTGCCAGTTAATGTCATGATAAAATAATGGCTAGTCTGGTATTGCTAAGCATGAAATATGCCAGGATCTCATCCTGTGGTTAGCGTTTAATCAATAAACTGGTTAAATTAGTACCCAGATTGATTGGAGCAGCCTTTTGTCCAAGACTGCCCACAGGGAAGGGATGGTTTCTGGGAGAGCTGGCCAAAACGTGGTGACCCTGGCTTTATTGTCTGCCTTAATATCATGGCCAGGTTGGGATGAGTGTTTTCCAGTGGAGCTGTGGGCTCCAATGGAGTGCTTTCCAGTGGAGCAGTGAGTAACGTGAGTTATAATGCACATATAGTAAAATGAGTTTAGGGAGGTAAATGACTCCATGTGGCAGAAGACGGGCATCTGGACTGTTGAAGAGGTGTGAAGTGTGAGCCATTAATACTGGAAAGCAAAGTCTGAGCCCTGGAGGAAGGCAGTGAGGAAAGGGCTTTGGGCACTGCTTGCCAGAGAGACTTTGGGAAGGCGCTGAGAGCCCTGAGACACGAGCAAGTACTGCCTGTGCCGGCTCTCTCCTGAGCGTGCTGGGTCATGCAGTGGCAGGAATGACTGGGCTCAGCCAGACGTCTGACCTGGTGGGTGCTGAGGAGATGAGGAACAGGCACGATCCTTCGTCCCCTGGGAGCTGGCTTGCTAAATAAGTCATGATAAGCACATTGCCTTTCAGCTTCCAGGAATGCCTAATCTAAGAGTTCTCTGCCAAACTTGGGACAGCAGTGTGTCCCTCGTGGCCAGGCTCCAAAACATGGTGGGGTAGACAGGAAAGAGCAGGGAGTTCTCAGCTGGATGGAGGGCTAGGGTGTGGAGCCAGTGAGGATGAAGGAAACTATAACCCAGGTGGGGGAGCGTGGTTTGGGAAAGCTCCTGAGCCAGGAGGTGCATGCCATGTGTGAGACGTCTTCCCCATACCTCCTTGTGTCCCTGAGGAGCTCAGCACTTCTGCTCTGGGCAAGTGTCCCGCGGGCAGGCGACGCTCAGGGCTCTGGCCAGAACACATCGAGTGGCGCTGGGCACACCAGCACAGGCAGCAGTGTTCCTGGTGGGTGATGCTGGCCTGCAGCCAGCCCAGTGCCTTTGAGAGGGCTGGGAGCCAAGCAGGCACCAAGCCCAGGGCAGGACTGGAGCTGCTGGCAAAAAGCTGGGAGGCAGCAGTGCCTTCTGTCCTCTCCAGCCCCATCATACATCCTTGCCCTCCGTTTGCTTGGGTTGGACTTCCCTGGGTTGGACTCAGTTCCTTCTCTGGGAGCCTACGGTGTCTCCCTGTGATTCATCTCCCTCCCTGGCTGGGGGCTTTCCCCATCATGCTCACACTGAGTCACTTTACTGCCTTGTCAGTGCCACTGTCTGAGCCATCAGCAGATATCTGCGGGGAGCTCAAGGGAGAGGATGGGGAGTAATGTCTGTCAGGCTCCCTGAATGTGGGGGGAGGGCAGGCCTTCTCTATCACTCCCTCCCAGCCAGGGGATGCTCTGCTGGCTCCCACCCCCTCTGTAAGTTCACGGCCAGCGTGTAAAGTCATTTCACAAATGTCCATCCTGCATGCCCTTGTGCTTCCTCCTCTTCCTCCTGCTTCCCACTTGCTCTTCCTCAGAAATGGTTCTTCCAGCATGTTTAAGGATTGCACTGGTGGGTTGCACTATCTGTGGGGCACAGCATGCTGCACAGGTGACCCTGGCTTTCCCTGCCTCCTTCCTGTGAGGCTCCTGTGTTGCACAGATGGTTTTGGTAGGGCAGCAGGCTCAGTCCAGTGCCAGGGCTCAGCTGCACCAGCAGCAGGGAAATGTGGTGCTGCAAACCTTGCTCTCTGCAGGAGCACAGACACATGTGGAGTCTGTGGGACTGCAGATGCTACAGGAGCTGCTGGAGCTGCCGACAGGGCTCTCGGCTCTGCCTTTCCCTCCTGCCTAGAAAGGAGTGATTTGTTGCACACTCTGCCTCCCAGGTATGAATGAATTTAGCTTGGCTGTCAAGTCGAGGAGGTCTGCAGCTTGTTCTGGGAGATTTGGGGTTGTGTTAGCGCTAGTGATTGCTGTTTGTGAGGGTTTGAAGAGTTCCTACAGAAGCCATCATCCTTTGATAGCCCTCTGAGTCTTCTGCAAGGTGACAGAGCTGCCTTTGATGGCCTGAGCCTCAGACTTGCATAAACCTCTGCAGAAGGCATTGTTATTGAGGTAAAGGCTGTGCTCGCTGTCACCAGCTGTAACGCACCCAGCTCAGTGCACACCAGCCCCACCACTGTCACCAAGAGGGGACAGTCTCTTCTCCTGCTAGAGGATTGCTAGTGAAGATACCCATCAGCACTTGCCTTTGCATTTTAGAGTAAATTTCTAACTGTGCCTAAGAATAAGCTCCTGGCTGCCTGACAGGTTGTTGATAAGAAAAAAATAGGTTTGAGAGAGGTGTGATGAGGTTTGGCTGATTTCAGGCTCTGTAACTCATCCTGGCACCTCTCAGCAGTATCTGGTCAGTGCAGTGGACAACTGGACCTTTTCCCTGAGTTTGTGTTTCTTCACACCCATGGCATTGCTTTTATTTAGAGATTTTCTCCCTTCTTATTTACTGCAACATGGAATTTTCACGTGTTTTTTAACAAATCAGTGCTTTCATCAGTTTTCTGCCATCATGGCAACATTTTACTCTTGGGATGGAGTGGGACCAAATGCTCCCTGGTGCTGAGTGCTGATGCTGCATGGGCCCGAGCAGGAGAGATGCAGGCAGCCTTATTCTGGGCAGCCACATCTTCCTGCCAGGCTTGAGTGTGTCCAGAGACAATACCTGACTCTTGCTCCATGGTTAAAGGGAGAAATAACCTAGGAAAAGGAGACCAAAGAGTTAATAAAACTCACAAGCAGGGGTCAAGCAATATTTAGTATCCACTTTATGGGTGAGAAACCAAGACACAGGGAGACTGTGACTTGTCAGACTCCTTTTGAGGGAGACATCCCTGTGCAGGGAACTGGGCTGAATTAAAGTCAAACCAAACTGAAGTCAACTTTAAATGCTACTCTTATATATGATCCTTTCTGCTCTTGTGCTTCCCTGCTGGCCCTCAAAGGCCAAGGACCCTTTAATTTAATCTGTTGTGGTGTTCTCTGCTGCATCACCTCAGAAGAGAGACAAAAGTCTGGGGCTGCAGCCTTCTGAAAAAAATGCCACGTGCCCCAGTTTCTTCCTTGCTAAAATTAATTCTTGGTGGTTTTGGCTTGGTGCTGCTGGAAGATGTTCCAAGGGATGCTGTGCACGAGTAGCCGCAAGGGAGGCACAGAGTCAGAGCCTGCCTCGCCGCCTGCAGCAAGGTGAGAGGGATTTTGGTGCGCGGCTCTGTGGCTGCGAGGGCTCCAAGGATGTTACGGCGTGTTCCTGCCCTGTGCGGGAGCAGAGGAAAGGAGCACATCTGTTTAAAAGGAGAGGTTGCAAAATCTATTGTGTGAGCTGGTCTGTGGAATGGGAGTTTAATTAGGGAGTGGGAGGAAAGGATGTATCTGTTGTAGGGTGGCAGAAGGAGCACTGCCCAGAAAAGGGAAAGGAGCCAGACACTCTCCCCATCCCAGCAGAGGAGGCTGTAGCCTGCAGAGCATGCTGAAAGCCCTGGAGGTTCCCTGCTTCCTCCTGCCTGACAAGGCTGTCACCTCACAGGGAGGCTGCTGGGGCCACACAGGGCTGCTGCTTCTCCACGTGGCACTGTGGCCATGGATGTGGCTCCTGGCTGCTCCAGTATCCCTGTAGATGGTAGTTGGTGGGCAAAGTGATCTCCTTCAAATGGGATTTTTGGAAGGCATGGACTTTCCCATCTGAAGTAAAGTCTACCCAGGGCAAAGACTCTAGACAAAGAATTCTCAGAGAAGACAATGTTTCCTTCTCAGGCCAGGCTTCCCTGATTGAGGAAGAGGATCCCAGTGATTCTTAATCTGTTGCTTGTTTTTCAGCAGTGGGAGTGTAACATGATATGGAAAAATCCCCAACCAAACCCAGTTCCCCATGTCACGGGTTTGCATATGGAAACTGCTGATTTGTTCCAGCAGAAGCTGCAAAAACCAGCCTGAAGTGTGTATCTGCCACAGGAAACTTCAGCAGAGATGGTTAAATTCCAGCTTAATTCTTTAACAGGAAACAGCCCAACCTGTGATGTTTTACAGTGCTGTTGTTGGATTGCAGTAGTGATATGCGTCAGAGAGAGCCATCTCTTTCTTTTTCTCTCCAAGGCCTCCGGTTTTGTTTTAGCATTTTGCTCCAATGGCATTTTCTTATTCCCTCTTTACATGATGGATGGGACTGGTCTGGACTCCTTCAAACACTCCCTGATCCTTGGGAACTTGGGGGATATGTGTGTATCTCCAGCACAAAGAGCACATCTGTGCTGACCTTACATGCTAAGAAATCCACATTATCTAAAAGGAGCAAAATCCAGAATGATTGGCCAAAGCTGTTGGTCAGTGTGACTCGGGGTGCAGCTCCCCTTGAGCTTTCTGTGAAAAAAGACCTGTCTTTCTGTTGTTTGAATGGATCCAACTTCAACTCCCAGCTAGCTGATTTTGTGCATTTGCCTAAAGTCAGAGCCTTTGATGTGAGGAAGCTCTTCCCAAGTCCCTGAGCTGTGGACAAGTGCCCACCAAGCCTGCTCTTTGGATAAGCTAAATACAGAGAGTTTGTTTTAACCTCTGGGATGTAGGAGTCTGGGGAAACTGCCTCATGTTCTTGTTCATTTTTTTCTGAACTGTTTTCTGTTTCTTCTTTGAAGTGTATGATAAAGCAGGACATGTTCTGTAGGAATGGGTTGTGTTGGTGGTGATTTCAATAGTGCTGTGGTTTGAGGTGGTGTCACCTTTCTGTTTTGCTGCACATTGCCCAGGACCACACTGTCTTCACAGTGTCCTTTGAACTGGGATGACACCTTGCAATGCCTCCAGGGTCTTTTTAGGATACATTTCTGCCTCCTGGCAGATGCAGTTTCTGTTCCTTTTTCCTGTGTGAGGCTGCTTGGCCAATGGCATATAAAATCATCCTGAAATGAGTAGATGCCAGATTCCTGTACACTTGGCCTGGATAGCAAATACTATTTTTTTTTTTTTTTCCCAGCCCTGCATAAAAATGAGCACTGCTGTGCTTCCCTTGCTGGGGTTTCCTGGAAGCACAGTGGCTTTCTGTCATCTGTCTCTCATTGCTTCATCTCAGGCTCTGCTGCTGAGGTGGATTTCAACCCCTCTTTTCTAACTTCACCTAAAATCTTGGTACTTTTTATTACTTGGAAATTTTTTCTATAATTCTGTCTAAATCTCTCTAAAGGACATTATTCTTGTTGCCTTTAACGTGTAGAATTTAGTGAATGGGTTTTAATACCTGCATTAGTTATTGTTGAAATAGGAACTGTGAAGCAAGAGTGATATGAATAATTACCTCTTTTCTCCAGTTACAACCCAGAAACATTGTTGAGCACTGCCAGCATCTAATGAGCCCCACAGGGCTGGCTTGTTTCTGATGCACCAACCATTTAATGCTGCTGCTCATTCATTCTTTATTAATTGTCTGAATTTCATAATTGCTGATTTAGTTACAGTATTACCAGCCTGCCTTCCTTGGTGTGTCACTGCTTCTCTGCCTGGCTATTCTCATTTGCCTTCTCAACTGGTCTTACTCAAGCTTTTTATGCAACAGTGAGAGAGCAGCTTTGTGGTGAGCAGTAAAAAAAATACCAAAATAAATCCTGTATTTCACAACTTGGGGCGTAAATATCACCATGCTGTGATTTGGCTCACTTTGCTGAGCTGACACCTTTCTGAAGTGCTGTGTGGGTATCTTCTTAGGGTGCCCCTTGCTTTGTCACCTGCCCTCAGGGTGGAATTGGGGTGATTTTGTGCTCTTCTGCCCTGCCTTCAACCCATCCATGTGGGCAGGGATTACCTCAGCTTCCTCGAGGCAGGGTCTGTCTTTGAAAGGATGCATTTGGGGGAGAGAGCTAATCTTGAACACAGAAATTTTGTTTTCCTTCTCAGGTGGAGGAGGGTGCTGGGCTGGACATTGCCTGCACTGCTCAGTCCTGGGGTCCCCCGGGGCATCGGGACTTGCTGGTGCCAGAAAGGGTCAGGAGTTTATTAGGGATCACTTTGTAAAGGGGCGTGACTGAACTGCTGCAAATGGCAATGCTGCCCTTTAAGCCAAGCTTGTTCTAGCACATGGGCTCAAACCTGCTCTGGGCTGGATGAACAGAGGCCATTTCCAGGCTCTTGCAGTTCCTTACCTTCCTCAAAGGGCGGTTGCACCAAGCAGCTTGTGCTGCCTCAGCCTGCATAGGTCAAACCAATGCATGTCTAATTAAAAATACCACAAATTCCAGTCAGATGTGGGCTTTCCAAGGAATGCACTTCTGCTTATTCTAGCAACAGGTGGTAAATATTAAAACATGTACAGCTCATTTCTGGTGTTCTCCCTCCTGGACTATGAAAAGCAGTGCGAGAGCGGTGCCTGCAGATGCACACAGAGCCCGTCCTTGTTTTCCTTAGCTGAAGGAAGCAGCTCCAAGCCCGGCTGTTATTTTTATAACCAGTTTGACCAGTATCCCACACGCACCCACGCACCGGTTCATTCGCACCCTGGCTTGGTCACCGGCGATGGCAGCATGTGAAGGCAGGGGGGAGCTTGCCACCTCCCACACGGGTCCAGTCCATGCTGTTATCACTTCCTTGGCTTTCTGAAAGGAGTTTGGAGATGTTTTCAAGGCTGGGGGATAGCGTGTTGCATGGTCTCCACTGACCTTCAAGCCTGGCTGAGAGGTGCCACTTTTCCCAGCCCATGAGCACCGTACTCACTGCATGTGCCCAGGCTGGAGGAGAAATTATATGGCTGGGGTGGGATGGGATCCCCAGCTTTCTTTCATAAGCTTGGTATTAGTCAAGGCCTCGTGAACAGTAACACTTGCACAAGGACCTTGGTGGCTTTGGTGAGATGCTGGTAGAACTGAGGGGTGTAGCTGGGAAGCGTGCTGCTGCTCCAGCACCTGCATCCCTCATGGCACAGTGCTGCTGCATCCCTCATGGGCACACAGCAAGCTGCTGATGTGTCTCAGGCCTCCTTTGAACCTCTGATTTAAAGGTGTTTAACAAAAAAAAAAAAAACAACACAGAGAGGTATGAAATGCCTGAGGATTTCTTGTAAGGGAGATAAATGGAAGTCTTCAAAAGAGGGGGTTAGCATAAGCTGTTGCCTGTTAACTTTCTCTATTTAACCCTATGACTGATACTGATTTAATTCTTACCAATTCTGATTTCTCTGAGCTTCCTGTGAAACTGCTTCTGCTGCAGATGGCTCGTGAGTGTGTCCCAGTTTGCCACCTCAACTTGTGAAACTCGGAGGTAGTGAGGGGAGGTTGGAGGAAGCGGATGGAGGCAGCTCTCTGGGAGGAAATAGCAAACCGAGCAGAAGGCATTTATTGTGAAGTAGTCAATGTTATTGGAAAACATATTTTGTGTGATAGATGGGTATGCTGCAATCCTGGGATGGTTTTGAAGCAGCAACCTTAACTTTGCTCTGCTGCTCTCACAACATGGGTAATTTTAGCCTGATTCCCATTTATACCCATCGGTACTCACAACCATCACAGACGGTTACCAAAATTAAAACTGAAGTTGGATGGGAAAATAGGCACTGACCTTGTCAGTGCAAACCAAAATCATATCTATTTCAGACAAACACATGTACCTCAGAGCCGCATTTCCCATATGTGCAAATGCAAACTCCAAGGAACTGTGGAAGAGTTTTAAAAAGCATCATCATTAAGCCCAAGAACAAGCATCCAGTACTTCATTATTCCTCCTCTCTTCCCAATTACTGTGCCCTTAAATTTAAGTCCAGTTCATGCTAAAACCACCAGTCATGGGGTGTAGGCAGAAGGACAGGGCAAATTTAATGCTGGTGAGTAGTTTAAACCCAAACTGTCAGGATGGCAGAGGTGTCTGGCATCTTTGGCCATGCCATGCTGGCAGTCTGCTGATGGAGCTGGTGGGAGCCTTCATCCTGGCCTCAGATATCTCCATGTTTCTGTGTCGCACAATGGGATCCATCCCTGCTGCAAGTGTGAGTGCTACAGGCTGGTTTTGTCCTCAGTTTTGGTGGCAGGAGCGGGGAGCCCAAGCAAAATGACCACACCGAGGAGATCCCCAAATTTCCCTGCTTTTCTTGTCTTTTTGTATCCCAGTTCCTGGAGGGAGCAGGAAGGTGCTGCTGGCATCCCATGGCAAGTGCCCTGCTCATGTGTGGAGCATTGGCATGGTAATGGCCAGATTTACAGATGCACAGAGGAACTGGGGTGCAGTGGGATCCCATGGCCCCAGTGAAGGGTATGGGGAGTCCTCAGCCACAGGCAGCAGCACAGCACTTTGGTAGGGTGGCTTAAAGCAGCCTCTTAAAAATGGGTTTTAGTCCGTTTATTGCTGATCACATTAGTAGGCTAAGCAGGTATTTCAGTGTGCTCCCCTCCAGCAAGCCTGATTCCCCTGAGGGCATAAAGTGCAGCCCAGAGCAGTGGACTGTCAGATATTCTGAAGCCTTGTTCAGAAATGCCTTTCAGATGAAGCTGTCTGCCCTCCTGGGAGGTGCCCTGCTTTCCAGCCACTTCATCCCCTAACATCTGCTGCTGCTGCCCCAGTAGGGCTGGAGGAGACATGGACCAGGGTAGGCTGGCAGGTGCCTTTCTGTTTTGGGGGCAGCAGCCTTCAGCAGAAGGGAGTGATGGCTGCTCCATAGCTGGGGACCCTGCTGGCAGGAGCCTGGCTCTCTGCTGCCCTACCCTTCTGACTGTGGGGAGAGGCAGTGCTGCCTCTGCTCCCTGCCCAGCTGTCTGCTGGACACCACACAATATCATGGCTTGGATGGTTGCAGACTCTTCTGATCTGCAAGGCTGCTTCTGGCCAGGTTCTATCTGTTTGCTACTGGGCCAAAGCTGTATTTTAAATCATTCCCTTCTCTCCAGTGCTCTTTCCTTTCAGGCTCAAAGGTACACTTTTCCTCCAATTAACCAGGAAGAAAAAAGAAGGCATGGGGTGTTCTGGCTGCAGTCTGCTCCTGGTGCTTTGGCAGAACCCCGGCACTGAGCTCTCGGTGTTGGTTACCGCACAAAGGGCTAGCAGGAAGCCAGTGCTGCCTTCCTGCTCCTCCTGCTCTCCATGCCCATCCCCAGGGTGGCTTGGCACACCTGGCAGGGAAAAAAGGGCCTTTCCCTCACAGGTTCCTGTTCCCCCACAGCCCGCAGGTGGCTTCTGAGTCATTCCAGGGCACTGGGGTTGGTGCCATTTCTTTGTGTGGTTCAGTAAAGCTTGTGCCCTGTGTTTGCTATTCCTCCCAATTACAGCTGTTAGGATCCCAGCAAGGTTTCTCAGCCTTCCCTCCTGGGAAGCTCCTGGACATTTCTGGGGTTTGCTGCCATTCCCCATGTTTTCAGCAGCAGGAATTGTGAGGTATGTGCTTCCCCCCAGTCGTTAATTCTGGCGCCGTGGAGCCTGTGCCGATTGAACTCAATCCTGGCTGTCATTTTGTAATAAGTTAATTCTTCATCAAGAGCACTGCAGTGCTCCTCCCCCCAAGTGCTGGGAAAGCTGGCGCTGGTCTGGCACGTCTGTCATTAGCCCGGGCTGACCTGGGGTTAAAGTCTAACTCTGGAGGTATTTTATGAGCTGCTGTGGCAGCCAGCTGCGAGGAGGAGCTGCCGTGGGAGCTGCGGGGGCATCGCCATGGGCAGAGCAGCTCTGAGCTGAGGGTGCTCCCAGCAGGGTCCTGCCCAGCCACCCCTCTGCATTCAACACAGGTGGCTCTGGGGCACCCAGCTTTGCTCACAGTTTCATGTCCTTTCTGGATAAACACGTAGAAATACAGCTTGCTGGCAAAAACTACATCCTCTTCTACGCTTTTTCTTACTGCAGATTTTCATCTCCTGCCTCCCAAGCTAGCAGAGCAGCAGTGAGTTCTGTAGGAATTGCTTTTTCCTCGTTAATTGAATTCTCAGAGCACTGCTCTTTCCCCAATACAAGGTACAAGCTTGTAACCTTTTTTCTCTTTTTAAATTTTTTTTTTTGAGGAGGGGGATAGAGGGTGGAAGGGGACAGGGGCAGCTCGATGCATTTAGAGCAACTTCCTTTAAAAAATATTCTCTTTATTTGTATTCTGCTGGCACAATGTGACCATAAAGCATTCCTGGTACTTTCCCTTACTTATGGACAGTGCTAGTGGGCAGACTTAAATCTGTACCTGAGGCAGTTTAGATGGGCTGGAATGAAATGAGGGCATTTTTATTCAGGTTAACGTTTTTCAGATGCTTGTGAATGTGGGGGGGATGATGGATCTAGAAAGACATCATCTCTCCTCCTCAGTGTCTGATCTGCCTGACCTTGTGTGCAGCGCGTGGTTACAAGTTTCCTCACACTTCTGCTGTGCGGAAACATGCTGACAGAGATGGGTAGCATCTTTCTAGGGATGCTGAGTTTTCCCTGCTTTTCACACTTACCCATCTCTCTCGGATTCATACATAATTTTACTCCAAGCTGACAAGGTTACATGCGCTCTCTATTAAGCAACATATGTTACTCCGTTCTCCAGAAAGGGCAATTTTAATACTCTGCCAGTAGGAATACGTTGCGCAATGATGCATACACCAGCTGGCTTCTTTTCCTTCCAAAGTTCTTTAAATACTGAACTCTGCACAAAAGACAGATGTTGAAAATAGACTCCCACTAACCCGAGGTCGACAGTAAGGCTCCTGTGCTCTGATGGAGTAGATGTTTCTTTTCCGTTTGAAAAGATAAGTATGTTTTTTTGTGGGCAGGGTAAAATTAAAGGACAGTCTATTCACTTAGCTGGTTGGATTTTATGAGTGATCTTATATTTCTTTTGCGTTACTGAGACCACCTTTGCCTTTCTTCTTGAATAGTCGTGGGGCTTTTCAACTGATGTATCTCAGATGTCCATTTTCAGTCTTTGGTCAAAAATTTTAATGCAGCTCTTATAGCTTCAGTTGGAGACCAACTGTGGAGCTGTGCAAGTCCAGGAATGGATGATTTTGCTGTGTCCTTTCTCTGTGTATTTCTCTGAAATTAATTCTTCTCTTTCTTCTGGCATTTTCACATTGCTATAAACAAGAATTAATATAATTAACCCAAGCCTGCAGTATTATTACGGATATTTAAAGATCCAGAAACATGCCCAAGATGAGCAAAATGGGTAGAAGGCTAAGAAAGCTCTTCTGTTACGGCTTTTAATTGGTTATAAGTAGTACAGTGAAATGCTACATGATGTGAAACCAAAGGGGATCATGGGAATGCTGTGCAAATCCTCTTTCCTTTCTTGATTTCAAGCTGGATAATTATTTCTGTATCAGTTCTTTATTAAGCTGTAGGCTAGGATTCAGCTCTCCAACTGGAGCCATGGGTAGCTGAGCTTATCATGTGTGAAATGTGTTTTGTCTCCTGAAGCAGTCACCAAATGACAATGCAGTGCCCAGCGAGTGTGGGGTAAATTGCTGTCACTCAGCATACAGAGACACTCCTATTGCACATCTTTGGAAAATGCAGGATATTTTCCCAGCAAGGATTGGGTGGCAGTGGCCCAGTGTCTCTGGAAACATGTGGGTTTTCTTTTCCTGTGGGTCAGCCACTTGTTGTGGATACAGCAGCTGCGGCTGTGGCTGTGCAGACCATCTCAGCGCCCCTGCGGTAGCATTTCCAACCCTGCCATCATCACCTCTGCTCTCTTCCCAGCAGCAGGAAAAGCTAAAATCCTAATGCTTTGCAACCCTCTTAAGCTTTCTCTCTTTGTTTTGCAGCAGAAGGAGGAATGTTGACGAACATGGGCAGACACAGCAGACCTCTGTGCCTGGGCAGAGTTGTCATCAAGAATAACTCCAAGCCAGGGAGGTCCTGATCAGTTGTACAGAGATGTTCTTCCATGGCCCCATTAAGTAAAGGGTTTTGGTTTCTTCCCTTACAGTCTCTGTGGCTCAGATCTCACTTAGAGGAACTGCACAAAAGCTGACACTCCCTTAGACCAAATTAGGCAGCCCCTCAAAATCAGCAATGGCATCTCCTAGCCTGTGGGACCCGGGATGCTTTCCCTGCACGGCCCCGGGATGTGAGAGGCAGTGCGGCTGAATTGCTGTCTTATTGAATCCTCTTCCTTGCTAATTTGTTATTAAATGACGGTTAGTGTTTCATTAGAGCCCCAGTGGGCGCCAGTTCATTAGTGTTTTATTGGCTGGAGCTGCGCTTCGGAGCATGGGAAGCGTGTCCCGGAGAGCCGCTGGGCTCGTTGGACTGATTGCTCTAATGAGCTCTGGGTGAGGTGGGACGGGCAACAGCTCTCTGAACACATGGCTCAGGCTTGCAAAGGAGCTTGGCTCTCCAGTCGGTGTCAGGATAAAGGCCTGGATTTATGGAAGGGTTTAACAAATCTGTCTGGTCGGTCCTTCCGAGAATTTGACTTCTTTGCTTCCGTTGGTTTTTGCTGGAGTTTTGCCATGACCCATCAGCACCAGGGGGCTTTGGCTTCAGCGTTGCAGAGGCACAGTAGCTCTTCCCACAGCATTCCCCCCTGCCAGGCTCAGGGCGAGCCTGGGCAGAATCCCTTGCCTGCAGCCAGGGATTGTGGAAGCCTCCCCGAGGAGCTCTGTGTGATTCTGTCCCTGAAATGTGCCACGGCTGGGTAGCATCTTTGCTGAAACCTCCTGGCCTGTCTGCATTGCTGTCCTGGGGCTGTTACTCACCCAAAAAACCAGGCTAAAAATAGTCTGTCTCACCGTGAGATATTTTTCACTCTTCCAAGACCACATTAGTTAGCACTTGGGGTAACCTGGAATAGAAACCCCACAGCACCAGGAGCTCGGAAATGCAACTGGATGTGTATAATCAGTGATTGTTAGGACCAATAAATCAGGCAGCAGCACCCAAGGTGCCACGCAGTCACCCTGGATGCTGCAGAGAGCATGGAGCTCAGCCTGCAGCTCCTGGAAAATCACATGCAGAGCCTCAGAAAGGACTGGGTTAATTACTCCAAGGTAGTCAGGCTCACCTTTTTAGGGCCAAATCAAGACATTTCTTCAGTGTTAGGTACCAGGCACCAGTCTAGTGTCCTGACAAGACACAAAGAATGGGCTCTTGAATGCAGTTTCATCTCTGCTGATAACGATGGGTTTGGGCCTTGGAAACCCACACTGGTGGGTTCTGTGGTGAAGGACTCTGGTGAGACCCTTCTCCATGAGGAATAAGCCATGCAAGGAGCATGTTGGGGATGTGCTGGGGGCTTTGAGGCTAACCAAAGCCATGGTGGGAGCCTGAGCTCTGCTTTCTGCACCCCATCACCATGGCTTCAGCCCCAGTGTGGATGGGCTTGCCTGCTCTGTGCTCGGGGGAGGGCAGAGCTGTATTCCCCGCACTCTTTTCCAAGCCTTCTGAATCTCCCATCCCCTTCGGCGACTTTAAAATGGCTTTGAGGAATTGTGCTTTCAGGTCTTTTATCATTTGATCACAGGTCAGGGCCAGCAGCTTTTCCTGCCTGCTGGCTCTGGCTGCCAGAGTTAATAGATCACGCGGTGCTGGAAATGTCACAGCGGAGCTGGCGCGGGCCGGAGGCAGGGCACTGCTCCCTCTGCAGAGACACTGCTGAAATAATGAGAGGATAAATCAAATCCCTCTTCTTCAGGCAGGCGAGGTGCAGGATGCAGGGCTTTTTCTGGGCACAGAGGGTCTGTCCCCATGGCTGTGCACAGCTCCTTGCAAGTGGGACCAGCACATCGGGTGCCTGATGTGGCTGCACCTGTGGCAAACCAGTTATGAGACTCCTCGAAAGTCCCACAGCAGGATCAGCCCAAATGGCTTATTTAGCTATTCCTCTGCCAGCCTTCTCCCTGCTTGTAAGACTCTAAATGCCAAAGTGGGTGGATTTGGGGGGAATCTCATTCTCTCCCCAGGCCAGACCAGAGCTTTGTGTTTAGTCACTGATCTTTGGAAATTCCTGTTGGGATTTTTTCCTGTCCAGTGACTTCTAATTGAAGTGGGTAATTGCATTATCCCATCTCCCCTGGAGAGGTTCACAGAGTCCTCAGCAATCATCTTCAGTTTTATACTGAGCCCAAAAATACCCAACTCAAAATGCCATTTCACTTTTCAGAGCTCAGCAATGGCCACAAGCCAGCGGGGCAAATGCAGCCAGGCTGCAGATCCCTGGGGGCTGGCTGGGCTGGGGGGGTGGTGGTCCCTCTGTGGGGAGGCACAGCCCTTCAGAGGGGCAGAACAAATGCATTTGAAACACAAGCTACCATTCCCAGCAGCACTCTGAACTGGGCAAAGTGCTATCCACATCCAGGGGCTGTATTGCTTCGGCGTGTGCTCCTCCAGATGCTGGGCTCGGGGACACTGCAGGGCAGAAAGACCCCTTGTCCTGTCCTAGCATGGATGCTAGGTTGATGTGGGCATGTGGGATCAGGAAAACCTGTCCCTGTCCCTCTTGCCACTTCCTATTGGAGCCTCTTCAGCCCTCCCTGGGGCTGTGCTGGCACAGGAAGGCTAATTCAGGTGTTTTCTTCCATCTCCTGCAGTATGAGTTCAAAGCCAAGAATATCAAGAAGAAGAAAGTGAATCTCATTGTGTCGGTGGATGGCGTGAAAGTCATTCTGAAGAAGAAGAAGAAGGTAGGCAGCACTGGCCGCTGGAGCAGCAGTGCCTCAGCAGCAGAACCCCTCCCCTCCTGGTGCAGGGACCTGCAGCATCCTTGAATTTCTGGGAAAATCTGGTGGGCTGGGAGAGGGAGCGATGGGCTGGGGTTAACCTCATGTGAGTCATGTTCCTGCAGGGTGGCTGAGCCAGTCCTGGAGCAGTGTAGAAGGGGCCCAGGGAGTCCTGTGGGAGGTGATGTGGGATGTGACTGGTCCCCGACAGGACCTGACCCTTGGCAAAGGGTTTCAGGGGAGCAGCAGCAGAGCTGTGACAAGAGCTTCCCAAGTCTGTCCCTGGACTGTCTCTGCCCTGTCCTTGTTCTCAAGGACAGCATCTGACGTACTCATTTTCAGCTTCTTTCATTGCAGAAAAAAGAATGGGCCTGGGATGAGAACAAAATGCTCGTCATGCACGATCCCATCTACAGGTGAGGCTGCTGGGTGAGGGGACGGAGACTTGTGTGGCTCTGCCATGCCACTTACCCACACCACACCAGCACTGTGCTGGGGACTGGAGAGCTGCCACCATCCTGTGGAGGGCAGCTCATGGTGCTTTCCAAAGTCCCTGGCTCTCCTCCTCCATCTTGTTCCCAAAAGCCAATAGCAGGGGGTGTCTGTCCCAGGGAGGCCAAATTGGAGTGAGAGAGGCCCTCAGCTGTGCTGGGGAGGGGGTGGCAGGCACTGGGCAAGGCGGCCAGCTCTGTGAGCAGGCCGGGGGTGAGGTTTGCTTTTCTCCATCCCCAGAGGGCTCCTGGGCCACTGACTCTGTCCCTGGGGGCTGAGCAGAGAAATCCAGTGCTGCCTTTGCAAAATGTTTGCTGCTGCTGAATCAGCAGGCAGATTTTCCCAACTGAGGTAAAACCACTGCCAAAAAAATTTCTGATGGGCTTTAGCAGGGATGTGCTGCAGAGGTTGGGCATGTGCCAGCACCCCGTGCCACAGGAAGCATTGGTTGTGGCCTTGGCCGTCTCCTGGGCACGTGGGTAATGTGTATGCTTATATCGTCCCTTCCATTCTGTCCTTGCAGGATATTCTATGTATCTCATGACTCCCAGGACCTAAAGATCTTCAGCTACATTGCCAGGGATGGGTCTAGCAATGTCTTCAGGTGCAACGTCTTCAAGTCCAAGAAGAAGGTAAAGATGTCGGGATGCAGATCTCATCCTGGTGTGCTCTCGGTGGAGCAGCTGGGGCAGGACTCCATGGCAATGCACTGGAGCTGGCAGCCGGGGCACCCTGGTGATCTGAGACCCTGTGGCAGCACAGAGACCCCTGAGAGCTGTGCCAGGCTCGGGGGTCACCGTGCAGAGGCAGCCCAGCTGAGGTTACATTCCCCCTCTCCTCTCCTGTCCTTGCCTGCCGCAGAGCCAAGCCATGCGCATCGTGCGGACGGTGGGGCAGGCGTTCGAGGTGTGCCACAAGCTGAGCCTGCAGCACACCCAGCAGAACGCGGACGGGCAGGAGGACGGGGACAGCGAGAGGAACGGAGATGACCTGGATGTCCCAGGTATTCCGCAAAGGCGGAGGTGTGGGGTGGCGTGGGGCTCCCGGAGCCTGGCAGATGGGGTTTGCAGAGGCACTGTCTTCCCATACTGCTCCTTGCTGGCTGGCACCTCTGGGCAATGGATTTGCACAGCAATCTGGCTTGCTGTGCTTCAGGCTCAAGCTGCAATCTTGCCCAGCAAGGAACCTTCTCTAGGTGTTAGCCGTGATCCTCTCAGACATCCCCCTTGCTGGGAGCCCATTAGCAGTGCCTGGGACTCTGCTCTGTGCTTGGCTGCACACACTGCAAACATTCCCTCGCTACTTCAGCACAAGAGGCCCCAAGCCCAGATCTTGCTCTTGTCCTGAGGCACGCCTGGGTCTGGGGCCAGCTCTCTGCAGTTCCCTGAATGGACATAGCCACATTCGTGGTCTCCCATCAAACTGTCAGGGCTGCAGGCAGGCTGCAGACCCCGCTTCTTCACAGCCCTGTGGGTAGATGGTGCAGGGATGCCTGGCTGGGGGGCTGCTGGTCCAGCCCCATCACCCTGAGCTCTGCAGGGTCCCAGGGAGCAGCCCTGCTCCTTGGTGCCGGTGCCTGTGCTGGAGGGGAGGCAGATGTTTTACGAGAGGTTAGTCAAACCCTTCCCTTGCCAGGTGGGACACTGGCAGGTCCTGCTGCTTGTCTGTGTGTGGACTGCCTGCCCTGCCCTGCCATGCCATTCTGTGGGCTGGATCCCCCCCATCCCAACAGGAGCAACCTGGGCTGAGCTGCGGTTTCCTGCTTGCCTCTGTGACCAGTGCTGCCGTGATGACCTAATCACTGGGCTGCCCTGGACCGGTCATTGTTTGGTTTTCCTCTGCACAATGTCCCAGCCACGATATGCAGCTCCCTGGGGATCCCAGAGCATCTGTTTTTTGTTTTTCTTTCCCGTAATCTCTTGTTTACCTTTCTTCAGCTTTATCTGTGTTTTCTGTTCTTGATGGCCCGTTTGTCCCACATCAGGGCTTTTAGCTGCCGTTCCCCAGGTTTGGTGTGCTGGGGCTGGGTGTGTTTTTGGCTGCAAGCCTCCTCCTGAGCAACAGCAGGAAGACACAGCCGTGTTTCTCTGTACCTGCTTCCCCCCGGGCTGGAGGGTGGGTGGCATGGGGGCGGTGGGGACCGACTGTGGCACTGTTCGCAGCCGTGGGTGAACAGTAGTGAGCTGCAGGCAGGCCGTGCCCTGCCCTGACCCTGCTCCCACAGCCTGTCGCCTCTCCGGTGCGGAGAGAGTGGCTGCTTCGGCTGAGGAGACCGACATTGATGCCGTGGAGCTGCCACTGCCCGGAGCTGACATCCTGGACTTCAGCCGCGGCGTGACCGACCTCGATGCCGTGGGCAAGGAGGTGGGTGGCCACACCGAGCCCAGGGTCCCTGCCCTCTGCTCTCAGGGGGTGGCACGGCCCCAGCCCTGTGACTCTGGTGTGCATCCAAGGGCTGGGGGGTCGGGAGGGATTGTGCAGCATTCCCCAGCTCCCAGATCAAAGCCATCTGCCGCTGCAGGGCTGCCCTTTGGCTCGGGGCCCAGGGCACTCCTGGAGAGCGCTGTGCCGAGGCTCAGCTATGTGCAGCCACACGGAAAGCATTTGGGGCAGAGCTGATAGGGATTTTTTTCCACTAAAACCACAAAAATAGAAGACTTCTTGATACAGTGGAAATTCCAATGGGAAGCGTCAGCCTTTTCAGGAATTTTCTACAAAACTATTTGGGTTGTTGTTGAAACTGAAAAGGTACTTTTTGCAAAGGTTGTCAGCACCCTTAGCAAAGTGTGCTTTGGCTTTTGATGCAGCTGCTTCTTTTCTGGGTATTTTGGGGGGCTGCTCTGTGCCAAAGCTCGTGTGTGCCCAATGGCTCTCTGAGGTGAGTGCCAGGGGATCACACTTTTGACATTGGTGTTTTGCAGAGCTGCCTCCACCCCGAAGATATCCTGACAGCGTCACCCAAGATGCTGCTGCCCTCATCTGCCCAGCTGCCTGACCTGGGAACACCCCTCTCTGCCCACCACCAGATGCAGCTTCTCCAGCAGCTCCTGCAGCAGCAGCAGCAGCAGACACAAGTGGCCGTGGCGCAGGTTCTCCCCTCTATTCTTTCCCAGGGGCAGTGGCAGGGCTGGGGCACACTACTGAGCCCCTTGGTGCTGCTGGAGTATCCTGCCTGGGGGCAGTGATGAAGGCAGGCAGCTCCATGGGGAGGGGGCTCCATGAGGTGCTTAGGTCTGCTTCCCACCAGGTGTCTTGGGCCTTTGGCTGCTGTGTGCTCGCCAGTGGCCTGCCCCAGTGACTGGTGTGCCTGGGCTGTGCAGCTGGCAGCTCACTCTCCATGCAGCTATTTCTCATTTAAGCAGCCCTGGCTGCTTTATCCAACTCATTACCTGAGCTTTACTTGTTCCCTGACCCCTCACAGAACTCTCTGCAATTCATCAACTTTCTTCCTGGCCTGTGTGATGGGCTCCAGCAGCCTTTCTGTGCTGCCCCGGGGCTTTGCTCCTCTCGCATCAGTAAATCAGTATTTGTTGATCAGTTCCGGCTGAGCTGCTGCCTCCAGAGCCCACGTGCCTTTTGGGGTCACAGGTTGCCAAGTTGCTTTCCCCTCTGGAAGAAGGACCTGCATCCTCGGGGAATCTTTTATGTCTGTCCAAGTATAGTGTTGCTCACAATCCAAAAGGCTCCATGGTGCCTGCTCAGAGTGTAAAGTATTGCACCCCTTGCTCTTGGTCTGGCTTCAGAGAAAGCTGTAAATCCCAGTCCTTGCCTGGCCTCCTGTCACTCCCAGGCTTGCTGTGCTTCAGCTCAGCTCTGCCCAGGGCCACTTGGCTGGCCACGTTTGGGCAGCACCTGCCTGCCAGCATACCTGGCACTGCCTCCTGGTACCCACCTGAGGGGGCAGGTGGCCCCCAGCTGGGCAGCTTTGGGGTCCCTGCAGCTGCAGCAGCAGCTCACAGTTTGTCAGGTACAGAGAACTTCCTCTTCTTCCTCGAAGTCAGCTTCTAGTCCAAGGTAAAATAGCCTTTTGTGTTTGGTGGGGATATTTTTGTTTTCGGGTTATTTTTGTTTTGGGTTTTTTTTGTTTAGTTGTAAATCTGTGCTTTCCTGGTTCCAGTCCTTGCTGGAGAGAGGAGCAGTTGTAGGAGCCATGGGTGGGTGCCAGGAAGGGGTGCTGAGCCAATGTGGCCCCCAGGTCACTGCTATCCCCTTGTGCAGTGTACGTTTCCAAGGTTCTCCTTGCTTGAGTGTGGATCAGAGAGCTGCCCTGGGCAGGAGCTCCTGGCTGTCTGCCCTCAGGGACACGGTGCTGGGGACATAGATGTTTGCATATAGGAAGGTAGTTGTGCTGAAATCAGTGGTGGTCTTGCCTGTGGGCTCCCTGCAGGCATTGCTTCCCAGAGCCAGGCTGAGCAGCCAGCTTGCACCCCCAGAGCCACCACCCCTCAGCAGCACTCTGCCATCTGTGGTACTCCAGCCCCTCCTTGCGACAGGAGCTGCTGGCTGGGCCCTGTTTCTGGGAAAGCTGCCCAAAAAGACAGCTTTTCCAAGGCCAGCTCTGCTGCACGGCTGCGCCCTCGTGCACCTGCAGCACCATCCAGTCGGTCGAGCGTGTCTCCTCTGCTGCATCCATCTGGCTTCCTCCTGGGCTGCCCTTCCCACGCACATCCGCAGCTCATGTGCACAACTGTCAGTTCGGTCAGTGCTGCGCGCCTTGGCCTTGAGCTTTTCCATCAGGGAGGCCAGGGGACAATGTGCTGAGCCCTGGTGTGACACGGCCCACATTCTCCCCATCACATCTGCAGTACCCACAGGGAATGGCTGCTTCATCACTTCATGGGGTAGGACTCTGGTGAGCCCTGGGAGATGAGTAGGGATGGCCAGAGTCGAAGCCCTCCACCCTTGAGCGGCATCTCCCTGTGCTCACCTGCTGTCTTCTGTCCCAGGTCCACCTGCTGAAGGACCAGCTGGCAGCAGAAGCAGCGGCACGGCTGGAGGCCCAGGCTCGTGTGCACCAGCTCCTGCTCCAGAACAAGGACTTGCTGCAGCACATCTCACTCCTGGTCAAACAGGTGCAGGAGCTGGAGCTGAAGCTGGCGGGGAACACGACCAGTAAGCGCTGCCGCCCCTTCCTCTCCCCTCGCAGCTAGCCAGGGCTGTGGGGGACGTGCATGTGGGTGTTTTTCTTGGGATTTTTCATGCATTTCCAGTCATTTTGTTCAGAGGGATATTTGTGCCCTTCTGGCCTGGCTTGTGTGTGTGCAGCAGGGTGCTTGCATGCAGCATGGGAAGGGGCTTGGGGAGGGCTGTATGGACAGGTAGTTGCCTACCTCCATCAGCTATATGTCTGCTTTCCCCAGTGGCTGCATGCTCCAGGCCAGCTCCATACCTGCCCAAGAGCCCCTACTTGACCTTCCTCTCCAGCAGATGTGGCCATCAGCTCCATGCAGGAGCTGGGCTGGAAGACAGTTAACTTTTTGTCCTGCAGAACTGGCCCTTTGTTGGCCAGCAGCAGCTCCTGGCATTAGTGACACCGAATAAGCCCCTGAAAACAGTGACCCCAGACTGTCCTCCTCCGGCCAGTGTGCAGCCAGCCGTGGTGGCCAGGGGATGCCCAGGCAAGCTGGGCCTCTTAGCCGTGCCCTTCTCTTGCAGCAGGCTCCCAGGACAGTCTGCTGGAGATCACCTTCCGCTCCAACGTCCTTCCTGTCCTCTGCGACCCGACCACCCCGCAGCCCGAAGACACCCACCCGCCGCCGCTGGGCCCCAGCTCGGCTTTCCCCAGCACCATGGGCAGCCCCATAGGTAGGAACGACTGTCTGGTGAAGCTGGAGTGCTACCGCTTTCTGCCGGACTCGGGGCCGCCTGCCCCAGAGCCAGCACTGGGCAGCCTGGAGCTCATCAAGTTCCGCGAGTCGGGCATCGCCTCCGAGTACGAGTCCAACACGGACGAGAGCGAGGAGCGCGACTCCTGGTCCCAGGAGGAACCGCCGCGCCTGCTCCACGTCCAGCCCAGGCAGGACCTGGGCGACAGCCTGGAGGACGAGATCGCGGTGTAGGGGTCAGCAGGAGGTGGTGCACAGCAGCCAGGACCTGCTGGAGCTGGGAAGGACCCTGGCCGCAGCCCCATGGCCCTGGCAGGGACAGGACAGCCCGGAGGGAGGGGGGGCAGAGGAGGGAGCAGGAGGATTCCAGCACCCAGTTGGGAGTGTGTGGAGGTGAGGATGGAGCGGTGCCGAGGGCGTGTGCCAGGCGTGCTGTGCTCCAGCATGCGTGGGCTTGTGTGCTGAGCATCCCTGCTTTGCCGCAGACACTGAGCTGACAGCTCCTTGTGCTCCCCCTGGCCCCTGTCTCCCTTCAAACTGTGTGTCAAAGGTCAGGCAGAGGCAAGGCACTTCCTGCTGGATTAGCCCCTTCTGGGGCTGGAGAAGCAGTAAAGCAGAGGAAGGGTTTTACTGGGGGGATGGGAGAGCAGCTCTAGGGCAGTGAGCAGGGACAAGAGGGATAGAGGGGGCAGCGCCGGGGTAGTGAGCAAGGACAGAGCAGCTGGTCTGGCTCTCTGCATGGTGGGCAGGGTGGGGGACAAGTACAGGGCCATGCTAGGTGAGGGTTGGTGACGGTGCACTGTCAGAGTGGGTCTGTGAGCGGGAAGTGAGGCATTAATGGACAGTGGGGATGAGCCTGGAAAGGAGTTTAAGGGGTGAGATGAGGTTGCACAGGCTGGCTGCGTGCAGGGAGTTGCTGGCAGGGTGATGTGGCACTTCCAGGACAGGGTTTATCCCTGCTGAGGCAGGTGGAGGGCGTGTGGGTAGAGCCTGCTTCTCTCCCAGGTGGTGGAGCAGAGAGGAAGGCACAGCTCAGTGTGGAGCAGGCAGCACAAAGCTGTAGAGCATCCTCCCCCTCAGCATCTGATCCTTTGGCTCCTTGGCACAGCTGCCAGGTTTCAAAGCCTTTTTGGTGCTCTGAAGTCACATTTTCAAGCACTTCCCATCACCGCAAACTCCCTGCTTTGCTTTATAGACAAACCCTCCCAATTTCCAAGCAGTTGTTTTGCCCCAGACCAAGGCTGGGAGCTGCAATGCTGGCACTGGCATCTTCAGGGATGAGCACACTTTCAGCCCTCAATGGGGAGTGAACTGCTGGTGTCTGCAGGGGTGCTTCATCACACCTCTGGTTTGCACCCTCTGGAAAAGTGAATCCAAGATCTTGGGATCCCCCACCAGCCCTCGAGAAGCTCATGGCTTAGAGCCTTCTATGGGGGCCTCCAAGGGATCCAGAGCTTGTTTCTTTTCTGCAAACACTTTTATCACCTGCCTGGTGCTGAGCCTCTAGGAGGCCATGATTGAAGGGGTATGAACCAGAGTCCTGATGTCTGCCCTGCTTCACGTGAAAGCACTCGATGAGGTGGGGAATTGGCACAGTTGTCTTCTTCCCCGTCCTCCCTCCTATCCTGCTTCTGCTTTGCTTTGTTGCTTCTTTGCTGCTCTCACCTTTGTCAGCTCTGTCTCTGCTCGATCTGCCTGCAGCTAAACCCTGGCTGACGCCAGCTCTTGCTCTCCTCCAGGACTTGGCCTGGCTGCTGAGGAAGGTCCATCACTTCTCTCTGCCCTGGTCCCTTTGGGACTGAGGGCTGCTGAGGAGTGATGTGTGGATGAGGCCCTGGGGTCAGTACGAGCTGTGCTATGCACCCTCCACCACAAGACAGGACTGGATGGGCTTGAGGAGCTAGTGGGAAGGAAAGAAGGACATGTTTCAGTGTCCCCAGCAGCGCCCTGATGTCCAGGGGAGCTCCTGCACCAGCCACAGGGCAGGCAGAGTGGGAGAGGGTGCTCCTGTCCTCTGGCCACCACTACCTCCATATGCCCTGTCCCACAGAGCTGTAGGCACAGCTGTGTGCCAGCCCCTCTGCTGGGGACCCGACATCCCACTGCCAGCTTGCAGCAGGTGAAGGTGAAAGCAAGGGGTGGGAGGCTGCTCCAGCTAGGGAGAAGAAGTGGGCATGACAGCACGCACCAGCATGGCACTTACAGGGTAGGGATGGTTGGGCTTGGACAGGGATTTCCATGTGGGCAGACAGATTGTTCAGGAGAGGGGACAGCAGGAGCTCAGCTATACACACAGGGCAGATGCAGGGAGAGCCTGGGAGGAGCAACAGCCGGCCAGAGGTCTCTTCCAGGCTGGGCTGCCTCAGGAAGCAGGTGGGGGGAGCCATCTCCTGAGCCACCGCTCTGGTCCATCCCTGCTGCACACACAGAGCTCAGGCCATGTCCTGTGAGCACTGGGCTGTCAGGACCAGCTGTGGCCTCGGGCTCCTGCCCCCCGCTCTGCCCACAGGGGACAGTGGCAGGTGCCCCACAGGCCGAGGGGGTGCTGCCAGCATCATGCTGCACCATGGGTGTACACATGTAAATGACCCCTCCTAAGTCAGCGCTGCCTCCAAGACTCCTCTCTAGCCTCTCACTTTTGTTATGGACCTTGACAGGGGTTTTATAGCTATATTTTTTGTCCTTTCTTTTCCTACAACTGTCGTATTACTAACTGTTGACTCAATCTATCTGGGAAGCCAATCTGTCGATGTAAGTGCACTTAACCCTTGGGTGTTGTCATTAGTCAACTGGCTTTTGCTAAATAAATCTTTCTATTTCTCAAGGCTTTCTGTTGTCTCTTTCTTCTCACTGACTCTCTCTGTACTTCCTTCCCTCTCCACACTGGGTGCCAGCAGTGGCATCCTCTGGCCTTGCAGAGACCCCCTCCAACCTAAGTCTCCTCTCCTGTGGGACCCCTGCTTGTGGTGCCAGCCACAGGCTGCCCATGAGAAGAGCAAGGTGCCCAGAATATTGCTGTGAGTAGAAGGGTTTCAGTCTTCCCCTTCAGCCACTGCACAGCACAGGTTTGTCTCAGGGTTGACCCAACAGCTTGAGGGTGCCTGGGGGCTCCTGGCACCTGCAGAGCTCCCCACGGAGATGCAGAGATGCTAATCAGCACTTCCAGGGGCCCGGGAAATTTTTGGCTGCCGGAGAAGGAAAAGTAGGGAAGAGCCTCTCTTAAAGGATGACAGCAGCATTGGGTAGGCAAAAGGAGAGCACAGGCAGGGCTGAGTGCTCCTGAAGCAATTCATTCTGCCGCTGGCAGGAGTGATGGAGCAGTGCCCTCCCGTGGCAGCCGCCTGGCTGCTGGGACTGCATGGACACCATGGGGGCTGCAGCCTCCCGTGCCTTGAGCTCCTGCTCCCCCAGGGCCTTGGACCTGCGGTAGAACCCCTTGCAGCTGTAGCCCTCCTGGCAGCTGTGCTGGATCTGGGTCTTGACCAACCGCGGTGTGGGGAAGATGTGGCAGCACAACTGGTGGCCATGCTGGAGCACAGGCTGGCACTGGGTAGCAGTGAGTTTGTCCTGGACAATGATGCTGGCTCTGCTGCTGGCCAGCCTGTCCCTCTCAGGGGCTGGGAGGAGCCAGAAGAGAGCTCTTCAAGAGGTTGTCAGGCTGCTGACACTCCCGAGAGGTGGTGTCCAGGCTGGAGGAGAGGCTGCCCGGGCACTGCTGGGTGGCTCTCCTGGTGCAGATGAAGTAGCTGTAGGATGAACCCCAGGGCTGGTAGATGCTGCAGGTCGCTGTTGAGCAGGACTGTGGGACCACAGAACACAGAGGAAAGGGGGTCCCTGTAAGAGTCCAGCCCACCATGAGGTTGGAAGCAGTGCTGGGAACCCTTTCTCTCTGTCCCATGGGATGTGGAAGTGGTTGTCTCTGTCTCAGTATGTGCCCCTGGGATGCAGAGGTAGAGTTGGGCAGAGGATGCTGATGGGCAGCGAGGCCCCAGAACAGCACCAGGCTCATCCAGGAACTGGCTGGAGCCATCATACAGACCCACACTGGCATGGAGGCAGCCACAGGGGGTTTGAGCTGGCACTCCCGGGGGCAGCCCCCACAGCTTGGAGGGCTCTTGCTGGGAAGACATGGTGGAGAAACCAGTGTAGCTCAGAGATGGGGTGTGACTGCAGAGCCCTTTCCCCAGCAAGCACCCGCTGCCACCCACTACACAGACACAGCTTGGGCTGGGCTGAGGGAGCCATGGGTGGGCAGTGCAGAGCCCAGACTATGGGTGCCCCCAGAGAAGGCCCTGTGGCTTTACCAGGGTATGGCTGACAAGGGACCCCCATGTGAGTCCCATCTCTTCAGGCAGCGTGACAGGTCTGAGCAGGGGCTTGGCAGCACAGCTCACCTGGCAATGTGGAAAGGACAGGCCTCTTCCCTTGCCATTCCCCTGGTAAATGCTCGCTTGCACACTCTCTCTCTCTCTCTCTCTCTCTCTCTCTCTCTCTCTCTCTCTCTCTCTCTTTCCACAACCTGCTTCCCAAGTCGCTTGGTGTCAGGTAAGAAAAGCTCTTGGTGTGTTGGCAGTGCCAACGTGGAGCCCTGGGCTCACTGCTACCCTGTCTTGCCCTGTGCTGGTCCCCCATGCATGCACTGCCCTGTGCAGCCCTGGCATGGCCTGGCTGCCCACAGCCTCTGTGGGGCTGTAGGAACATCCTCCCAGTTCCCAAGATTGTGTTCCCACTCTGCTGGTGGGCTGGCCGTGCTGGGGTCCCCCCTCCAGCCTGGCTTACATCTTGTCTGTTCCCTTTCCCCCTCCAGTGGACCAGAGCATGTTTGAGAATGCCAGCGCCAGCACGGCACCCACGCCACAGGCACAGCACATCCCTGCCACGGTGGGCACCCTGCCCCAGCCCAGCCGGCCCACTGGCAGCCAGCACCTCCGCAGCCTGGGCAAGGCCATGGGTGCCAAGGTGAACGACCTCCTGCGCCGCAAGGAGCCGGCCGGCCTGCCCGGCGTGGGAGCCATGGAAGTGAATGCCAGCGCAGGTGCTGTGCTGGGCACAGGACAGCTGGCTGCTGAGGAGGGGTGAGTGTCCCCACAGTGTGCACCCCGGGGCCCTTGGGACAGGCTGGAGGGACCCAGCACAGGGCTGTATGCAACTGTCCCTCTGTGCTTGCAGGGCTGTGGGGCTGGATGCCTTTCCCCGGCTGGAACCCCCGCCTCCCATCACCAAGAAGCGGACGCCGCGCGCCCTGAAGACCCCCCAGGACATGCTCATCGCTCCGCAGCCAGAGGGGACCAGCACGAGGAGCGGCACAGAGGAGCCTCCCGAACCACCCACAGCCCACCCTGACCTCACAGAGGAGCAGCTGGGAATGGGGGACCCATCTCCTCCAGAATGCCCTGGGGTCCCCAGCATGACAGCCACCCTAGAGCCCAGTGGGGACCAGCCTACCAGTGCCTTACCTGTGCCTGACCTCATCCATAAGGGCAGCTGGGAGAGCCAGTGGCAAGTGGGTGAGAGGGCCACCGAGATGTCACCCACCACAGAAAAGCCCTCCCGGAGACCGGGGCTGGAGCATGAGCCACCAGGGAGCACAGGGCGGCTGGAGCCACATACCTCTGGCTGGGAGGTGGAGGGGACCCATCCTGACCTACTGTCCTTTGAGTAGCAGTGGGCAGCTGTGACAGGGGCACTGTGGGGGCTGGCTCTCCCAAACATGTCTCTCGCTGCCACTTGCCTTTTTTGGGGTGATTATTTTGGAGAGGGGGAAGCCTCGGGGTGGAAGGAGCCATTGCTGCCCAGTGTGGGCTCTGGGGAGCCATGACAACCTGCTTCTCCCCAAATTCCCAGGAGGGGCACAGCCTGTCCTGCCATGGCTTCTGCAGCCCCATCCTGAGCCTATTCACCCTGGTCAGGGCCAAGTTCCTGTCCTATCACGGTGCCACTGCCACCCTGTCTGCAGCCAGGGGCCTTGCTGAGCTGGGGACCAAAGGGGGTGTGTGGGGGTAGAAGTGCCTGCCTGCCCCTAACCCCATTAACTCTGCTGGAGTGAGTGGACAGTGAGTGTCCCACAAGCACCACATGCTGTTCCCTGTCTCTGCACTGGCTGCCTTGGAATGGAGGATTTCACAGCTTATGCCGTGTGCTTGCCAAGATACCCCTTCCTGGGGCACCATCAGGCTCACCCAGTCCTAATGCCTCGTGCCAGGAAGGTGCCAGGGAGCCGGGACAGCAGATGCGCCCAAGACCTTCTCCAGGTGCTGACCTCGTGGCGTTATTCTGCCCAGTGCCATCTCTTTGCAGTGGAGCCCCAGATGCAGGAGACCTGGGCTCTGTCAGGGCGCAGGGCTGGACACCTGGGACTGCACAGCTGATGGCCACTGGGCTCTGGTGAGGAGCTGAGCCCTTCCAGCTGCCGTTTGTTTCCTGGTCTCATCCCAGCCACCACAGACAAGACCAAACTGTCTGGACATGCAGCTCTCTCCATGTGGGCCAGTGTCACTGCTCCCCTTTATTTCCTGGGGCAGTGGTCTCTTTGCGAGACTGGGACGCAGGAGGCCATGTGGTTCTCTGATACTGCTGTATGAGTGTTTCCCCATGGATTACAGGAGGGGTTAGCCGGCCTGGAGGCACCTGTGCCAATGCAAGGAAGCAGCTGTGAGATGGATCTTTTTGCTTAGCTTTTATGTACACCCTCACCACAAAGCTAGTTTTGAGAAGGAAAGCTCCAAAGCTCCGATTTGGGTTGGAGAAACCCAGGAGCTCATGGGTGGGCCTGCTCACAGCTTCTTCTGGGCCACGCAGGTGGCTGGGCTGAAGAAATGTCTTCCACCACCCTAAGCCATGCTGTCCCACTGAAGGAAGGAAGCTGAGGTGTAACACGCACAGTGACAATGTGATGGCACTGTCCATGGCTAACCCCAACCCCAGACATCGGGGTGTGTGTGTGTGTGTCTGCTGCCCAGGTCTACACTGCACTGTACGTGTTGATGGAAACCAGGGCTTGTAGCCCCTCTCTGAAGAACCAGCATCTTCCATCGCTGTGATCCCAAGGGAACCTTCCCCTTAAGGGAGGGTCCTCATTCACGGCCGGTCCAGTCCCTTTATTTATGGTGTCGGGGTGTGTGTGCGGTTTGGGACAAGAGATGCAGATTGCACAATAAATTTTTTTTCCTTTTTTACCCACTGATGTGTGGCAGTGCCTTGATGGGAGAGGACACCCTGCACCACCTTTGCACCATCCTGGTGGGGAGCCAGGAGGCGGAGGGGGCGTTTGGTGCTGTCCAGGTTGGGGTGGGGGACGTGGCTGCGCTGCTGCGCTGGGCACTGAGGGGACGGGAGCCCTGGCTGGTGTCTGGGCTGAGGGCGTGCGACCCCCGGGAGTGCTGAAGGTGCTGGAGCCCGCCTGTACCGGGCAGAGGGCGCCGGACCCCGGGGTACCGAGGGGCCCCGCTCCGCCTCGCCCCTCCGGGGGCGGAGCCGCCGGCGGCACCGCCCCGTTTCCGGTGTCATGGCGGCCGGAGCGCGGCGGCGGCCGGGGCCGGGGCGCGCCGCGGGGCAGCGGCGGGGCAGCGGCGGTACGGCGATGTGAGGGGGGACGGCGCCATGTCGGGGTGCGCGTGGGGCGCGGCGCCGCCGCTGCTGGAGGCGCTGGGCCGGCTGTGGGAGGTGCAGGCGCCGCTGGGCAGTGGCTCCTCGGCCTCGGTGTACCGGGTGCGCTGCTGCGGGGACCCCCGGGCCCCCCCCGGCGCCGTCAAGGAGTTCGTGCCGCCCCCGGGGCCGCGGCCCGGCCCCGCCCGCCGCCCCGGCGCCCGCCCGCCCGCCGCCGACTGCGCCGAGTACGGGTTCCGCAAGGAGCGCGCCGCGCTCGAGCAGCTCCGCGGGCACCGCAACATCGGTAACGGCACCCCCGCACCCCACCCTGCACCCCACCCTGCAGCCCGGGCACCCCCTGCTTCCCCCGACCCCTAAACACCCCTTCTCGGGGACCCTCGTAGGCACCCTAGAGCTCCCCCCAGAGTAGTCTCCCCCTGGCCAAACTGGTGTCTCCAAACCACCCTCCCAGCCAGGGAGGGGAACTCCCAACTCCTTTGGGAATACAGGCAGCCTCGCTCCCAAACCCATCCCCAGGCCAATGTGCCCCTCGGATTGGCACCCCTGGGTGGGCAGGTTTGAGGGCCCTACCCTGGACACCTCAAAGCAGCCTCCCTGCAGTGGGTGCTCCCTGGTATCCCCTTGCGGCAGGCTCCTGAGTGCCCCACCGCTTCCCTGGGTGGGGGATCTGCAGGCGACATCCCCAGGGTGGGCAGGAGAGATGGGGAGAGCGAGTCACTGCAGGCCGGGCACCCTTGAGTCTTCCTTTGGGTAGGGTGCCAGAACCCCAGCAAGGACTGTGCTCCCTGTGGGATAGCAGTGGGACAGTGTGTTCCTTCTGGGCTGCACCTCTTGGGTTGCCTTCATGGGTGGGAATGAGCTTGGGAAGGGAGGAAGCCTGTGTGTCAGAGGCGGTTGCTGGAAGTGCCAAAGTTCACTCGCTACTGATATTTTTTGTCGGTGTGAAATGCTTTTTAATGCCACAGTGTGCCTGGGCACCCAGACAGCAGTCGGGTTCCCGCTCTGCAAAGTTTGTCACAGGATGAGATTGACATGTCTCTAAAGAGCGGCACTGTGTCCAGTTTGCCCACTGGGATGTCCTTATCCATGTCCCAGAGATTGTCCTGAGCAGGAGCACTTGGCCCTGTCACTTTAGCAGAGCCTGGGGGCTGTTGTGAGACCAGCCTGTCCTCTGAAGCCCACAGGGGTGGCATGGCTGGTTTTCCCTTGCTTCTTCCTCTCTGGTTCTCTGTCTCTCTGAACATCATCCGCTACAAAACATCTGAGCTGCTTTCCGCAGCTTTTGTGGTCTGGGGCGGTGGAAGGTGCTGGCTGTGTGCTCGTTACCGATGCCTGTCCCCGTGTCTCGTAGTGACACTGTATGGCGTGTTCACCAACCACTACTCTGCCAATGGCCCGTCCCGCTGCCTGCTGCTGGAGCTGCTGGACATCAGCGTGTCCGAGCTGCTGCTGCACTCCAGCAACCAGGGCTGCTCCATGTGGATGATCCAGCACTGCGCCCGAGATGTTCTGGAAGCCCTGGCTTTCCTGCACCACAAAGGCTACGTGCACGCGGACCTCAAGCCACGAAACATCCTGTGGAGTGCAGAGGAGGAGTGCTTTAAGCTCATTGACTTTGGACTTAGCTTCAAAGAGGGGAATCAGGTTTGGAATGCGCTGCTCTTGAGGCAGATGGATCTGTGTTGAGTTGTGTGGCTCTTTGATGTTTTTGATGTGACCTAATCAGAGTAGGAGCTGAGCTAGTGCTGAGGGTTTACTGGGAAAAGCTAAAAATGTTGTCTGGCCCCAGAAACAGAGCTCATGTTCCCATTCTCCTTGCATGTCTCTGGTTTCTGTTGATGTCTTAGCCTTTCTGCTATAAATTCCAATGTTAATGATGCACTGAGGAAAGTGGTGTCTCAGCTTCCTGGGAAGTTTGCTAGTTTTTATGTGGTCAGATGAGTAGGAGCACCCAGAAATGTAGAATTCCCTTTTATCATCCCTTATCATGTGTAGTAGTAATGCAAGCTTTGCCATCAGCCTCCCCAGTCAATGTTATCTCTGTCAGTGTCCTTGTGCTTGTCTTTACTTTCACCCTATCTTCAGCAGCCTTCCTTCCTCAGGAAGTCTGGATGTTTCCTTCCCACGTGTATCAAAAGCCCATAGTCTGGTCCTGGGTGGGCAGTGTCTGTTCTTTACTGACACAGACAGTCTCTGCCTGTTCTGCTCTGCTTTTCCCCTTGCTGGGCTCTTGCTGCATCTTCTTGCTGTCACTTTTGTTTCGGTGATACTGAGTTGTTCGTTGGTCCTTGCCCATTTTATTCTCTTCCATGGCTTCTGATGGAAGCAGAGAGCCTCAGGAGGTTCTGCTGTTGGCTTGATAGAGCTTCCATTCATCCCTCCCTCTCTCAGTAATGGCCTGTGAGGAGTCTCAATAAAGCTTTTCCATCAGGTAACCTTGTAGCACACTTGCCTTTAATCACTGGGTGATGAATGGTAATTTTTTCTGTGTCTTCCTACATTGTCGTGGTTTGTCCCTATTCCACGCACTTTACGTGCTTAGCAGTTTTAAATTTATATACTTTTTTACTGGTTTACCTGGTATTGACAGTACAGCCCACTGATTGTGAATATCAGAGGGTTGTGTGGGTGACCTATCTCTGAATTCTTGGGTACAGGAGTTGTTTTTCATGTTTGGACTTCTTAACTCCTCCATGTTGTCTTCAGTTCTCCCACATTCTTGGCTGAGTTTCTGGTGGTAATCTGTTGCTGTCTATCAGCAAAATACACACTCCTGGTGTCCTGTGTCTAATGCAGATATTTTTATTTAATTCAGGTCTGTGTTTTGCTGCTTGCTGTGTGAGTTGCCTCATAATAGTTGATTGGGTTTTATTTGTTTCCATGGTTTCTTCCAATCTGCTTTCTTTGGGCTGAGTTTCCTTTGCCCTTTCTCAGAAACACACTGGTTATGTGGGTGAACCTTCTGACCTTGCTTTGAATATGCACCAGGTACAGGTGTCCCATCCCCACCCCTTCCTTGGGCTGCAGCCTACATCCATCATTTCCTTATCTGAGTCAAAGACCATGCTACTTTTATTTATGGCAGCCCTGCCAAGCTTATCCTTACACAATTTTTCCTGCCATTACTGTTTAACAGGGAATGGTTATACACAGAGCAAGGTCTCAGCCACTTACAGCTCTGAAAATGCTTTAGGTGGTAGGAGTGAAATTCCATCTTGCTCTTTTTGCTGGTGCCATTCACCACAGTGTTTTCTCTATCTCTAAATGTTGTTTGGGGGGCTGCCAAGTTACTGCTATTGCCATGCTGGAGGTTCTGCTCCCTGCTGATAGGAGGAGGGACACGGATGAGCAGTTTGTGTATCATTTTTAAGTTCATAAACCACTTTTGAGCGCTGTTGCCGGAAGATGTCTTCTGTAAACTTTATTTTCAGTCAGAGAACCACGTAATCTTGGTCTGGATATATTCTTGTGGTAAGAATTCCTAATCCTGTGCCTTACCCAGGAGGAAGTAGGCTTGCATATTCTTCTGTCATTCCTTGAGTTGCATCAGTGTGTCTAAAATGAGCCCGCACGTGTTAAAAAGACATAGCATGCAATTTGTCTGTGGACACTTAGAAGACTTGGCTGGACAAAGCCACAGCTGACTGACCAGGTACTGCCTGGGAGCAGCAGGCTGGACTGGAGCCTTCAGAGCAGCCCCTCCAGACAGTACTTGTGTGATTCTGTAATTCCCTATTTTCTTAGGAGCAGGCAGCATGTGGGCATGTTCTCTCACTGTGCCAACCACAGCAGCTGGGCAGGTATTGATTGCTGCAGCACTTGAGGCTTCAAGGGGAGATGGAAGAGGTGCATGGGAAGTGCCTTTGATGATTTCCTTGTCTGAGCATTTTAGCTGCCTGCTTCATTCTTTTAACATTTTGTTCCAGAGAACATCAGCACTTAAATAATGGCAGCAGCTCCTGATCCTCAGTGCTCAGACAGAGCTGTTTGTGCTCTCAGGCAACCGACGTGGGAGCATATTGTGGGTGTTCAACCCTTATCCCAAAATTTCTAGCATCTTCTGCATGTAGGAGAGGTTAAAGGGCCAGTCCACAGGGACATCCAGCCCCTTCCTCCCAGCAGTGCTGTCTTTCAGAGGTCAGATGTTAGTGCTGTTTTGCTGGGAGATGTTTTTCTTTCAGACAGTCCTGTTTGTTCCTCAGCACAGCAGTATAGGGAGTTGAACTGCCTGCCTCGCACAACTGACTGTACAATGCTTTCTGTCAATTTAGCAATAGTATTTTGGGGACCCATTTGGAAGGACGTCAGAACTGATTTAAGGGTAGAGTGGAGGACCTGTGTGTGGACAATCAACTTTTTCTGTGTGTTTGGTCTCCTGTAGGATGTGAAATATATTCAAACAGACGGGTATCGGGCTCCAGAGGCAGAACTGCAGAACTGCCTGGCGCAGGCAGGGCTCCAGAGCGAGACGGAATGTACCTCTGCTGTGGATCTGTGGAGTCTGGGAATCGTTTTACTGGAAATGTTCTCAGGAATGAAACTGAAACATACAGTCCAATCTCAGGAATGGAAGGTGAGACAGTTCTTGCTTGCACCAAATCAATCCTCCTGCTTCTTGTTCATAATCTGGATTTGTGAGGTAGCACCTGGCAACTAGGTAGTGTTTCCAGGATGTTTATCTAATCCTATTGCCTTGAGAATTAAGGTTCCAGAGCCTTAAAGACCCACCTGCCCTGTGGGACTGGCATGTCTGAATGCCGCCTGTGTTCAGGTTACTGAAATAGGAGTGTTCCAGGAGTCTCTGTTTAGAGCCTGTGTCTTGCCTGGATTTGGTAGGCAAGCTGTGCTGGCTGTAGGTGTGGCACAGGAAGAAAATCAATGGATGATGTCTGTCAGCTAGTCCAGCAGCACAATGACAGAGGAATTATTTGCTGGGTTTAGTTTAATGTTATCTGTAATTTGGAGATCTTCTTGTAAGTGTGTATCCTGAGAAAACAAGAGGAAAGCTCTGTATTGTGAGCCTGACTGTCCTCTGTTCCGTGTGAAATAACTTTTTGTGTTCCCCTTCCCAGAAAGAGTGTCCTTTCAGCATCACAATCTCCACAGTAACAGAAAATTTTCCTGCATGTGGAAATTTCCAGCTTTTGCACAGGCAAATGGGAAATATTTCATTTAATGTGAGCCTGCTAGTTTGACATATGAGGCTTGGCATTGGGGATCTCTCACAAAACCCCAGATACCACAGCCTTCTGCATCCAGTCTGGAAAATGGTGGGGTATTGCAAGCTTTGCACAGTCTGGTTTTTTACCTCCCTAATGGCTGTTTCTTTTTCTTTCCAGACAAACAGTTCTGCCATTGTTGATCGCATATTTGCCAGTGAGGGGGTGGTTAATTCAGCCATTCCAGCTTATCACCTCAGAGACCTTATCAAAAGGTACCGTAGCATATTTGATAACTACTGCTTAAAGATGTGCTCTGTAAAGTCAAGCCTTGCTCTCAGCAACTTGGAGCCCACACCTCACACTTTTCTTTTTCTTTTTTTTTTTTTTTCCAAATCTCCCACTGTGCTGGTAACAAGTGCAAGCATTAGCAGAGATGTTTCAGTTTCTCTGATTTTGGCACAATTTGGAGTAAGCACATAGAGAATATCAGTCATGACGTTGATCATTTGCTGTTTCAGTGTTTTGCACTTTCAGCCAAGAAATTGTATTTGGAGAAAACTGGAGACTTTGCTGCTGTTGGGGATTGTTATCATAAAAATTAGGGAGGGGGCAGAAAGTGCTGCTCTCCACTGCTGTCAAGATTGAAGGGCAACTCTTCTGAGGAGTCTGCCAAGGGGATTGTTTTCACTGTCCTGTGACTGTGCTCTGAGGCTACAGAGGGAATGAGGACACAACTTGGCAGAAATAGTATTAGGAGCCTCTGGTAAAGCCAAGGTAGGGATATTCTCAGGCAGGCTCTGGGTTATTAGCTGCTTTGAATCCCATGTGTGAAAAGATGTGGGAGCACCTTGGAGTGTGATCACTCTCATGAGACTGCGTGTGTGCCTGAGATGTGGGATGAATAGCCTGAGGAGCTGGAGCATGCTGTGTTCTTGTAGACTTGTTGGTGAGCAATTCCTATTACTTGGTGCTGAGAGACATTGAGAAGGAGAGCCTGCTCTACCATCTACCCAAAATGCTTTCAGGGGATCCTGGTGTGCTACAGCTGCAAATTGCAAGATATGCTTTCTGCTCTTCTCCTTGTACCATAACCACCCCAAAGATAGGGTGTTCCTCCATGCTGGCTTCCAGCCTGAGTGGAATTTGTCAGTGCAGGAATGTCACATGCATGAACATAAAGGTGTCTTCTCTTGCAGCATGCTTCATTGTGACCAAGGAAAACGAGCCTCTGCTGAGAAGGCTTTATGCAGCCCGTTCTTCAGCATTCCCTTTGGTAAGCTGTGCCTGTGGCCCCTGCTCAGGGCTCTCTCAGCATGTGCTGGAAGCAGCAGAGAGGGCAATTAACTGTTGTTTCTGGGTCTGTTCTCATTGCTGCTCCTCTGTGGCACTTGCCAACTCTCCATGGCACCACAGGAGGGAGGTCAGAGTGATGCCTGTGCTCTCAGTGCTGCCTGGCCGTCCAGCCCCACAGGCTGTTGCTTTTTCTTAGCTGGACTCTGATGAAATTCTGTCCCCAAGAGTGTATTGGCAGCAGCATTCATCTGAGGGCACAGAAATAACCAGGATATTTACCTAACATTCTGACTGTTGAGGTGCTTTTGAAGAGTTCAGTGCTATATATGGTGAGTGGATGGGTTTTCTTATGCCAAGTGTTTCCCAGTTCAGAAATCACCAGGAATATGAGCACCTTGGGCAGTGGCTGCTGGTGGCATCTGCTGCTGCCTCTGCACAGGTCAGATAGGTGCAGTGTGTTTGTGTGGTGTGAGCCTGTTTCTGCAGTGACTGGTCTGCAGTGACCTGTGTGGCAGGTCATGGACAGATGTCAGTGTCGCTTTCATCTGGTGCTGTCCTTTTGATTTAATAAAATAGTGATGTTTCCTCAAGACCTCCCTGTGTGGATTGCAAGCAGTCAGGAAAAGGTGGGCTGAGACTTCCCTGTTTAGCCTTGTGTCCCTCCCTGTTTTCTGTTCCAAATACAAAATGGAAGCATTCTCCAGAGCTTGTCTGCTTTCAAGAACACCAGTGATGAGCTGTGCATCCAGCTTTTCTGCAGAATAAGTTAATGCTTCGGCTGGGCTAGTATTCTGCCTTGAATCTTAGCCCTGCTTTTCTTAAGCTCCTTGGGGTACCTTGCAGAGAAGGGTATTAAGTATTGCTTCTTGTAGATACTGATATTTCTGTATGTTAGGCAAAGGTAACAAACTCATTCCTGTTTTCAAACTTCACTTGTGTGAGAAACTGGGATTGTTATAATCAAAGCTGCCTTCCATGGCTGAACCTTGCAGCCAGTACTGCTTTAGAGCAGACAGAATTGTATATTGGCAGTGCTTTCTGGCCTGGTTTTAAACACACAGACCTCTAATTGTACTGAGGAAGGTGCTTCTGTGGTTAGTGCTAGGAGCTTATATAACAGCTTCCATTTTTCTTAGTTCTCTTTGCTGCTTCTTTTCTTTGCCAAACTTGCACATACGCTTGTCTGCACAAAGAAGCATTTACTGCTCCTTTCCCAGCAAGTCAGAAAATGATCTGTCATTGCCTTTCACTTGGACACGGCTTTTCTGTTTAGAGCAAAGACAGCTGAGAATGGCTTTCCTTGTCATATACAGCCAAGTCTTGACTTTCCAGTTCATCAAGTTCTTTCCCGTGTTGTCAGTGTGGTTGGTGTCACCTGGCATTTGAAGAGGAGCATAGGAGCTGGGCAGAAGGTACCTCCTAGGGCAGAGGGGTATTGCAAGAAATGTATTTGTCACTTGCGTACAAGAAGACCAGGTGTCTCTGAGTTCTAGAGGTTGGTTTGTCTCCCTCTCTGAAAAAAAAAAACATACGAAATGAAGGACAGGTTTACTTTAGTGTCTTTTCTCCCAGGTAGCAAGTGACAGGACAAGAAGAAACAGCCTCAGGTTGCACCAGAGGAGGTTTAGATCAGTTATAAGGAAAAATTTCTTCAGCAAAAGGGTTTTCAAACATTGGAACAGGCTGCCCAGGGAAGTGGTGGAGTCACTATGCCCATTAAAAGATGTGTGGATGTGGCTCCTGGGGACATTGTTAGTGGTGCGCTTGGAGTTCATGATTTAAAAGGTCTTTTCCAACCTAAACGATTCTATGATTCTGTGAATAAAAGGGGCAGCATATAAACACCATGGTGACATTTAAATGTTCCTTCAGTCTTCATTCATCTGATGTGTCTTGGTTGCAAATACTCCTGTGGAAGAATAGTCTTAGAGGTTTGCTTGGAGCTGGAACATGGCTGGTTGTCTGAAGGCAGCACCTTTCTTCAAAGGGCTGTCCCTGAGAGCTGTTGGGGCATCATCTGTACTGATAAGGCCTTTCATACTCTGAGCTTTTCATAAGGGCTCTTCCGTGACAGGAGGAGATTTACAGCATCTGTGCTTGCCTTGCATCTCTTCTTGCAGTGAGACCCACTTGTTCTGACTGTGCCTGGTGGAGATGTCAGCTCCCTCACAAGCATTATGTGCTTAGCTTGGAAAAGTATTTCCTAGGAAACAATAGTTCACTTTGCACACATGGTAAGAAGGCTCAGACTGGAGAAATGAAGCCATTTCCCTTTTCTCTCCCCTCTGACTGTCAAGTGGCAGAGCTGTGAGGTCCTGCTATTGTGTTCAGCTGCTGTAGCTGCCAAAACAAATAAGCACATTAACACTCTCCAAGTACTGCAAGTTGGGTGCCTAGTTCTTAAATTCATTAATGGCCTGTCACTAGTGTACAGGAACATGAAATCAAGCCTTTTTCCTGGAGAAATGGCATTGTCCCTGTGGCTTTGAGTTTCGAGAGGACTGGTTATCCTCAGGATGTGACTCTCATAGTTTGTCATTAGCTTTTCCTCCTTGACTGTTTCCTTCTCCCACAGTAGCATCTATGCTATCCTGTTGGGCCATCCTGGAGCTGCTTATTTTCTAGAGCCAAGTGCCCTGTGTCCAGCACCCAAAGGGTTTTATTTCTGCTCCTGTGAAGTCCTTCACAGGATCACTGCTCACCCACCTTGTGGCCATGCCTGATTCTACAGCACTGCATTGTTTAAGTAGCTTAGGTGTGGTGGTCTTCAAAACAGTAGATTGCAGTTGGATTTTGGGGGGAGGAGGGTTTATATGGTGTTCAGGGAAGAACTAAGAGATATTCTAAGGAGATCTGAGGCCTTTGCCTTAGTACAGCTGAAGAATTGGAATTAGAGAAGCTGGCCAGCCTGTTTTCAGCTTGTCTGGGAGCAGGGACAGGAAAGGCAAGTTGCAGAGTATTTCTTTCATCTTCTCACATCTCCATATATATGGGGTAGTTTGTTCAACTAGCATAGTTCTTGAGGTCACATCAGTTTCTGAGACTGGGCTAAGTAGACACAATTCTAGCCTTAATTTAAAAAGCAATTTCAGATGCTGGCCTCAGAATAATTGCAGTGCACTGAACCCTTTGGAAGAGTCAGTGCACAGGTAAAGATAAGATGGAAATGGAGAATTCAGACTAGATGCAGTTAATAGTGGAGAGAAGCAAAACTGTACTGCAAAGAGCAGCAGGTGCTTGAGTATAATAATGCATATTGAGTCAACTTGCTGTTTGCTTGCTCCTTTGACATTGACTTCGTTTCTTTAATTCTGTGGGTGTCAAACAGCTCCCCATATTGAAGATTTGGTGATGCTCCCCACACCTGTGCTGAGGCTGCTAAATGTTCTAAGTGATGCTTCTCTGCAGTGTGAAGAAGAATATGAAGGTTGGTGCAATTCCCATATAGCAATGTTGCTTTACAGACTCTGGTTTTTTTGGCTCTGGGGATGTGAGACCAAGCAGGTGAGCAATTAATAGGCACAAGAACAGCAAACAAAGAGCTGCTCAGCTGAGATTTGGTAACAATTTGGGTCAACTGCACCAACAGACAATAGATTGAGAGAGAAAGCAGAGCTTGTAGGGAGTTCTTGAAGAATCCCAGATTTGAAAAGAAAAAAAAAAAGTTTATTTTCTTCTTTGGTTAGATGCCCACTGAATTCATAATGTGTTTGTGGCCCTGAGCTTTTGGATATGTACAAGACTCTGAAGCCCAGTAGCACAGATCCTTAAAAATTTGCTAATGAACTATTCCAGGATCTCAGCAGAAAACTAAAATATCTCAGTGGAGTTCTTAAAGTGTGGTAGATGGCAGGCATGTTGGTGGGATTTGCATTTTTGCTTGCTGTCAAATCCACGTGAGCAGCACAGGTGAGAGAGCTCTGGGGACATGAGTTTAAAGGCCGAGTTCTGCTCACACAAAGAAGGGTTTGTGACAGCTACTTTAGTTCCCTTCCTCCAAGTGCTATAGCAGGCACTTGTAAATCCTCAGTGTTTTAGCTACTGGAACCTGCTGCTGGAGCTTCACTGCCTGCAGGCCTCTGTTCCTGAGCCTCAGTTCAGACACTTCCATCTCATTACGAGGCCATTAAGCAGTGTCAGCTTCTGCTGTGTCACCTTGTGCTTGGTTATTTTAAATTGAGAGGAAAGGAATATTTGTTGTCTGGGTGTTCTTGATGTGTTCATCTCGCCTTCACTTGTTTTTTGGCTCACCTTGGTTTGCAAAGTGAAGGACAACCAGCTCTTTCCTTTCCCAGATATCCTAGAAGACATAAGGGAGGAGTGTCAGAAATATGGACCGGTGGTTTCCTTGCTTATTCCAAAGGAGAATCCTGGTAAAGGCCAAGTAAGTGAATGGAAGGAAGAGGCTCTGTGTTCCCACATACACTCCATGTGCTACAGGACTGCTGCTCAGTGCCTGGAAATCTCCTAGCCGATGGCAGTGCTAAAAATAGATGGCTATTTTGAAGGACAGCACAGGTTCCTTCCTGGTTATATAAGGTTACCTAACCTGGGAGGTGCCCAAACAGCTTTAGCATGGATGGAAGGAATGAAGGGGAGAAGCCAATGGGTGGGAAAGGAATTGCTGAGGATATAGACCACCAGCATACTTTCTCCCACCTTACCAAATGGAGGAGCAGGAGATGAAATCCCAATTTACAGATTCAGCTCTTTCCTTTATAGCTCCAGAGCTCTCTGCTCAACCAAGGATGGAGGGGGAAAATTAGTTTAGGAACGGTTGCCCCCATTGCAGGGGTGGGAAGGGCCAAGTGGCATAGTGCACTGGAAGTCCTATTTCTCCTCTCTCTCTTTCAGGTCTTTGTTGAATATGCAAATGCTGGTGATTCCAAAGCTGCCCAAAAAATGCTGACTGGAAAGATTTTTGATGGCAAGTTTGTTGTGGCTACGTTTTACCCACTGAGTGCCTATAAGAGAGGATATCTGTACCAAAACTTGCTGTAGGCAGTAGCAACAATCAGGAGAGTTGTCTTGCTCCTCTTCCTCACATGTTTTACAGTTGAATGTGCAAAAGAGCTTCCTAGCCCTGCTTCCGAGTCACCTGTGAAGGAGAGATGCAAAGGACTTGAATGGGCTTTGAAACTTTACTGCTGCTTTGTGATGTGCCGAGGAGGCCGGGATGGCTTTCAGCGTGTGCTTGTGTGTGTGTTGTGCTTGCTCATTTACAGGGGTGTGGCTCTGCCCCCTTGGGGGGGCAGGAGTGGTGACAGTGGCAGCCCAAGAGGCTGAGAGATCTTGGCAAGGGCTTTTCAGTGATTTGAAGTGAGACCAAAGTCTTGGCCTTAGCGCTGGGCTTAGCTCCAGGGAGAGGATTTCTTTGCCAAGCTTTCCGATAACGCAAGTACTCCTCTCCAGAGGGGGGAAGAAGGAAGAGGAGGAGGAAGGCTTGCCTGCTTTTTGTTGATACCTGTTATAAATGAAGCAGAAACACCATCCTCTCTAAACCAGAGCAGGGGGACTTCTGAGGCTTCTCATGTAGAGCAGAGGGAGGCAGTGAGATTGGATCTGCTGAGCCTATGGGGTTGCCCTGTTGCCGTGACCTGAGCAGAGCCGTGCGTCTGATGCTGGGCTGGGGCAGTGAGGTGTGGATGATGCTGCCTGTGGGGAGCTGAGCTTGCTTGTATGCCTGGGGTGGGCCAGGACTGATGGTGGAGACCTGGTCAGAGCAGTGCCAGCCTCAGTCCCAACACAACCTGTAAGCACTTTGTAGCCTGAGTAGATGTGAAAACCCTGCCGTGTGGATTCATCTTTCTAGCACATACCCTGTGCTGGCACTGATGCTCCCTAGCTCTGATGCCAAATCATCTGTGATATGTAAGTGTCTCTTGGTGATATTTTTGGAAAGGAGTGCTACAGCACACAGTATTCTTTGTGTCACAGCAGGACTCCTGCCCTGGGAGTCTTATAAGAACAAATATTTGTCCGTTGTAGGTCCCACGCTTGGCTTTTCTGTGTTGCACGTTTTGGTTTTGCATTAACCCATTAAGACTTGTAGATTAGGAGCACTGACACTTTTGGTCCTTCATAGGTTACAAAAAGGGCTTGAGGCAATCTGAGATCCTGTATGGAAAGGGCTTAATCAGTCATCAGACTTGACTGGCCAGGAGAAGGTCTTTCACAGTGTCAGGGACAACAGCCACATGCCTTTGGGGAAGACACTGTGGTGAGCAGCATCACTTCCCCTCCAGAGCACGCTCTGCTCCCGTGGCTTCAGTCAGCTGCTGGCATGGCGTAGGCAGAGGCTGTTTCCTGGGATTTCCAAACCTGTGCACCCAGCGGAGCCTCTCCTGCCAGGGTGGGCACTCTGCTCCTGATGGGCACAGTGTGAAACAGCCCTGTTTAGAGTCACCAGCGCATTCTGGCTTGTGGTCTTGCTACCAGTTTTAGTGAGGAGGAAAGCCCTCCTGAATTCTTTTCTTCAGCTGAAATACTTGCAAACAGCTGCCTGAACCATCCCTGACCTTCCCTGGAATAATACCTGAATTACCTTGTAATTACCAGTTTACTGTTTGCATCTTGCTGATGCTGGACTTGCTGGAATCCTGCACTTAAAAAGTTCCTCTTGATTTTTTGCCCTGTGCGCGGTGTGTCAGGAGATCCAATGTCTGTAGCATTTCATGAGTCTGAGTTCCTCTCTGTGCTGGTGTAGAGTCCTGTCTAGTGTGGCCCTTCCCAAACTCCCCCAGAAAGGACCAATCTCTGAATTCTTCTGTTGCCTTTGAGATGGTGGGCTTGCCAGGGGAAAAAAAAATAAAATCCCACAATGAGTTTTAAGGTGTGATTTGCTGATCAGATTTTTCTGGGAATGATGCTACTTTGGTGTACATAGCTGTCAAGCAGCCTTTGCATAGATGGGGTGTGTGATTCATTGCTTTTAATTTAACTGTCCTTTTAGTGAAGCACCTTTTAGTGTCTGGGAGGAATTGAATGATTAACTGGGTGAGGGTTTTTCCTATGTGGAGAGCAGTGTTTAAAGTATGGTTGGGTCTTGGCTGACCTCCTCAGCTGTGTGTTACTGCTGTCCCTGCAGGTTGAGCCAGGGGTCAAAGCACTTTGGTCCAGACGTGCACACGTTGAATGCCACCATGTCAGCAGCACTGAGCTGGCAGGGGCAGACCCCAGAGCTCCTGCCCTGCTGAGTGCCAGCCCAGGTGGGGCCACAGGGAGCTCCCCTGGGTGCAGGGTATGAGGTCTATCACCCACAGCAGTACTGGGACGGGGAGATGCTGGGATGCAGGTATGGAACTTAAACGTGTTTTGAGTTCTCACATGTATTTGTCTAGGACTGTGAGCTGCTCTGTCATCTTTCAAACCTGACTTTTTCAGTCAGAATTATACTTTGGATTTTCAGCTAAAGATAGAGCTGTGCCAGGATTGATCTTCAGAGAGGAACTACAGCCTGTTCCTGCAGCACAGCAGGTCTTCCACCAGAGTTTGGCTGGGGTTTTGTTCAGCTTCTTTAACAGGGGCTAAATAAATCCTCAAGATGCAAACTCCTGCTACCAGATATTTTTCTCCAGATGTTCACTGACCAGGTTTGAGCACTGAGCTGGGTAAAAACCCCAAAGCTGCTTTTCTTTATATTCCTCCTGGCAAGAGTTGAAGATGTTGATCTCTGTCCTGTCACTGGATCCACCCTTCTGCAGGCTGTGGGGTACAGGGAGGTTTAGAAGCATTGTATTGCTGTTCCTTACCCTCTTCCTTCAAAGACTTTTTCTGTCAAGATGAAGCTCACTCTGGTGTCTCAGTGACCTGGTGTCTCGGCGTAAGTTTTAGCCCTGCTAAAACCTATGAGTTCCTTAACTCTAGATTATATCTGAAGTGTGTGTGGTGATTCCATCCAAGGCATCTGTCGTGGTGTGTCTGGGATGGGCCTGGCTTTCCTCATCTCCAGATGACTGCCTGCTTGAGGTGCAGAAGTGTTGAGGCTTGCCACTCAGATGCTCACTGGGTTTCCTGGTCTGTGCTGCTCCCTCCCAACAACCCTCAGTGTAGCACTGACCTACACAGTTCTACCCTAGTCGTAGGGTCACTGGTATTTCAATCACTGGCCAAAGCACAAGTCAGCTCCAATCTTAGCTGTATTCCTAATTTTATTCTTACTGGTCTTCAGCCTCAAAACAACATAGCCTGAGCACCGTGTTGCACCCAGGTTCTTTCCAGAGGGTTCAGTACACTTCCTCCTACTGTGCCGGATCCTGTAACCACGTGCCTCCCTTCAGATGTCAACTGTTGTATCCCGTCATGCACCGTTGCTGAGCAGATGTGTGCTTGATACAGGTGATTAATAAATGATGCTTCAGTACAAAGTGGTTGTCCAGCATGCCCTTCTTGTGGGACACTGAAATGTCACATAGCTGAGCAAGTGCTCTGTCTGGGGGGACAGGGCTGTGACCCAGCCACGGCAGCGTTGGTATTTATACTCAGCATCTGTGGTTGTCAGAACTCCTTTGCCCCTCTTCTAATTCCCAATAAAGCATTCAGTGTGCATGGAGTATGATTCTTACCCCATAGGCATCCCGAGGGGGGAGAACACAGGTCCAGCCCCTCAACTCATTCCAGCAGTTATGATGGAGTCTTCCCTAGCTTTCCCCCCATTCTCAACTTACTTTTATACTATTTCTTTGTGTTAAGGTGGAGCTTGAGTGACTCTAGTCATACATGCCTTTGTTACTGATTGGTGTAAAATTCTCTTGCTTCACTTTCAAAGATACAATCAAAGAGAATACAGAGTGCCTGCCCAAGGAGGGGTGGTTGTAGCTTGGAGGTGGGGAACTGGGGGATGGAGGGGCCTGTTAATATTACTGTTAGGCTTTAACGAAGCAACTTCATCTAAGGAGAGGGATTTCACCACAGCTGTTGGCTCAGTAGCAGGGCATCTTCCCCTATCTCCTGTGCTTTACAGGGGATATGCAAAGTACCCCTGCAAAGTATCACCTGCAAAGCACCATCGAGTTCCCCCTCCCTGGGAGAATTTCCAGAGCCTAGCTGTGGTGTCTCCACTCTGCTTCCCCACTCTATTCCATCCCCCTTAGCAGATGTGTGTGTATCTGGAGTCATCGTGGAATAGGTTTCCACGCATTCCATCCACGGAGCAGTAGCTGTGATTTACCCTATAATTTCCGCACTGTTACAACTCCTGTTAAGATACTAATCTAACTACTCTGTTTCCTCTGGTTGTGCCCCCAGTTACCTGTCCACAGCGTCCCCCGGCATTCTCCCCCAGCCCCACACGCCGGTGTGGCTGCAAGCCGCGGTGGGTGCGCCGGGGTGACCTCTGCCTGGCCAGAGCCCACCATGTCCCCTCCCGGTCACTCGGGGCGCGGCTTCCTGCGGCAGCTCCGCTTACTCACGGCCCACAGGGGCGCGTTCCTCGCTGGCACTGGCGTAAGGGTATCCGGAATGATGATATCCACAGGCAAAGCGCCTGGTGACGCAGGAACCTTTCCCGGGAGATGCTGCGGGTTGCACAAGGTCCCGCGGCCGCTGTCGGGAGGGGACGCGGGGGCCGAGGCGGCGGCGGGTGAGCAGTTTTTTGGCTGCAGCCCACTCTGGCACGACCCCAGGGCAGCCGTCACGGCACCGAGCCTGGCAGAGCTCGAGAGGCGTTTGGGCTCATGGTGTGGCGCTTGGGGGTGTCCTGTGCAGGGCCGGGAGTTGGACTCGGTGATCCTGAGGGTCCCTTCCAACTCAGCAGATTCTGTCATTCTGGGATACCACGCGACCCCTGATGACGGCACGAGGGGTGTCTGTCTCATCGCTGCTGACGCCACAAGGCTCCCGGGCCCGGCCGGGCTGTTCGGTGCGGGACTCCTCCTCCGCAGGGACCTCGCCTGCGCTTTTTGGGGTGGATTTGGGCTTTTTCCCCCTCCCCTCTCACGGCCCCGAGCCCGCCGGGGCCGCGCGCTGACGTGGCGCGCGTTGCCATGGCAGCCACCGGCGCGCGCGCCCCCGCCGGCGCCGCAGCGGCCGCTCCGATTGGCGGCGGCTCCGCGAGGGGGGCGGGCGGTCTCGTCCCCTCCCCCGGCGCCCATTGGGCGGGCGGCGCGCACCACGTGGCGCGGGGCGCGGCCATTGGCTGGCGGAGGGCTATAAAGCGGCGGCGGGGGGCGGTGGCCCCGCGGCGGCGGGCGGGATGGAGGCGGCCGTGGATCTGGGGAACGCGGCGGTGGCCGAGCTCCGGGAGCGGCTGGCGGCGGGCGGGCAGGACCATGTGCTGCGCTTCTGGCCCGAGCTGGACGGCGCGGCCCGCCGGGCGCTGGCGGCCGAGCTGTGCCACATGGACGTGGCCGAGATCAACCGCTTCTTCCGCCGCGCCCGCGGAGACGGCGGCGGGGCGGCGGCGGCGGCGGGGCTGGACGCGCGCATGGAGCCGGTGCCGCGGGACGTGCTGGGCAGCGCGTCCCGCGACCGCGGGCTGGTGCCGCGCTGGGAGAGCCGCGGTAGGTGCGGGGGGCGGCGGGGCTCGGCGCGGCGCGGAGCCGGCGCGGCGGGCCCCACGCGTGTCTGCTCTCCCAGGGCTGGCGGAGATCGCGGGGAGCCGCGTGGCCGCGCTGCTGCTGGCCGGCGGGCAGGGCACCCGCCTCGGCGTCCCCTACCCCAAGGGCATGTGCGACGTGGGGCTGCCCTCCCGCAAGACCCTCTTCCACCTGCAGGCCCAGCGCCTGCGGCGGCTGCAGCAGCTGGCGGAGGAGCAGCACGGCACTCCCTGCCACATCCCCTGGTGAGCCCCGGCCTCGGGGGGACAGGGCTGGTGGGGTGGTGTCGGCAGGGTCCGGCTAGCACTGCTGGGTCAAGGGCCGGTAGATTGGCATAGCCCTCTGGGTGTCAGCAGCCCGCAATCCTCTGGGTTGGTGCAGTTCCCTTTGGCAGCCCGAGGTTACCCTGGCTTGGTGCAGTTCCCCTTAGTAGCCCCTGGATTGATGCAGAGCCCCTTAGCAGCCCAAGGACCGTGGGCTGGCATAGATCCTGTTGATGCCAGCGATTTTCTAGCCCCTTAGAGTGAGTGGCTCAAGGCTCAGGGTGGCACTGGCAGGTCCCACGTTGTCGGACTCAGTCCCTCGGCCCTTGGGATAGGCTTTCATGTCCCCATGTGGGACAGCAGCCATGCAAGATGGGAGATGAGGGGCTGAGATGCTTTGTTGACAAAACAAGAACTGGTCACTGCAGCTGGGTGTCCCCTGCAGGGTGTTGTATAGTTTTGGAGATACCTCTTGCAAGGAAGGGTGAAACCCTTCACTGGCTTGTCAAAGTGGTGGGACCACAGCAGGTCAGATCCTCCTAAGTGTGGAGGGGGGGAAAAGCGTGTCCTGGGTATTCCCCACATTTGGGATGAGGAGTGTAAGACCCAGCCTCTCTTTCCTGCTCATTGGATGTCTTCTACTCTGCAACAGGTACATCATGACAAGTGGCCGCACTATGGAGTCCACCAAGGAGTTCTTCCAGAAACATCGGTATTTTGGCTTGAAGAAGGAGAATGTCATCTTCTTCCAGCAGGGCATGCTGCCTGCCCTGGGATTCGATGGGAAAATCCTGCTGGAGGAGAAGGGCAAGATTGCTATGGCACCAGGTTGGTGGCCAGCAGCTGACAGGAGAGGTGGCGAGGGGTGAGACATGGTGCTGAGGTCCAGATTTGGAGCTGCAGCCTGCCCAAGGCAGTCTTCAGTGTGACCTGGCCCATGGCTGACTCAGGCTGGGAGGTGTCTGTCTTGGCAGGGAGGACCAGGGTGGGGTGCAGCTGGGCTGATGATCCTCCACATCAGCCCATGGGGAAGGAAGATGAGCATGGGTGGCTGACGGGGCAGCTCCCATGGTGTGTTCCCTCTGCAGATGGCAACGGGGGCCTGTACCGGGCCCTGGGCTCACACGGCATCATGGACGACATGGAGCGGCGGGGGGTGCAGAGTGTCCATGTCTACTGTGTGGACAACATCCTGGTGAAGGTGGCTGACCCCAGGTTCATCGGGTTCTGCTTGGAGAAGGGAGCGGACTGTGGGGCCAAGGTATGGTTTTAGGAGTAGGCAAGTCACTGTTTCTACAGAGCTGGGTGGGATCTGTCCTGCTCCTTGCCTGGCTTCCCTGACTTTTCACCCTTCACTTGCTGGCTTGCCACAACCAGGAGGGATAGCTAAGTAGCTGGAGCTCACTGGTGAAGTAACACATGCTGCCAAAGTCCTACCTGCCCCTTGGATAGTCCTGCCGGCCCCTGGAGGATGTAGGGCATCACTGAGCCCTGCCTGGCACTGCTCTTCTGCCTTTTACAAATGTGGCACCAACAGGCCCAGGGCTCAGAGGTCCCCTAGTCCCTGAGGCCAAGAGGCTGCTTGGGAGCCCTGTGTAGCTGCCTGGCTCACACCCGGATGCTGGGCAGCTCTTTTCCGGGTGGCTGTGGGTAGCACAGGCAGATAGGATCCTGCCATAGGCTGCCAGCTGTCCTCAGCCTGACATCCTGGGCACCAGACCAGGACATGGTGAGTGCAGCTGACGTTGAAGCCAGCCCCATGTCTTGTGGATAGGCCATTGCACACTCAAAGCTTTACTTAAAGACTGGCTTGACAGCCAAAGGTTTTGTTTGCGTTGGGCTCGGCTCTGGCAAACAGGTGAACGGACTTACTGGCCTTGAAGCTTTCAGAGAGTAAGCTGAGAAAGGGAAGGCAATTTCTCCTCCTGGCCTGTATGAAAGAAAAAGGAAATAAACCTTAGCATGCAGAACGGAGAAAGCCCTGTGCCCCTGCATGCCACCCCTCTGTGGTGACAGTGATGGGTAGGGATTTGCTGGGGTATCCCATGCCCAGGTGGAGGTGTGTGGGGTGAAAGGAGGAGGAGGAAGGTCAGGGGGATGGCTCTGCTGAGCCAGCAACCTTCTGGTTGTGCACAGCAAGCTGGCTAAAAATATCCATGCCTGTTGGCTTGGTGCCAGAGCCTGCCTTTGCCCTCTGGATGTGTCTGACACCCTGTCATCCAGCCCTGCCATCTCAGCCTCCTCTAGTCCCCACTGCCAGAAGCACCTGGGAGGGGGGGCTCCAGCATCACTATCCCAGCAGAGGAAAAAGCCTTGTCAGGGCCTGCTTTTTACAAGGGAGTGTGTTTGAAGTGTGGGGCTTTGGGTGCCTTTCCCTGACAGTGCTTCCCTCGGGCAGGTGGTGGAGAAGACCAACCCCACGGAGCCAGTGGGCGTGGTGTGCCGGGTGGACGGCGTGTACCAGGTGGTGGAGTACAGCGAGATCTCCCTGGCCACGGCCCAGAAACGGGGCCCAGACGGGCGGCTGCTCTTCAACGCGGGCAACATCGCCAATCACTACTTCACCACTGCCTTCCTGAAAGATGTGGTCAAGTAAGGGCCTGTTGGGGTGCCGGAACAGGAATTCTGGTGCTGAAGGGCTGGTGCTGAGCGCAGCTGGCTGTGCTTTGCTTTCTGCTGGTTGAGCTTCAGGCGTGCTGGGATGAGGCCCCCCCCACGTCTGCCCCCTGCACAGCTGGTCTGACCCCCACCTCTGTGCACAGTCCCTTCCTTGAGATAAGGTTTCTCTGGGCCTTATCTGGATGCTGCTTCCAGTGTGCAGGCGCATGGGGCCGTCTCTCCTGGCTGCTGTGGGGATGAGCAGCCTGTGCCTTGTGGTGGCCAGGGTCAGAGCAGAGCAGCCATTCTGGTGCAGCAGTGTCTGAGCTGGGGACGTGGCTTGCTCAGGTGAGTGACATCTCTTTCTTGGCCCGTTGCAGCACTTACGAACCACAACTGCAGCACCACGTGGCTGAGAAGAAGATCCCACATGTGGATATCACTACAGGGCAGCTAATCCAACCCGAGAAGCCCAACGGGATTAAGATGGAGAAGTTTGTCTTCGACATCTTCCAGTTTTCCAAGTATGTCCTTTACTCTCTGTGGGGACCAGGCTGCTGGCTCTCCCTGGGGCAGCTCTGGGAGCCCCTGGGGTTGTGGCAGGGTGTGCCCACTGACAATGCCCGGGGATGAGGATAGGATGCCAGCTGCTGTGCTGTCCAGCAGCAGTGGACAGTTGTGCTTGGAGATGAGCAGGGACACGAGCAGCTGGAGGGATGGGTGCTGTGTGCCTCTTGCTTGGCTGAGCCCTGCTTCTTGGCCAGAAGAACATCTGCTGACCCTACAGGCTCAGCCCTCCCCTCCCTCCTGCATGGCTGTGAAAACAGCCCATGGCTGTGGGCTGGGGGAGGACCTTGGGCCCAGCTCAGCCACCCTGCCAGGGGAGAAGCCAAAGTGATGAAGCAGCCACAGTTTCCAAACCCGACCCTGCCATGCTGTGTTCCCCCCAGGAAGTTCGTGGTGTACGAGGTGCTGCGTGAGGATGAATTCTCTCCCCTGAAGAACGCGGACAGCCAGAATGGCAAGGACAACCCCACCACAGCCCGACATGCCTTGATGTCCCTTCACCACTGCTGGGTTCTCAATGCAGGGGGGCACTTCGTGGACGAAAACGGCACACGTATCCCTGCCATACCTCGGTGAGTTGCTTCTCCTGTCACTTCTGCATCCTTTTTGGGCTGGACATCAAGCACAAGCCGCTCCCAGCACAGATAACAGTGCCACTGAAGCAACCAGCTGTGGATCCCCTTTCCTGGGTGATCTGGAGCAGAGCTGGATGTGGGCAGTGTGGTGGCAACAGGAATGGTGCTCAGTCAGCAGCAGACTTCCTTCAACACCTGTGAACTGAATCCTGCCAGCCTTCATTGCACAGACAAGGTTGCCTTTGGAGGGAGGAGGTGGCTCCATAAAGCCAGAGCACACCAGCAGATCCATGCAGCAGCCAGGCTGGCATCAAATCACCCCTCAACCACAGGACCTCCCACCACCCTCTTTAGAGATCAGCAAACCCCAGACTCATTTTGCTCTGTTTTTCCCCCCCTTGCTAACCCTTGTTTATTCCCGTGTAGCGTCACAAACGGAAGGTCAGCTGCCAGCCCAGCAGATGTCAATGACAAGTAACTATACGTGTCCCAAGTGCATGGTGGCGGGGCTGTGCTTAGGGACTAACGGGCTGCAGGCGCAGCAGCGTGCCAGGCTAACGGGGCCGGGGGGCTCGGGGCCGCATGCTGGCGGTGGGGCATGTCACCGCTGGGCACGGTGGACGCCGCTTCTCATGGTGGTGGGCGCAGGGAGATCTGCTCCCTGCTGGGCTCCTTTCTGCAGGGAGAGCTGGCGGGATAACGGGATGGGGCTCATGCTGTCGGTACAGGTGCAGGATGGCAGCAGCCTGCTGCTGACTGCACGCAGCCCCCAAAGGTCACCCCGCAGGCAGGATGCTGTTAGCAAACTCCCTGGCACGTCCTTTGATGACTCTCCCCTAGTCATCACAGCACAGCACGGACTGGTCCCGGCCGATCCCAGAGCTAGGGACGGCTGCCATCTCCCGATGGCCGCCAGGCGTCCAGGCAGACTGAAACGGGATTAAAAACATGAAGCAAACATCAGGCAGGCTTTGATGTAGCATGTGTGAATCTGAGCGCAGCAGCCAGCTGGGCTTTGTGTAACTCCAGCTCTTGAGTTTGGAAGATCCAGACCGTGACACCAGGGAAAGCCCCTGGCTCAGTGCGTGGAAGTTTACGGGAATACACCGGGAAGCTTTAACTCTTCCGTTAGCAGCAGCGTGTTCCGTGGGCATAGAGCTGGTGAGTGTGAATGACTCACAGACTAAGCAATCTGGTTACCTCACCCCCCTCCCCCCCGCAAGCTGTATCTTCAGGTACTTTCTGGTGGAATACAGCTGTTTTATCTCTGTTTTTATTCCAGACTCCAGGTGTTTTCAGGCTTATGATAGGCCATCACACTAGTTACAATGTAGGAGAAAGGATGCACCTTGTCCTACATTTACCCTTCATTACCAGTTAATGTCAATTTTTTTTTTAAACAACTATCTTGAATCTAAGTCCAAGGCAAATACCAGTGTGGGTTGGGATGGGTGATTTTTATTTACTCACACTTGGGACAGGAGGGGGCTGAGTGAGTGCGTGACAGCAGGAACGAGCTTCGAGCTGGGTGAAGGGAGTGTTGTGACAGATGGCATCCTGCCATGCCTGCCTGGCTGCTGTGGCCAGTGGCTGGGAAGGGGCACCCTGGGGTGCTGCTTCTGTGGCTCCTTGTTGGCTCCACCCCCAGACTTACATGCCAGCTGGATCCTGGGATCATCGAAGCAGATCCTATGAATGCTGGTGGCAGCAGGAGCAGGGTCAGGGACCCCTCACAGGCCCCTGCCCAGCAGTGTTGCTGCAGTGGGCAGCTCTGGTGTGGTTCTGACATTTTGCTCACCAGCTGCAGCTCACAGGCAGAACAGAGGAGCCAAGACAGTTGATCTAACAGGCAAAGGCAGGAGGAGCTGCAGGGAGTGTTTCTGAGTGAGCAGAAGGGTTTACTGTGTGTCCTCAGGTTGTGCTATAAGCAAGAGAGGGCTTAAAAAAACCCTCTTGTGTCCAGCCAAATGGGAAGGTGCTCTGTAGGTGCACCTCACCTCACCCCAGGGTGCAGGAGAAGGAGGATGAAGGGGTGACTAGTTTCCATGCAGCATCAAAAATAGCGAGGCTGGGGGCACAGGCACTGCTGTAGTTAGACACATGGAAAGGCATCATGAAAGCCCCATCTAAAGCTCTTTTCCCTTTCAGTCGTTGCTGGTATCTAAGCTTTAGCTCGCACCTCTGTGGAGAGCACGCAAGGCTTGACTAACCCAGGGCAGCTCTGTGCTGGTGGGGTCTGCGTGGGCCGGCAGCCGCCGGGGTCCAGACAGCCCCCGACCTGCGCCTGGCCTCGGCAGATCTTGGGCCCCATCTGTGTCCCCAGTGGGACATCTCTAACTCTCCTGACTGTGTCTTTTTCTCTGCAGCTTGAAGGATGCAAACGACCTGCCAATCCAGTGTGAAATTTCTCCCCTTGTCTCCTACGGAGGAGAAGTGAGTACTGGCTCTGCAGAGCTTGGGGGGCCCTTGCAGATGGACTGGGCTGGCAGGGCACACGTGAGGGGATAAGCCACAGAAGTGTGACTAATCCACTGGGGAGCTTTTTGGGGTGGTGCCCCCCAAGTTGCCAGCACAGGAGGGGAGCAGAGCCACCCCTGAGCAGCTCAGCAGAGCAGATGACGTGTGGTGTGCTCCTAATGAGGCACTTCTCATTCCTGTAGGGTCTGGAAACATACGTGAAGGACCGGGAGTTCCGCACACCTCTGATCATCGATGAGGACGGGATCCATGAGCTGGTGAAGAACGGGATGTAGTGGCAGCATGGTGCCCAGGCAGGGCTCCCATCCTGCCAGGAACTCAGACACATGAAGGTTGATAGCTGGGACTAGTAGGGACTGGTCCTGCTCGCTCCAGCCCTGTGCAGAGGAGGATTTAACCCACTCGGTTCTTGGCACGTTGTATGCTTCTATTTATATTTTAATTTAAAAACCAAACACTATGGGTTCCCCTGCCATAAAGCACAGCTGTGATGCTGCTCTTTGCACTCCAGGCTGCGGGCATTTATTTTTAAACATGTATATAGTAATAGTCATTGTACATGCAGAGAGAGGATTTTTATGGTACGGGGCTGGGTTTAATCTTGAATTTTTATTTTTCTTAAATCTACAGGACAATTTTTTTTTTAATAGGGTCCTTGCCATTGCCCTTGTTCTCCCTTTTGGTCATCCTTTGTATATTGCACAACTGGAAGCACCCAATTAAACTCTGAATCCCTCCTGTTTGTCATCTGGTGGTGTTTGAGTGACAATGACTTTCCACCAAGAGGCTCATGGAGCAGAGAGCCGACTGCATCATGCCAAGTGCAAGGGTTGCTGCCTGGGGTGGCTGCAGACAGGGCCTCAGCCCCACAGTGCTCATTTGGGGTGTTCCTGGAGGAAGCTGAGAGTTGCACCTTCCTCTTACATTTCTGCAAACAGTGGCAAGCCTTGAGCAGGTAGGAACAGGCAGGTGTGTTGCACTGCTGGCATGCTCAGGGTGAAACCAGCCTGGCACTGAGCCTTCAACCAGTGCCGTGTGCCCTCTACTTTTCCTGGAAGGTCTCTTTGGCTCCTGCAAGAGCCCACTGCCACGGAGTGTGGTGTCCTGATTCCCTCGGGCAGATTCCCTGCCGCCTCCCCTCCTGTTGGGGAAGAAGGATAGAGCTTGGCCAGCTCCTCTCCTGATCCTGATGTGGTTACAGCCTCCCACTGCCCCGTGGCTGCCTGGGGACTTGCAGGACTGGGCATGGGACCCAAACCACTCCCTCTGGGGGAAGTCACCACATCTCCCCCCCAGGTGGCTGCTGGGCATCCTAGGCTCAGCCAAGTACTCGGTTCCCTGGGCACTGTGCCTGGGCCACCAGGGCTGTGTGGGGGGTCCTGGCTGGCGCTGTGCCTGCCACTGGCTCACCGCAGGCTGGCTGGGCTGTGTGGCCGAGGCTTTTTGCTTTTTGGCTTTGCAGACCACCACCTTTGCATTAGGTCCTAGGACAGAGCGACGGGGTGCTGGCTGCTGCCGAGTTATTTGAGCACCAATTCCAGGTAGTAGGAGGGGAGTGGAGCAGAGCTGGCTGGTGTTTGTGCTGGTGTACACGTAGGGCAGCCTGTGCTTCTCCCTGCCGGCTGATCTGGGGCAGTACATGGGGCGCTGCTCTGACCTGCTCCCTGCCAGCCCGGAGGAAGCTGTGCCCTGTCTCTGTCACCCTGGGCAGTCCTGGCTCACTGGGTGCTGCAGCCCCTCTCTGGTGGCAGTGATGAGGGTCGCCAGTGTCTGCTGTGGGCGGTGGGTGGCTTCTCCTGCCTGTGATCCAGTTGGTTTGTCTGGAAACTCCAGGCTAAGAGTATGGCAAAGAGGTTGGTTCAGGAGCACAGCTACAGCCCTGGGGCTTTGGGGTGTCTAGTGGGACAGGAAAGCCTTTTAGGGAGTTGCTGGCCTGCTGCCAGAGGTGCTACTTCCCTCCCATAATGTGAGAGTGGAATAAAATACAGCCAAAACAGTCTGGAGAAAAAAAAAAATCTTTAATTGTGGTTTTCGCTGTTGCACGAAAATTATCATGAGCCCATTATTATTATTTTCTCCCTGCTGGGTTGCGTAGCCGGTGGCCACCGTGCCAAGCTAGTGCCTGGAAATGATGTCAAGCCCCCAGCTCCGCATGGAGCTCGGGGAGCTGGAGCACTGATCCCGTGCCCTGTGCCAGGCAGGTCGGCTTCTGGCCGCTGTCCTGGCCACGCGTGCCCGTGCAGGAGTCCCAAACCCGGCGCCGGGGGCCCGGAGAGGGGTAGCCCATGTGGGACCCTCTGGGCTAGCTTTGGGGTCTTGTGGAGCGTCCCCATTGCCCGCATTTTGGGGGTGATGCACCCGGCCCCACAGTGCAGGCGGAGGGTCCTGGACACACGTGCCATGCCACAGCCACGGGGCAAGCATTGGAAAGTGAAACGTTGCCTATTGCTTTAAGTTCCCTTGCTGGCCACGGGGACTTTTTTATTTTTTTCTCTTGCGCTATGAATGGGTTTTGCTGTAAATTATAGCTTTGCGCACATTCCCTCGGGCCGAGGAAAATAACCTCCGCCAAAGAGCCAGCCCGGATCGCTGACTGGCTCCCCCTCTCCGCTCCCTAATTGAAACCAAATGTGCAAGATGTAGGATTGTGGGATTTCTGGCCGGCTCCCAGGAATCCGCAGAATGCGAGCGAGCTCCCAGAGGCATCTTGCATCAGCCCGGGGAAGTTTGCTCCTCGCCTGGCTCTCCCGGCCCGGGCGAGGGGCGAGGAGCCCACCCGCCCTTGGCCACCGCCCCGCTCTGGTGAGTCGCTCTCGGCTGCGTGGGGAGGTGTTGGACCCTCCTAGGCTTGGGGTTTTGGGGGTATGGGTCAAGCGTGCTCCGCGGCAGAGCCCCGGCAGAGGGGCTGCGGTGCGGGTCTGCCTGGGAAGGATCTGGGCAGCAGCGGGGCAGTGTCCTCACTCGGGGAGGTGACAACTGACCCCTTTTCGCCATCTGACCCCCCCCAGTGCCAGCGTTTCCTGGTGTTCCTCCTCAGCTCCCGCCTATGTGTCTGTTGGCACAGTTGGCGGCAGTGCTGGTCAGCCAGAGAGGCCCTGCTGTCCCCAGGGTCCCCCAGCCAGGCACCAGGTCACGCTGCCGAGGGGAACACAAGGGCACTGCTCTGATGTTTGTGAGCATCGTGCCCCAGTCCTGGTGCTGGGCACCCGCTGGTGGCTTCCCAGCCTTGGGTGCGTTGGAGCGATGCTGTGGAGCCCTGCTCCGCAGCGGGGCGATGCCGTGGCACGGAGCGTGGAGCAGGGCTGGGAGCTCTCGGCTGTTGGGGAGCATTGCTGGATGCAGCACCCACGGGATGGTGTCCCCCGGCCCCCAGCTGTGCTCCTGGCAGGTCTCTCCAGGGCAGCTGGAGTCATGAGGATGTGCTGGCTGCTCCTCGCACCCCGGACGGCTGCGATGCCCCAGGCTGAGCCAGCGAGCCCGTGGCTGGGGAGGTGCTTGCTGCTGCAGAAAATGGGGCTGCATCCAGCCCAGAGAAGGTCTAAAATGGCATTTTTGGAAGGGAGGAGTACTACGGGTCCCGGCATGCTGCACTGTGCTCCCACCAAGGCTGTGCCGGCGGCACGGCATGCTGGGGGCTGTAGTGCCAGCTGGGGCAGGGATCCTGAACCCCCTTATCCCAGCTCCCTTGGGCCAGGGTCACAGGGAGCCTGTCGTCACTCGAGGACATTCCCTGAGTGCGGCCTTGATGTGTCCCACCCGCCTGCCATCCCAGCAGGACGGGAGCCCCGGCCCCATGTGAGGACAGGGGCTCTGCAACAGGAGCCCTAGAAGTCCCGGGAGCCTCGTGTCCAGGACCTGGTGTGCACAGATGGTGCAGGCTGCTGCCACCCAACCCTCTCCCCACGGATGATGCTCTTCCAGTGCCAGCAAAGGTGACAGTGCCCAGCTGGGGACCTCACCCTGCTGGGGACCTCACCTGGCACAGGCTGAGAGCAAGAGGGACCATGGGTCCAGGTGGGGTTTATCTCTTAACAAATGTGGATTCAGTTTTGTCCCCAGTTATATCCCTTGGTTATTTCAGTAGAATAAGGAAGGAGGGAAATAAAAAGGGAAAACAAAAAAAAAGCAGCAGCCAAGGGAAACTCAAACCCCGGGCAATGCCAGGGAGGAGCTGAAAAAACTCTCTGCACTAAAACTTTCCAGTGATTGAAAATTTTCAGCAAACATTTTAAGGCAAAGCCTTACAAAACCATCCTTTTTGCAGGGCTGGTGGAACAAAACGGATTTCCAGCTGGGCTGCCACTACTGCCCATGTGTTTGACCGCGTGTCCCTTAGCCCCCAGCCTCATGGCCCGAGTCACTGTCCCCACACACACTGTCCCCCAGCCCCACTCCCCTGAGGCACTATGAGCACTTCCCAATGGCTACGTGGGGATGATTTCCCTATATTAGACTAAATGTAAATGCATCCCCTACAGGAGATTACGGCATGTGGTATCCTGATGCTTAAAGAGTTTACTCAGCCTGAAAGAATAGTGGGGAAAAAACATCCCTGGATATTTTTTGGAATGCAGAAGGAAATTAAGATTTTAATGTTGGGGGGAACTGGCTATCATCAAACGCAGGAGCCTCCTGCGTGTGCCTCTCGGCAATGCAGCTGAAATTCCCAGTTGCAGCTGAGTTAGTTGCAACTAGCTACAGTCTCCCAGCTGGGAATAGGGGAAAAAAAGCAACCACATATGTGCTTTTCAAAAAAAAAGGGAAAAAAATAGAAAAAAGGGGGGAAATCATCCCAAGTGCAAGTGTTTACTTGTGCCTCCTGCAGAGCTCATGGCATTTGGCAGAGTTCCCCAGCGATCCAGCAGGGTGCTGTGGGGTGCACAGAGCCTCTAGCAGAGTGCAGGTGGCAGTTCCTGGGGTTTTACTCTCCTCTTGGGTGTTGGTATGGCCCCAGCAAGGCCCGGTCTCACCCCTGCCACGCCGAACCCCAGCTTTGTCAGTGACCAGGGCCGTATCCAGCTCATCCCAGCCGGCTTTGTGGGATGTGGGCATGTGATATGTGGGAGCTGGTTTGGGTGGGTTTGGCCTTTCTCTTGGTGGTGGGGACAAGGCAGTGTGGTGATGCAGGGACACAACCAGGCATTCACCTGCAGGGTCAGTGGTGCTGGGCTGGTTCAAGATGTGCCAGCCAGGACAGACATCCCTGGTACAGTGGGCTTGACTGGGATTTACCCCAGCAACCAGCCCCCATTTGGCCAGGAGCTGTGGTCTCTTCAACCCCCAGGTTAGTAGATTGTTTTCTCAAAGGTTAGTGTGAGTTTAATCTAGATTAAAACAGCCTTTTTTAACAGAAAGAGAACTAATTGCATCTGGTGCTGGTGTGAAGTGTCCTCTTGGCAAATAAGAGGAGCTCAGGGAGCCTGGGGCAGGGCTGGTTATGTTTAGGGGTGTCCCTGGTGTATCCCCCAGCACCGTGCTGAGCCCCATGGTGGCTACCCAGAGGTGTGTGGGCACAGTGGGAGCTGCTCTGGGGGTTCCTGGCAGCTGAGAGCTGGCTGGAGCCAAGGCAGTGGCTGTGGTGACAGCCCTGACACAAGGGCAGGCACGTCCTGGGGAGATCTCCTTGTGCCGTGGGCTGACCCCTCCGAGGAGAGGCCTCGGCAGCACCAGCCCTTTTTCTCCCCATGCTGCGGGCCGAGTCCCATTCCCAGGACCCCCAGGTCCCCTCCAGCCCCATCCCAGGCTCCCCTCGAGGCAGCGGGTGCGAGCTGGCTCCCACACCCTCTGTCCCTGGGATCCGCTCTGCCATGGGGAGCTGCGGCAGTAAATACGCTGCAAATCTCGGGTGGTTATCTGCGCTCCTCTCTGCGGAGCCAGCAGGCAGGGAAAGCACTCTAGCACCCTGCTATTACTGTCTTATTGTTGTGCAACTTCTTGCGTTCAAAGGCGGCCGAGGGTGGGCGGCCCAGCCAGAGCCTCTGTGCCCCGCGGTGCCCGCAGCCGCTGCTGGCCCAGGGCACAGCCCAGGGAGCTTTCCGTGGGTCCTGTGGCCATTCCACGTGGATGTGGCACACCATGGCTCCCAGGGGTGGTGGCCAGGGTCCCTGTGACCGCCACCACAGATCTGAGGCTTGGGGCTCTGTTCCTCCTGCGAGGCTGAGGTGGGGACATGGGGTCTCGTGCAGGAGAAGTGCTCCGATGCTCAGCTGGCTGCCCCAGGCGGGGCTGGTGTTTGCCCTCTCCTGAGCTGCCCCAGTGTGATGAGCCCTGGCTCTGTCTCCACAGGACTGCCGACATGTCGGCCATCCCCAGGCCGGCCCTGCTGCCACTGCTGCCCCTGCTGCTGCTGCACATCCCACAGGCTGCGAGAGCCCAGGTCAACCCCGGTAAGTGAGACAGGGACCAGGTGCATGCAGGTGCCATAATTTCATTTCCCTGGTCTCTGCTCCTGCCAGATGGCCAGGTTTGGGCTCGCATCATCTCCATCATCTCTGGGACTCTCCTGGCTCTGGCAGCAGCCTGCACCTGCCTGGTCGTTCGGCTGTCCTGCACCTCATGTGGGCACCTGCAGCGGCCTGCAGAGCTCCCTCTGTGTGCCACGGGTGCTGTCCTGCCACTGTCGGACATGGCAAAGCACTACCCCAGAGCCCTGGGCTCTGAGTGGGGCCCTTCCCCTGGGGACTCACTGTGGCTGGAGGCTGCCAGGTGCCAGGGTATTGTTTTCTCTGCTGGGCTGTGCCTTCTCTGGCGGTTTTTGCAGCAAACCAAGGCTGGCTTTAGTGAAGTGGCTTGACTGGGTGCCTGGCTTCTGCTCAGAAACCACAACAGTGCACCAGCCGGCAGCAGAAGTGTGTTTAGATGGCTGTTCCTGCAGGGCTCAGCCCCATCCTGTGCTGCAGGGATGGACAGAGCCCAGGTTTTCCCAGGGTTTCCCCAGGGAGTCCCTGTAACAAGTCCCTTCAAAGGCTTCTTCCATCCGTGGGAGGAGTTAGCTGGGTCTTCCCTGGAGGTTGCATGGTGCTTGCTTAGGGAGGCAATCCTGCTTCTCCTGCAGACATCTATGGCCGGCAGAATTGGATTTGCCTGGCCAGGATTGTTATCACCAAGACAAAAAACATGGGCTGGCTCCATGCTTGGCAAGGATTAAATGGGAATTCAGCGGGAGCTGTGCTCTGCAGAGCATCACGAGTGGGAGAGCAGGAGACAAGAAGAGACGCTCCCACTGTGCCAATGTTCATGATGAAGATGCGCTCATCCCTCTGCCTGATGCAGGGTATGGTCCCTGTGTGAGGTGTCCTGGGGGTGGTGGCACAATGGGATGTGGGTTCCTTGCCAGTGCAGTGCCAGGCGAGCCAGGAGCCGTGGGGGTAGGAGGTGGCCCAGGCACAGTGTTGTGCCTGGTCCTTGCCACCTCGGTGCGGGTGTTTGCTTGGGGTGGTGTGTGGAGGGAGCGCGGTGGGTTGGAGCCGGCAGCCAGACGGTAAACATGGCCAAACAAGCCGCCCTTTCAGCAGTGCTCTTGGCAGCCAGGCGTGAAAAAATAACTCCTGTGAAGCAGCAAGGATGCGGTGCTGAGGGAGTCAGCTGTCACTCGGGGGTGCAGCCCGCCTGCCACCCCGGGTACTTTTCCACTCACAGCCAGGCTGGGAGCAGGGCTGGTGATGGGAGCTGAGGGGTCAGCAGGGAGGATGAGTGCCTGTCTTTGTCACTTGTTCCCCCAGGGACAGGGAGCAGCAGGGCAGCACGGCACAGTTGCTGTTGGTGAGGTTTTTGGGCAAGTGGCCTCCGGACTGAGCCCCCTGGAGCTCAGCTCATGGGGACAGCAGTGCCAGCTCACAGGCTCTCCAGCACAGCTAAGATCCTTGCCAGCAAGTCTGACAAGATCCCTGGGGACAGGGCCCGGTGTGCCTGTCAGCCCTTGGAGCGCCACCTCCCCTTCTTCCCACTTAGCTTCAAGCTGGGCTGGCATCAGCTCCTGGCCAGAGCCTCCATCTGACTGGGAAGGTGCCTGCTTTGGCAGGACTGTCCCATCCTTGCTTCATCCTCTCTCTGTAAGCCAGAGGGATGGAGAGTGCTGCCCTGGGGCTGCAGTGCCTGAGGCACGGCGGATGTGCCCAAGCCCAGGCCATTTCATCTGGTCTCGGAGCCAAGGAGGGATTCCCTCCTGCTCAGCGCCCTGCTGGTCTCATTGCAGCCGTGTGTCGGTACCCCTTGGGAATGTCGGGCGGGCACATCCCTGACGAGGACATCTCAGCCTCCAGCCAGTGGTCTGATTCTACGGCCGCCAAGTATGGACGGTGAGTGTGGGCACCCTCCTGCAATAGCCACAGCAGGGGCTGGGCTGGCATGGAGGGAGAAGGGGCACACCGGACTGGCCTCGGCCACCTGCAAACATCTCCTCCACTCTGGGCTCGCAGGCTGGACTCAGAGGATGGTGATGGAGCCTGGTGCCCCAAGACCGCAGTGGAGCCAAATGACCTGAAGGAGTTCCTGCAGATTGACCTGCGCGCCCTACACTTCATCACGCTGGTGGGCACCCAGGGGCGCCACGCTGAGGGCCATGGCAATGAGTTTGCCCCTATGTATAAAATCAACTACAGCCGGGATGGCACCCGCTGGATCTCCTGGAGGAACCGGCACGGAAAGCAGGTGAGGAGGCAGGTGAGGGCTGCATTGGATGGTAGGTGAGGAGTCTCCTCCTGCCCATCCCCACTGTGCTCCTCTCTCTCCAGGTGCTGGATGGAAACACCAACCCCTATGACATCGTCCTCAAGGACCTGGAGCCGCCCCTCATCGCTCGCTTTGTGCGCTTCATCCCTGTCACTGACCACTCCATGAGCGTCTGCCTGCGCGTGGAGCTGTACGGCTGTGTCTGGCTGGGTGGGTGGTCCTGTCCTGTCCCTGTCCCCGTGTCCCCAGTGCCCACCTGGCCATCCCAGTGGGGGCTGTCTGTCCCGCAGCACCGGGGATTGGTGGGGTGTCCATGCACTCACCCTTCCCCCCCTGCAGATGGGCTGGTGTCCTACAACGCACCAGTCGGGCAGCAGCTCATCCTTCCTGGGGGCACCGTCATCTACCTGAACGACTCTGTGTACGATGGGGCCTTCGGGTACAGGTGAGGACTGCGTGCCACAGGGGCGGCAGGTGTAGGGGCTGTTTCTTCCCTGCACTGTCAGGCTGATGTGCTGATCCTCAGTAGAGCAAATGTTTGTGGTGTCCTTGAGGTGGGGGACATGGCCAGCCTGGGGAGACTGCACATCATGAGGGGGACAGCTTGATGGGGAAAGCAGCCCCAGCCCTTCTCTTGGATTTGCTCTAGCTGCACCACATGTTAGCACCCCACAGCCTTTTCCAGAGAGAACATCAAGAACAAAATTACCCCCTGAGCGTCCCAGAGCCTGTGAGGAGCTGCCAGGGGGTGCTAGGTGGTGGCAGGTTTGTGGGGTTGGTGAGAGTCATGGTCCTTCTGTCCCCTTGCACGTGCCAGCATGACAGAGGGCCTGGGCCAGCTGACGGACGGGGTGTCGGGGCTGGACGACTTCACGCAGACCCACGAGTACCACGTCTGGCCGGGCTACGACTACGTGGGCTGGCGCAATGAGAGCACGGCTGGCGGCTACGTGGAGATCACCTTCGAGTTCGACCGCATCAGGAACTTCACGGCCATGAAGGTCCACACCCCCCCACCCTGTCACCTGTCCCCGTGCCCCTCGGTGGCCGTGCTGACAGGCTGCCCCACAGGTCCACTGCAACAACATGTTCGCCAAAGGGGTGAAGATCTTCAAGGAGGTGCAGTGCTACTTCCGCGCCGATGCCAGCGAGTGGGAGCCCAGCGCCGTCTCCTCGGTGCTGGTGCTGGATGACGTGAACCCCAGCGCCCGTTTTGTCACCGTGCCCCTGCTCCACCGCATGGCCAGTGCCATCAAGTGCCAGTATTACTTCGCTGACACCTGGATGATGTTCAGTGAGATCACCTTCCAGTCAGGTAGCTGTCGCCATGAGCCCTGTGGAGACCGGGCCCTCCTGGGTGGGGGGCTCAAGGCGATAGTGGGGCTGTGGGGCACCCACAGCCCCCACCCTGATGTTCTCTTCTCCCTGGCCAGACGCAGCCATGTACAACAACTCAGTGCCCCCCGCCGAGGCACCTGTGGTCCCCACCACTTATGGTAAGGCATGGGAAGCATGTCACCCTGTGCTGGGTGGGGGGCTGTGCCCCATCCCATGGAGGAAAGGGGCAGGGGCCTCCCCACACCCCACTGTGACCAGCTCTTGCTGTCCCCTTCTCCGGCCAGACCCCACACTCAAGGTAGACGACAGCAACACGCGTATCCTGATCGGGTGCCTGGTGGCCATCATCTTCATCCTGGTGGCCATCATTGTCATCATACTGTGGCGGCAGTTCTGGCAGAAGATGCTGGAGAAGGTGGGCAAGCTTGGCATGGCTGGTGAGGTGCCCTAGGGTGGGGGCTCATTCTGGGTAGGTTCTTCTGGGAGCTCAGCATGGAGAAAACAGACTCCATGCAAGGGCTGATGCTCCCTTCTCCTCCTCAGAAAGGTTGTGCTTTGCACTCATCTCCCAGGCAAGGGGACTTAGCGGAGCAGGGTGGTGGCTTTGGGGCTTGCCTGTTTGTCCATGCCTCTGTCCTGAAGCTGATCTGGGAAAGAGGAGCCTGGGTGTGGAGGGTTCTCACCACAGCCACCACCTAACCAAGGTCATTCACAGAAGTGATGAAGCCAAACCCTTCTCCATAGAGGCAGACAAGAGAAGGGGGGAACATGAGGACAAACCCAGGCAGGTGTTGCAGCCCCACAGAAAAGGCACTAGAGAGGAGGTTTGGGCACATCCCTGGTACCATGGAACACAAGAGACCCCATCCTACCCATGCTGTGGGGAACCCCACCTCTCTCCTCCCTTGCCCCACTGTCACAGGCATCAAGGAGGATGCTGGATGATGAAATGACCGTCAGCCTCTCCCTGCCCAGCGAATCCAGCATGTTCAACCACAACCGCTCCTCCTCCTCCAGCGAGCAGGAGTCCAGCTCCACCTACGACCGCATCTTCCCCCTGGGACCCGACTACCAGGAGCCCTCCCGCCTGATCCGCAAGCTGCCCGAGTTCACCTCGGGGGAGGAGGACACAGGTGAGAGCCAGGACACCCTGCATGCTCAGAGCCATCTACTGTGCCCGAGCCTGCAGCAGCCCTCTCTCCCCAGCCCCAGCTTCTGGCCACTCTCAAATACTTTGTCACAGAGGGGAGAGGTCACACAAGCCCCTGTGCACCCCACACAAAGGTCACACAAAGCCTGTGACTGAGAGCCATCACTAACATCCACTGCCAGACTAAGCTGTGTCCCTCTATCACCCTTGGGATGCTCTGGCACCTCTTCCTCAATGATCTGGAGGTCAGGCATTGATCTCTGCTCATCTGGTGCTCAGGGCTTGATGAGTGTGTTTGCCATTGACGGGGAAGGAGTGGAGCAGCCTGTGATGCCTGCAGGAATGCAGCCCTGTGGGGCGGTGCAGGGGCTCTGGGGAGGACAGGGACGGAGTGTGAGCAGCCACCAGGGAGCAGAGGTGCAAGGCAGGACACCCACGGCAGGGCTGGCCCCGCTGTGTTGTCCCAGGCTGCAGTGGCCCCGCGAAGCCGTTCCAGGCCAGCGTCCCCGAGGGCGTCCCGCACTACGCCGAGGCCGACATTGTGAACCTGCAGGGTGTGACAGGCGGCAACACCTACTCAGTGCCAGCCCTCACCATGGACCTGCTCTCTGGCAAGGATGTGGCTGTCGAGGAGTTCCCCAGGAAGCTGCTGACCTTCAAGGAGAAGCTGGGGGAAGGCCAGTTTGGGGAGGTGAGCAGGAATTGGGCCTGCCCCAAGCAGGGCTCAGGCAAAGCTCCTCCCAGTTCGCAGAGGCTGTGGAAGACTGTCAGTGAGCAGAGGTAATGGCTGCCCCTTGCTCCCCCAGGTTCACCTCTGTGAAGTGGAGGGGATGGAGAAGTTCACAGGGAAGGACTTTGCCCTGGAGGGCTTGGATGGCAGCTCCGACCACCCTGTGCTGGTGGCTGTGAAGATGCTGCGGGCGGACGCCAACAAGAATGCCAGGTAGGGGCTGAGGGGTGCACACACCCCAGCACTGCCCCCCATGCAGAGCCTCACCAGCAGAGCTGGGATGCTTGGAAAGCATCCCCTGTCTCCATCAGCTGTATGCTCAGTGCAGCTGCAAGGACCACACCTCTGAGCTCTCTGGGGATTTTGGGCTGTCACATGTCAGGATCCTTGGTCCTAACCAGCTCCCCAGTGCCTGTCTACCTGCTGAGCCTACCCTGCAGCCCACGTTCCCCAGTTCCAGGGGAGGGGTCCCCCAGGAGGCTTGGGCGGGTGGGTGGCACTCTTGGCCAGTCTGTGCACACCATCATGCCCCTCTGGGTCTGTCTATCCGATCCGTGTGGTTTCTGTTCCGGAAAGGAATGATTTTCTGAAGGAAATCAAGATCATGTCGCGGCTGAAAGACCCCAACATCATCCGGCTGTTGGCAGTGTGCATCACGGATGACCCCCTGTGCATGATCACCGAGTACATGGAGAATGGGGACCTCAACCAGTTCCTGTCCCGCCAGCAGGCAGGCAGCCCCCCCGCTGGCCACGCACCCACTGTCAGGTAGGGCTGCCCAGGAGAACAGGGGCAGGCAGCACTGCTTGCTCCCAGGACACCTCACCTGGGTGCAGCTTCCTTCCTGGGCTTGCTCCTGGGACTCCCGTGCACCCTCCTTCCTTCCTGCCTCCCTCCCTCCCTTCCCTCCCTTTCCTTCCTTCCCAGCACTCATCCCTCCCTTGTGCCCCTGACAGTGACCTGCGGTTCATGGCCACCCAGATTGCCTCGGGCATGAAGTACCTCTCATCCCTCAACTTCGTGCACCGGGACCTGGCCACGCGCAACTGCCTGGTGGGGAAGCACTACACCATCAAGATAGCCGACTTTGGGATGAGCAGGAACCTCTACAGCGGGGACTACTACCGCATCCAGGGCCGGGCGGTGCTCCCCATCCGCTGGATGTCCTGGGAGAGCATCCTGCTGGTACATGGGGGCTGGGGTCCTCTGACAGGCACTGACACGGCTCTGGGGATGCTCAGTGCCTTCTTTCCTGGGGCTGGGGGGTGCAGAAGGGATGGGGAGGTCTCTGCTCTCTGCAGCCCAGATTTGGGGTGAAGCATGGGGAGAGCGGGAGTGGTAGCAGCTTTTTAAGGCAGGCTGGGGGGGACTATGGTGATTTTTGATGTCCCAGTGCAGGACATCCTTTAAGTGGGATACTTGGCATTTTATCCTGGCCACGGTCAGACCAGGAAGAGGGAGCAGTGTCAGTTTTTACCTTTGCAGGGAGCTGGGTCCTTGGCAAGCCCCAGCTCTCAGAGCAGTCACTGCCAGCCAGACCTGGAGCTCACCAGGCCCTGGCCCCAGGCAGAAAGCAGGTCTGTGGGGCCAAGCACCCCTCTGGGCGCAGATCTGGATGCTGAAGCATCCAGGAGAAGGTTTTGATCCCTGAGCATCTACAACTTCTGGAGCAAGATGGGGTAAAGCCCATGCCTGACCTGCTCTGCTCCCTCTGGCCAGGGCAAGTTCACAACAGCCAGTGATGTGTGGGCATTCGGTGTGACGCTGTGGGAGACCTTCACACTCTGCCGGGAGCAGCCCTACTCCCAGATGTCCGATGAGCAGGTCATCGAAAACACCGGCGAGTTCTTCCGGGACCAGGGCCGGCAGGTGGGGATGGGATGGGATGGGATGGGATGGGATGGGATGGGATGGGATGGGATGGGATGGGATGAGATGGGAGGGGCAGCGGTGCACCTGGGACATCAGGGACCTGGGGAAAGACTTTAAGGTGGCTGGATAGGGAGCTTGGCTGTGAGGCAGTTATGGGACAGGAACTCCTCCAGGAAAGAATCCTGGTGAAGGGCCCACCATGGCAAACCCTGCGCTTTACACAGCCCAAGGCACTGCTTGCTCACTGACCCCACTTGAGCGTTTAGGGTCTGGGGGACAGAAGCAAGTGTCCCCAGCCACCTTGCTGTGCCATCTGGGGGTCACCTTGCCCCTGGGCACACAGCAGTGCAGTGCCTCACCCTGGGGCATGGGGAGATGGGGCACCCTGCGAAATGGGGCTCTCCGGGAGCTGGTTTCTGTGGCAGTAACTCTCCCTTTGCCATTTTTGCCTTTTGTTTTGCAGACCTACCTTCCCCAGCCTGCGCTGTGCCCTGACTCAGTCTATAAGCTAATGCTCAGCTGCTGGAGACGGGACACTAAAGACCGTCCCTCCTTCCAGGACATCCATCGCCTTCTCCAGGAGTCAGCCAGTGAAGAATGACCCTTGGCTCCTGTTCATCCTGGTCCCCATCCTTCCCTGTCCCCAGAGGAGCCCCGTATGCAAACTGAAGCCACTTCACTCGGTCTTAGCCATAAACCCCGAGCAGCTGCTCTTGTTCTCATTGTACAGTGAAGCCTCAGAGGAGACCCCCAAGGACAGCAAAGAGCCACGGATGGGGCGGCTCAGACCTCCCGCTTCCTTGCAGACCTGAGCCCGGGAGCAGCACGGGCTGGGATGAGGGTTATTTATTGACGCAGCGCGTTCTTGGTGACAAGGACCAGGACAGAGCGGCTTCTCTTCCCTGGCTGGAGGGCAGGAACTGCAGGTGGCCTTTCTCTGTGAGGAAGCTCAGCCCACGTGCAAGGCAGGCACCTGGGGAAGGGATGTGTGCAGGTGTGTGCCCGCTGGAGCAGGGACAGAGCGGCAGCCACCACCTGCTCAAGGAGGAGCTGGGAGCTGCCACTGCGTCTCACTGGGCTGTGCAATTACAAGGTGAAAACATAGACTCCACGGACATTTGGGGCTTTGGACATGCCACGTGGAGAGGCAGGAACTGCCCTCCCTGCTGGTTATCCCCAGCTGCACAGGGAGAAGACTGAGGGCATTCCCAGCACCTCACCCAGCTGCTGGAGTGGGCAGCCAGGGAGGAGCGGGCATCCTGTGCCGAGGGGACATTCCCTCACTGACCACAGCCACTCCAGTGCAGCTCAACTGCCCACGAAATGCATTTTGGATGCCCCGTGGGTGATGCAGAGCAGCTGGCAGCAGGATGCTAGCACCTTCCACTTCCATGGGGAAATCTCCAGGTCCTCCTCCCCCAGGGTTAACCCACGTGTTCATCTGCCAAGAGAGGAGTGTATGTAGCAGAGTTTCATTGGCAGCTGCCTGATGCCCATGCCTGCAACAGCCCACAGGCATGGAGCAGGGCACTCCAGCTCTCCCTGGCTCTCAGTCTGGGATCACAGTCCAGCTGAAGCACCTGAGCTGGACTCTGCCACCCTGAGCACCCCACAGCATTCTGGCACCAGTCTGTCTTCCCAGATCTGGCAGCATCATGAGCAAACTGGGCAGGTGTCAAAGCCATGTGCCATCAGGACCCCTGGCAGGTTACCAACCATGCCCCAAAATCGGACCCCCTGCAGATGGACAGGAGGAACTTTGGACTTTGAGGGTACACAGACCCCTCCACACTTCTGTACGCATTAGTTCAGCACCATCAGTCGCGCGTGGCACAGTTCCCAGTACCCCCTTGCTAAGGCATGTATATATTCAGTAGATGCACCTATATGTAGGGGCAAACCCGCTGAAGAGACACTTGGTACGAGAATCTGGTTCCATGGTTTCCTTGTGGCACTTCTGAAGGCAGCTCAGCTCGCTGCGGGGCCCTGGAGCTGCACCGTGTGCTTGGGATGTGGTGTGGGAACACAGGTAACAGCCTTAGAGTTAGAGCAAGGATGATCCAGAGACCAGCTGGCTGACCCACACTAGATGTCCATCCCAGGGGGTGGGAGGGAGGCTCAGCATCCACATCAGGACCTGTCCACCAGCAGGACCGGGGCAGGACAGGGGCTCTGGGAGAGGGGAGGGCTGTGCTCTGCAGAGAGACTGGCTGGTCTCCCGTGTGGTCCTGCTGGCCGCGACAGAGGATGTCTCATCCCTGCTGAGTGTGTCGAAGACGAGGACAGGCTTTGTTCCTGTAATGGAATTGGTATCCCTCGGGTGCCCTCTCCGTGCTCAGGGTGAGCTGTGGCCCAGCCCCGCCTCAGCAAGCTGGGAGCTCTGCGGCACGCAGGAGCACATCTGCAGCTCCCAGCGCCCGGGCACCCTGCACGGTCTGCACGGCCCCGCAGTGTTCAACCACACACTGGGCTGTCAGGGGCCAGCTGTGGGGGCTGGTGTGCCCATCCCCTGCTCCCGCTGGGACCCTGAAGAAGCACGGCTCTACCTGAGGTGTCCCGGAGCGCCCTGCGCGCCCAGACCTCCCTGCCACGGCGGCGCCGGGAAACGGGGCCCTGGTGGGCATTTCCTGTGGGCTGCCAAACGTTCCTGTGGGGCAACGGCTGGGGGGCTGAGCGGAGCGGCAGTGAGGGACACAACGGGCTCCTCTTGGCCGGGGAGGGGAAAAGGAAAAGGAAAAGGAAAAGGAAAAGGAAAAGGAAAGCAAGGCAGCAGGGAGACCCGAGCGGAGTGGGCGGGGCTGCGCGGGGTGGGCGTGGCCACCGCGCTGTGGGCGCGGCCGTTGGGCCGGGGCGTGTCCCGCACGTGCGGGAGGCGTGGCCTGCGGGCGCGTGCCGGTGTAGCCCCGCCCCCCGCGCTCGGCTCACCATCACGCCACCGGCGGTGCGGGCCCCGCCCCCCTGCTGCGCGCCCATTGGCTGCGGGGCGGGGCGGGGCGGGGCCCGGGCGCGCGCAGCCCTTATAGCGCGGGGGGCGGCGGGCGCGGGGCAGTCATGGAGCGGGTGGTGCTGGTGACCGGTGCTAGCGGGTGAGCGCCGGGACCGACCGGCCGGACCGCCGGGGGCCGGGAGGCTGGGAGGGGCGGGCTGGCCTGGGCAGGGCTCTCTCTGACACCGTCCCTTTGCAGCGGCGTGGGGCTCGCGCTGTGCCAGCGGCTGCTGGAGGAGGATGGCCGCATCCACCTCTGCATCGCCTGCCGCAACGTGCAGAAGAGCGAAGCCACGCGGGATCTCATCCTGGCCACCCACCCCGCTGCCCAGGTCTCCACCGTGGAAGTGGACCTGGGCAGCCTGGCCTCCATCCTGCGGGCCGCCCGTGAGCTCCGCTGCAGGTATGGGATCTCCGCCCCATCAGACACCCCCCTGCCCGCGCTCCGCCCCGCTGGACACCCCTGTCCCCCCTCCAACCCCGACTCCTCTGCTCTTCTCCACACAGGTTTCAGCGCCTGGATTTTGTCTACCTCAACGCTGGGATCATGCCCAACCCGCACGTGAACTTCAAGGCTCTCTGGCATGGTCTCCTCACCGGGTAGGAGATGTTGCTGGGGGTTCCAGCTCCCCTTTTGTGGGAGGCTCGGGGTGCTGGCATCGTCAAGACGTGCCCTTGGGTCCGATGCTGAAGAGCCTATCTCTCTTCCTGGTGTGACATAGAGCACGTCCCTGTGGGATGCATGGTCTTTTGTGGGGTGGGTTTGGCGACTGAGTGCCGTGCTGGGATGGTCCAAGGCACCCAGTGCCTCTTCTGATCCCAGGTGAGGCCTGCTGTGTGCAAGGGGAGGGCAAGAGGTCACCCAAAGCCTGCAGCCCCGGCACTGCGTGAGAAATGCTGCTGTGTTGAAGTTTAGTCATACTGGGTCTCCTTAATGTTGTTCTCATGCCAGTGTAGGTTTTTGTAGTTTTTAATAGCTGTGGATCACAGTATCTTGTGAAGCTGATGGTGTTGGTATAAACATCAGCTTTTTGGATCAGCAACACGGGGAGGCTGAGCTGGGGAGCACAGTCACTTGTGTGAAGTCTAATAGAACTGTTGGGGTGTTGAGCACTGATGCCAGACTGGTTTCCTTGCCTGTGTTAGGTATGGCCCGAGGGCTTAGTTTCATGCTGGAGCTTAAGTTATCTGAGCGTGAAACGAAGGAAAGAGATGTTTTTAATGGTACTTTACCATGGGAGAGTGAAGGAAGGGACAAGTCTTCTCTGGTCTAGTCAGTATTGAGACACTTGCAAATAAACGACCTGGGATACTCTGTAAACTTTTCCCATCTTTTTTTTTCATGGTTTGATGTTTTCCTTGAAGGTGAATCTGTGTGGAGCCTGTGAGGTGGAGGGTGTTTCCAACGGGCTGAAGTGGGGAAGTGGTAGATTTCTCCTGGCAGTGTCTTTCACTAACTCCTGTCCTTGGCTTCTAGGAAGGTGCTTCACATGCTGACCACTGCAGAAGGCATCATGACCCAGACGGACAGGCTGAATGGAGATGGACTTCAGGAGGTGTTTGCTACCAACCTCTTTGGACACTTTATCCTGGTGAGGCTTCGTATGGAGATTGAACCCTCAGTTTGATGTTTGATGTGGGTAGGGATGGGTCTGGGCAGTACAGATGAATCAGTTCTCACAGGTTTAGATGCTGCAGGCTGACAGATAAAGAATGACAGATAAAGGCCTTGACATTTGTTTAAATAGCAATAAATGGTGACTTTTGTTGCAAGAGTTGATTTAATTTTGAGGTTACTCTAGTGAGCCAGCAGCAGATCGAGGTAAATCATATGTAGTTCTCCATCCAGGACAAATACTAAGGCTTGGTTGTATTAAATTCTGAGGTGCTCAACTGAGCTGTCCAAGAGAATGACAGCTGCTTGTACAAGTGTCTGCTTTTGGCTAGTCTAGGAAAAGCTGGCCAAGAAAGCTGAGAGAAGCCTGTAAATACTGTCAAGTTATGCCCTAAGACTGGGAAATTGATGTGTTAAATAAGTTAACAACTCTTTTTCAGGTTCGTCAGCTTCAGTCTCTGCTCTGCGGTAACGAGAAGCCCTCACGACTCATCTGGACCTCCTCCAGCAATGCCAGGGAGTCTGCCTTCAGCCTCTCTGACTATCAGCATGCCAAGGGGCAGGAATCATACAGTTCCTCTAAATATGCTACTGACCTGACAAGTGTGGTTCTGAACAGGAAATTTAATACTCAGGTGATGATGGGGTTTGTTTCTGAAGAAACCTAACGAGCTGCTACTGTTTGTAATTATCATTACACTGTTGTTACCTAGTTGCATTCATTCACTCATAGCAATCTGCTGCGTTCCTTAGTGCACAGGTAAGAGCTGAACGTGGCTGAGGTTGAACTGGTGGTGTAGGGGGTGGAGAATCTGCCGGAGAGATTGCCAGATTCTGGAGTTCTTGCCAGAAAAACTTCCCAAAGCAGGAGATTTTAGGCATGGTCCCTACTTTGCAAGGTCTGTCTCTTTAGACCAAAGAATTGGTATTAAAAGAGCAAAGATCTTCTGCTTTTTACACTCCCAGTGCTGCCTGCAAGCACTGGAGGTGCAGGCTCTGCTGATGGCTCTGTGCTGCTGCTCAGGTTTGTCACACTGAGGTGCCCTTCCTGTCCTGGGGATTGATGGATTTTGTTGGCAGCTGCAGCCGTGGTCCAGCAGTAGTGGTTGTGCTGTTCTCAAACACTTAAGAGAAAATGGTTTAGTCCTAAAAGGCTGGGCTCTTATCTCCAAAGAAGAGGTAGCCTTTGGTCTGAGAGGGCTGTAATTTGTGGGGTATCTGCTGTGGCTGCTGAGCTGCATGGAGATTACACCAGGAGGCTGCGTTTTCTATCCTGTGAGTTTCTAATGGGCATGGATTTAATGCAAATGTTTCCAATTTGAACCTCTTAAAAATCACTACATCTAATTGCTCTCTGCCCTGGTACTTAGTGGAGTATTACTGTCTGATGTCTATACACACCCTCTCTTGCTGAGGAGTACTGGGAGGGAAGGAGTGTGACCCATTCTCTTAACTGTGGTGTAATTGCACACTGACTTGGTTTTCTCTCTGCAGGGTCTGTATTCCAGTGTTGTTTGTCCTGGGCTTGTTATGTCCAACATGACCTACAGAATTCTGCCTGTTTTTCTGTGGAAGCTCCTCATGCCCATCATGTGGTTGGTAAGTGGATGTCCTGCCTGGTTCTGGGCTGTGACACACTTCACTGCAAGTGATATACAAGCACACTTCTGGCTGCTTGCTGCCTGTGCTGATATAGAGTTCTTCCTTCTGTTGGGCTGGGCAGGCTGGACCCTCTGCAAATGTTCCCTTTCTTATCCTGGGGCCCTGATTTCCAAGCTGAGTTTGGAGGTTGGACACTGTGCACAGGGGCAGGGTTCAGCCCTTCAGGCACAGCAGTGTTTGTCAAGGCTCCCCTTGGAAGGTTTGCCAGTTCTGCTTGGGCTTGTGAAACATCACTGTTTTGCTGGCAGCAGAGCTCAGGACTTGGCCCCAGCTTGGCCCCTGTGCTTTGAAATGCTGTTCATTTCTAGAACAGCCTGTTTTTCAGTCTTGTTCTTTCTATTCCTCTAGAAGGCAGTGTTGCATTTTTCTTTCCAACCCTATGGAAAGCAAAGCCTCCTGCTCTCTATTGCCTCTCCCCCTGCTTCCCCAAAAGTTTCCTTGTCTTTCTTCCTCTGGCCTTCAGCTTTCCAGGTTCACTGCAGTTCTGTCCCTGAAGGCTGCATGCTCTGAGCCTTGATGCTCTTGCTGCAAGAGTGGCCTCTCATCTTTAGCTGCCCCAGTTGCAGCAGCTGATCCTGATGGATCACATTTCTCCCGGCAGCAGAGAGGCAATGCCTTCTCAGTTGTCCTCAAAGCTGGCAGTCCTGCAGATCCCCTCTGCCTCCTGCCATTCCTGCCCTTGAGACCATTCCAGAAGAGGCACCTGCAAGGTGTGTGTGGCCTGTTGGCTCCTGCCTTGGGGTGAGCTCTGTGTGGGAGCGGGGAGTGACACTTGCTGGGGGGCTCCAGAAAGCAGTTCGTAGTGATAAAGGGATGCTTTACTCAGTGTGCAGTGTTACCTATTGCCCACTTTGAGAAGCATTTGTACCTCTGGTAGATTATCTGGATTGTTTGGGCTGCTCAGGGCTTGCCAACAAACCTTGGGCCACAATACAGGTTCTGTCATGTCCTTCTTTTCCCCTCAGATCCGATTTTTTGCTAAAACTTATACTCTGACACCTTATAATGGAGCAGAAGCTCACGTAAGTAGTTCACTACCTGATTTTAATATTCCTTCCTTCTGGGTAGCTCTTCTGGGGTCTTGTGGCTTGAGCAAAGAGCCTCTCAGCAAAGCTGGTGGGTGAGTGCTGTATTTGACCCCCAAATACCATACAGCAGTGAGTGTGGGGCACCAGCTGTCCCCAGGGCTGATCTGCCATGTGGTGCTCTATGACCTTCATCCAGTACCCATAAAATAAATGATTTTGGGGAAAGATCTCGGTCAGAGGAGAACATCTTTGTGCTGCTCTTCCCAGGTGTGGCTGTTCAAACAGAAGCCGGAATACCTGGATTCTCTCGTCAAGTACCACAGCTGCACTTCTGGACTGGGGAAATGCTACATGGAGCCTCGAAAGGTAAATGGAGAGGGAGCTTCCTGCTGCAGGGGACTTGGCTGGGGGTCTGCCATCTGCTTTGCATGGGAGGGTTGGTGCCGAGGGTGTCCTGTGGAAGCAAGGTGCTTGCTGAATGCTGAGCAGCAGGGAGGGACATGGGGTTATCTGCAGTGTTTCCTAGAGTAACTCCTGGCTTAGGCTGGAGTCTGGAAGATAATGGAAATGATGATTAGAACAGGTTAAGTGTGTAATGATGCTTCCCCAAAATATGTTCTGGTTTATGCCCTGCTGACAGATGTCTTTAGCTGGCTCTTTGTGAAGGTGGAAGCTCTGGAAATGCACCCTGCTTATCCCCAGAGCTGTCCTCAGTGTCTGCACTGGCTGCCACCATGGTGATGGTCTCATAGTGTTGTTCTCCTTGTCTTCCAGATGGATGTGGATGAAGACACTGCTGAGAAGTTTTACCAGAAGCTGTTGGAACTGGAGGAGCAGGCTCTAGAGAAATACCGTGATCTCTTAGATTAAGTAAAGCCAGTCTCAGGGGGGTGAGAGTGTTGTATCAGTAACACGGGATTTCTTCATTCTGGTGCTACTTGTGTTTCCAGCCGTTCTGCAGGCACACGGCTTCACACACAATCTTCCTTCTTGTCAGGAGGTGAACAGTTCCTGAAAATGGAAGTGTGAAAACTGAGGAGAAATACTTAGACCTTTTATTATGGGATTTTTCTTTTGGCATAAAACTGGAGACCTTGAGCAGGCAGAGTCTGTCTTAACACAGTTGCAAAGCAGTGTCTTGCAAAAGCATGACTGAACTGTGCATGGTTCAGGAGCAGCCTCAAAACCTGTGGTTTCAATCTGGCTCAGTGCAGTAAAGGCAGCAGTCTGGGGCGCTGCCCTGCATCTTGGCTCTGCTGGTGTTTGTAGGTGGCTCAAACACACCACCTGTGGCTGATCCTGACATACTTGAAGGCTCACCTTCAGCAGAGCTGCTCTTAAACTTGTTCACCAAACCTGGGGCTGGCTGTGCAGACCTGCTCAACAAGATTGAACCTTACTGGCAGGTGGGGTCTGCACAGCAGCTGAAACCAAGCTCCTGAAGAGCTGGCCTGAGAAGCACACACCTGCCTCAACTGTGAGAACAGATGCCTTGCTGTCCCCTGGGTATGGGCACTTAAGGGTTTTAACCATGACTGGCTGGAAAGGATGATGTTAACCTGGACTCAGGGCCAGTCTGCTCTGTTTGGAGCAAGAGTGAGAGGTTACCATGTTGTTTTATCTATTTAACTCTTTTTATATCAAACTATTGTACCAACCATTCTTCCTGTTGTTCATCTGGGGACCCTCACCAAGTACCTGCCACCAAGTAACTTCAAGTGCTGTAATGAATAAATGACTGAAACTGACTTGTCCTTGATGCAGTGGTGTTTTTACTCCAGTGTCCGTCTACTTTTGACTTGGAGGGCTGGAAGGAAGTTTGGTTTGTCGCCTTGTGCTATAAACCTGTGTGTACCTGGGAAGTGTGGAGTCTCCTCTCTGCCTCAGGAGAGCTGTTAACCACCTTTCTGGCTTACTTCTTTAGTTAAGGAAAGATGTGAGTGATTTCTGGAGACTTCAGTGCGGTTTTGTGTGCTGAGCCCCTGTAGGAAGTCTGAGACTATTTCCCAGCCTTGGGCTCTTGGGAGATGTCTCTGGTGCTTGCTCACCCTGCTGTGCCATATAATTACTGGTTTAGTGCTCCCTGGTAAGGGAGCCCGGGCACTTCCCTGGGGCTGCCAGGGATCAGGTGACATTAGAGGGCGGCTGTGCTGTATACCCAGGCTGGTGCCTCCTGCCAGGGTGCCCAGAAAGAGGAGTGGCTCAAGTCTGGGTAGGAAACCTGCACAGAGCTGGCAGCCAGGAGAATCCAGGCTTTTCATGGAGTTGGCGTGCCGGGATACCGATTTAAAGAATCTTGCTTTTATTTTCTAAATTCTTCCCATCCCTCACTGGTTTTGAACAGAGCAGAGGGCTACTGCCAGTGGGGTGGTACCAGCAGTAGAGGTGTGTCAGTCTTGAGTTTGGGCTGAGGAGACCCTGCCAGTTCATCCTTGCGTGAAGACCTGGGCCCCCAGCACTAGTGTGGATAGGAATGTACTTGGTTTTGGCCTGACATTAGAACAGAAGGAGGAGCTGGCCAGTGTGGGGTGGTGCTTCTCCCAGCTGTGGCTGTAGCTGTTCAGAGATGTGAAGCAGATTGGGCTGTGCCTGCGTGGCTGTTTATTTAAATGCAATAAAGCTGGTCCCAGCACCAGATCTGGATTTTCTGGCTTTGTTCAGCTGTGTCCTAAAACACCCTGGCACCAAACCCCTCTATTTCCAGTGCAGTGCCTTCTCTTCTCCACAGGGAAGGAGTCAGTGGCTGGTTGTTCTCTTCAGCTTGGGGCATTTGATCCCCACAGCAGCCTGCAGCAGTGCTTGGCTCCTTGTTCTGGAGAGTGATGAAGCACATTGTCTTGGTTGGTTCTGGATGAGCATCTTGAGCTTTGCTGTGCTCCTGCCCTGGGATGTAGTAGGTGACACTCACTGCCTCCACCTGCCCCAAATCCAGAGGCACTCAGTCATTCCTTATCCCAGCCTCATTCTCTCTCTGGGCTGAGATAAATGAAATAGCAAGGGTTACTTGGAACAGAGTCTGACACAATGCTTCTGAGTTGAGTGCCACTTAGTGGGAAATAGGCCAAGCTGATCACCTGTAGTGCCCTGTGCCAGCTGTGTGCTGGCACTGCAGCTGTGCCAGGCTTAGGATTTGAATGCAGTGAGGTCTGGAGATCCTAGAAGGCATAGCTTTGAATAATCTAGCATAGTTAAGAAAAATAAATGTTTTCTGGTATATGAGTTTGGTGGTTCTGTTGGGGTTTTTTTCTCAAAGCTTGGAAAAAAGGGGAAAGTTTCTAGGATGGGCAGAGGTTGATGACCAGAGGTAGGACCTTTTAGTTTTTATCTCAGGTGTGCCTGTAGGATGAAGTTGGACATTTATCAGGAAAAGTGGGGATGGGATGGGACAAGTGGTTTTTGCCTACGGGGCATGCAGTGTCTGATAAGGGGAGAGGATGTGTGACCAGTCTTTATCCATGACACTGGTGTCAATAAAGCTATGAACATGTTTCTGCTTCATCTTAAAAGCTCTCTCTAGCTCTTCCTTGAGGATTTATGGCTCAGGGCTAGAAAAGATGTGTTTTTCTGTCCTACTGTGAGCTCAGCCTGCTGCATGGTTTAGTTTCCCCTCAGTAGCTGTGATAGCAGCTGGTGCTCTGAGATGTGTGTTACATCCTGGGAGATGCACATGTAGGATTCAGGAGTTGTGGGGGATCAGCTGCAGCACGTGGTTGTGCTTGATGTGGATGCAAAGTGACCTCTGGAGACCTTCAGAGTCACGTGAAGAAGGAAGAAAAGGTGCTAAAACACAAGCTGAGCCCTGGAGAGTTGAACAACCTGAAAAGACGGGATGCACTTGTGGTTTCCCACGAGTTTGGTTCTGCATGGAGCTGGAAATCCACAGTCAGCCCAGGTGTCTCCTAAGGAATGCTCTTCAGTTGGAGGAGGTGCTCCAGTGTTCCATGGCACTTGTCACAGGTCCCTGCTTCTCTGTAGGGGTTCCTGCCTGCTTTTGTGACCCCAGGCATCATTGTCCACGCCTTTCTGCAGAAAAAGACTTGGCTGTGCTCAGCCTCACTTTCTGCCCCTCCCTTCCCTGTGGTGAGAAGCTGGATGTCTTTGCACCTGAAGGATGGGACTGTTTTGTGGTATGGGAGCCATAACCACCTCCCACATTTTGTCTTTTGTCCTGAAGGCATAGGTAGGACCTGGAGCCCTGAAACAGGGACTGACCAGAGGACAGGGCTCAGTTGTTGGCTGCTCCCAAGGGTGCTGTGCCCCTGGTTTGGCTGCCCACCACCCAGCTGGCTGTGAAAAGACCTGGCCAGTGCTGAGGATGTGCAGAGAAGGATGGCTCCTCATGCCCTGCTCCTGGCTAGCAGACACCTGTGCATGGAGCTTAATCCCCCAGCTAATCCCTTTCAGCTAGACCTGACTCCTCTGTGCAATGAAAACAGGTCCTGCCCTGAGCCAGGAGCCCTGTGGTGCAGGGTGGTGAGAAATTCCAGCTGGGATAGGGGAAGAGCTGGCAGCAGCAGCCATGAATCACTGCTGATACAGGAGCTTGCTCTTTGTGATCCTTGGATATGGAGCTTTCCAGAGAACCTCCAGGGCAGGTCTTGAGTGGTTGCCCTATGAAAGCCTGCACAATCAGCTGCGTGATCTGATATCTCATGACCATGCCTCATCCTGAGCCACTGGTTTTTCACCTTTGTGGGCAGACACGTTGCCTTGCTCCAAACAGCCTGAGTTCTCCACTGCTTTTCAGCTCAGCTGGCTTTCAGCTATGTAGGGCATGGATAACAGGAGGGTGGGTGGCAACTGAGCCCTGGCCAAGGGAGGATAAAGCTTGAGATCAGTGTGTCAGCTGAAATCCCGTGGTTGGGTGACCCTTGCCCCTCCAGGAAGGGAAGGGAATGAAAAATAACAACAAGGACTGGCATGTCCCTGTAAACAGGTGGATGTAATACAGCCAGCTTGTTTGGAAAGATCCAGGCTTAGTGGATGGCAACTTTCATGTTGAAAGTCTTGGAGGGGAGCTGCCCAGAGTAGGGAGAGATGTAGCTCTGAAGAGCTGGGTGAGAAATGGGGAGCAGAAACCCCTCTGAGAGTGTTGCAGCAGCATGGCATGGCTGGCTGTCAGGGAAGAGCCAAGAGGGACCTGGATCTGTGTGGGTTTTGCTGAGAATGGGCAAACAGTAGAGCCCTGAGAAGTTTTTGGCTATGAAGAAGAGCTTGCACCTCCAGCCAGCCCTACTCCAGGGGCTGGTGGCCTGAAGGCTGACCCAGGCAGCTCAGGGCTATGTCCAGGTGAGGTCTGAAGTCTCCAGGGATGAACACCTCGCAGTCCCTCCCAGGCCCTGTCCCAGGGCTGCTCTCACACACTGCAGCTTCTCTGCAGCTTCCCAGGGAGAGTGAGGCTGAAGGGTGCAGTGTTGGAGGCTGGGGGCAGAGGTGTGCCATATGGCCAAGGAAATGGGAAAGCCCAAAGAGAGCCAAGACTACCCTCAGGGTCAGGGAGGATTGTCAGTGTTGCTTTGAAAAACAAGGAGTTGTGCCCAGAGGAGAACTCTCAAAGGGAACTCCAGATGGATTCAGGGAGAAGAATCAATGTGAGTGGTAAATTCTTTGTTAAGCTCATCAGCTGATGCTCCTGTGTAAGAGCAGAGCTTGGAGAGGCTATGATGCTGTAATTAGCATTTTAACAAAATGCTCAGTGAGAGGGGCCTGGAAAGGCCCTGCCAGACACCCTCTGCAGATGCAAGGATTTGTATCAAACCAGAGTGCTAGCAGGGGGGAAAACAGGGCAGGCAGATGACATTCACCTTGAGGCAGAGCAGCTGAGCTGCTCGCTGGGCATTCATATCTCCCTTAAAGCTGCCTCAAGCACAGCAAACAGGAGTGTGGCTGGGTAACCAGCCTGGGCTCAAGCTGTGCAAGGCAGCACAGATGCTGAACGTGTATGTAGGACCCTCTTTGGTGAAGGAGAAGCTACTAAGGACAAAGATGACCTCAGGGTGCACCACGGAGGCACAGCTCCAGACTTGCCGTGTTTCTGTCTGTCTCAGCAGAAGCTTAGGTCAGCTCAGCTGGTCTCAGTGGAGCTATGTCCCTTGGAAGCTCCATGAGTCACCGTGGCTGGCACTCCTCTGGGCAGCACATGGCAGGTGAGGGAATATTTCATGTCTTTGTCATCTGAGCAGAAGGTGGCTCATTTTTGGTGAGCCAGGAAAAGCCAAACTGGCTGAGATGGTTTGGATAAGTGACTTCTAAGCAGCAGTGTGTGAAGGCTGTAGGGATGCAGCTCTGTCCTGGCTAGCCTGTGGAGTCCTGGGACGTGTGTGCATGGCCTCCAGGTACCAGGGGTTTATTAATGGCCTTGAAATGCAGTAGCACTACTCAGAGCCAAGCAGATCCTCACACTGCCTACCCACACTCTGCCTGTCAGCAGCTGCCACAGCTCGGGGTTCTGGAGGGCTGGATCGCATCCCTGCCTTGCATTCCTTGGATACCTTTCAACAGGTCATGGCTTCCTTGGCTTTGGGCAGCTCTTGGGCTCACTCAGGCTCTTCCTGCTGTGCCCAGCTCATGATAGGCATTCTTGTCTGGAGAGGGATGTGCTGTCACTTGGGTCTGGGCTGCATGGATGGGAGCAGGCAGAATGTTGTGGGAGGCACGACTCAGGTGCATGTGATGGCAGAGGTGCTGGAGGGTTGGATGGCTCCTCCTCTGGGCTTGCTGCTAGGCAGCGGCAGAGGTCAGGGTCAGTGAAGTTAGGGAGAGAAGCCCACAGCAGGCACATTGCCTTGTGTTTAGGCTGGGAACACCAGATCAAGGTCAGAGGAGTTGGAAAGGCAGGAGCAATTGGCAGCTTGGGCATGGCTCTGTACATGGGCAGTGGGGCACATCTGCAGCTGTTTTGTTACAGACTCACTGCAGTGTTGGTGGCATGGGCTCTGGAGGCCCCTGCTCAAGGATGTCCCTCCTGGAGCAGGACTAGCCAAAGCATTAATAATCCACCTCTTGGTTCCCTGCAGGGCCACATGGTGCTGGCCATGTCCTTGCGTTCTCCTGCTCTCCTTCCCTGCCCGAGCCATGAGGCTTTTGGATTCAAGGGTGTTATGAGCTGGTGTTGTGCACCTGAGGTAAGAGGTCCATCATCTTAGCCAAGCATGGGCTGTAGGGTGAGCTGTCTCCAAGAGGGACAGTGTGTGGGGTTAGTGTAGCACCGGGGCGCTCAGCCATGGGGACATCCATGATGGAGCTCCCGCTCTGCATGGGGTGGGTGCGCTGGCACATGCCCTGCCCCAAAGAGGGGCTTTGGGGGACCCCTCTGCCATGTGCAGGGGGACAAGAAGTCCTTCTGGGACTGAACCTTTGCCTTTCTGAAATCCAGGCATGGGGCCAATGAATCACGCAGCAGCAGGGCAGCCCAGCAGGAAGCTCTGCCGGGTGCAGCTACCTCAGCCTCGTGGGCACCAGTGGCTTCCTCCCACCCACGTGGTGGTGGCCCTTGGCATTTCCATCATCAGCAAAGCCCTTCCGGTGCTCCTGGTGTCCCAGGCACAGTGTTTAATGAGGAGGGACAACGAGGGTAGGACATTCCTGCAGGAAATGTTGCTCCTCCATGAGCATGGTCATTCTCTGACCATGGAGTCTGAGAGCTGTGTCCAGCCTCTGCTCTCCTGTCTTTTCCCAAACTCAAGGACAACAATGTTGGGGTGTCGAGCAGTGGAGTTGGCAAGGATATAGAGGAGAAGGGTGACCATGAAGTCAAGGTGGTTGGGGAAGAAGCTGATGGTGTGGAGGTGTCCTCCCAAACACCTCTTGGGCCCCCAGAAGCCCCCAGGATCTTCAGTGAGGTGTGGCACTGACCATGGTAGAGTGATCTGCCCACGGTATCCCTGAGCAAACAGAGAGCATGTTGGAACAGGTTTCATAGAGTCATGGAATATCCTGAGTTGGAAGGGACACAAGAATCATCAAAGTACAACTCCTGGCCCTGCACAGGACACCCCAAGAATCACACCAGGTGCCTGAGAGCATTGTCCAAATGCTTCTGAAACTCTGGCAGGCATGACCACTTCCCTGGGGAGCCTGTTCCAATGCCTGACAGCTCCCTGGGTGAAGAACCTTCTCCTAACATCCAGCCTAAGCCTTGCTGGACACAGCTTCTTGCTATTCCCTCGGGTTCTATTGCTGGTCACCAGAGACAAGAGATTGGTGCCTGCCCTTCTGCTTCCCCTTGTGAGGAAGCTGTAGACTGCTATGAGGTCTCCCCTCAGTCTCCTCTTTTCCACGCTGATCAAGCCAAGTGACCTGCCTGCTCCTCGTATGGCTTCACTTCCAGGCCCTTCACCATGCTGGCAGCTCTCCTCTGGGCATTAAGAGGACCCCCAGGTGACGCTGGGCAGGTTTGGTGGCACTGGCACTGGTGCCATCTCCAGATGTGCTGCTGGTATATGGTGCCTGCTGGAGAAACCTGTCCCAGCATATCACACTTGTTCAATCAGCTTCCCTGAATGCTGCTGCTCAGGCTGACACTCGCAGCTCGATGCCTGAGGAGCATTGAGTTCACTCATTCCCAAGGGATATGTCAATACTGTCAATTGTGACACAGGCCTCTGTCAGGGAGAGGTCATGTTTTTATCAGGTCTTGCTAATCTCTATTTTCTCCCCACCTTTTTTCCCTGCCCATGCAACCCTCAGTGAGGTGCTCAGCAGTGATTTGATTGCTGTGGGGCAAAGGTAGGCTTTCCCGATGTTTATCAGAGCACAGGTACGTGAGCTGTGGGTCCAACCACGGTGGCCTGGACACCTCAAAACTTCTGCTTGGAGCAGGACAGGCTGTCCTGGACCTGGCCATGCTCACTTTGCCAGCAGTGCTGAATGTTGACCCCCAGCAGCCTCTGCAGGGGCTGGCTGGGGTGCGCAGGCTCGCCTGGGTCTCCCTGCAGAGTCCCCTGACCTCTCAGGTCCACGGTTCAGCTCAGGAGAGTGCAGAGAAGGGTAATAACAAGAGGGACATCCCAAGGTGGGTGCCAACACAGCTGGGAGTCATGTGGGTCAGCCAGGCTGGTTTCTCTGGAGCCAAAAGAACTGGAGCCAACCAGTCCTCAGAGCCTCACTTTTGTCCAAGTTGGAGGTTTCCCCAGAAAATTCTAATGGGGTTTTTGTCTGGGAGATTGAAACAGAAGGTTTTGCTTCCTTGCTTTGTCCTTGAGCAGTTCCATGGCTACCCCAAGCCCCTGCTTCCCCTTGAGGACCCTTCTTGTCCCCTGCCCTGTCTTGGCAGGGTTGCTCTGAGCACAGCTGGGCCAGCATGAAGACAGGGGAGCATGGAGGGGGCCCAGGAGAGGGGGGAAGGTGTGTGGGCAAGGTGCTCCACTCAGGGCTCCATGGAGACATTGCTGTCCTTCTGCACCAGCATGGTAAATCGTGGCTTTTGTCTAAAAAACACTCATTTTGTGCTGAAAATTCATCATGAGAGGTGCTGCTTTTTGTGACGAGGTGCCAGTGCCAGCTTGTCCAGTGTGCAGATGGGTGCTGGTGCAGCCGCCATGCCAAGGGGCAGTGTGGGCACACATGTGCAGTGCCTGGGCATGACACTTCCCACTGGTGAATCCTTCCTGTCACAGCCTCCCACTGAAGGGTGGGATGTGCAGATGTGAGAGGGGCAGAGGGCACAGGCTGATCCTTCCCAAACAGGCCAGAAGTGGAGGGGCAGCTCCTATCCCTGCGTGTCTGAGTGCTGATGCAGCAGCCTGGCAGTGTGTGGGTGTGCTGGAAGTGTGCTGCTGAGGCAGGGCACTGATGTTGGCCAAGTGGCCTCAAAACCCAGGGACTGTCTTGCAGAGCCCCACACAGCAGAGAGGGCACGTGTCTGATGGGACGGGATGTTGTGCTCAAGATTTGTGTTTTGAAACACAGCAAGGCAGAACCTTGCCTTGATCACAGGGGCCAGGATTAATTACAGTGTGAAGTGGGGATGGGTACACTCAGCTGGCATCTCAGGGAGGCTGGATGGAATGCCTGCATCCCTGAAGGTGCTGGGAATGAGTTAGGGCTCAGAGGGATGGACACACCCTTACATTACCCACTGGATTTCTTTGTTGTTTTCTATGCTGTTCAAACCAGGACTAATAGCCAGACCTGTTTTCCTGACTGTGCCATGAGTGGGGTAGCCATGGGGCAGGGGTTTCCATGGATGAAGAGCAGCCTACTCTGTAGGTACCAGTGCTAGCACAGGCACAGGACAGACTCTCTTGATGTGTAGGAAAGCCTAGGTGAGTCCCAAAAGTCTCTGACACTGGTGGGAAAATGTCAGACCTCAGCACCTGCCAGTGTTTGGTGAATGGGAACAGGAAGCCAGGAATTTCAGCATAATTTCATTATAAGGCAGAACCTGTATGAAGCCCTGCTTTCCTCACACTGCAGTGATCTTTGTCACTGAGCTTTGTCATCAGTGCCTGTGCAGCTCAGCTAAGTGCAAGTTCTCCTAAACCCAGCTTTAAGCTGCTCTCATAAGCTCTTACAGGTGGAACAGACCTGTCCAGGGAGCCTGGGGCTCATCCCAGCCAGCTAATGCATCTGACACAGTGCAACTCGCCTGGCCTGCTCCTGATTACAAAAACCATTCTTGGAAAGTTCCATTACTACTGGTTTTTGAACACATTTTTAAATACATTTTTTATTCTGGCTTGGACAGGCCTGCTCTACCTGCCCAGGTATTCTGACGGAGGAATGCTGAAGGGTCAGGCTTGGGGCAGTCATGCCTCCCGCTCCTGTGGACAGCCCTGGAATGGTTTCCGGAGCATGTGCTGCTCTCCCAGGTATCATTTGACACACAGACGTAAACACAAGTCTCACTGCTGAGGTCAGGAGGGAAACCTCTCAAATTGCTGTGCACCTCAGGGTCACATCACGAGTTTTCCTGCCTGGTTAATTCACTCCATGGGACGGATTTCCTCCTTCAGCGGATGGGCGTAGGAAGGAGCTTCCCTCACCCTGGGCACCTGCAGCAAACCTGTGTGGTGGAGCTGTTGCACGAGGCTCTGTCACTTGCTGTGGCTGCTGCCAGGCTGTGTGGCCTCCTGCCATCCCAGCCACACGTTGTGCCAGGTGTGTGCCAGCTGCTGAGTCCGCCTCTCACTTCACAAGCTCGCCTACCTCCGCCAGCCCTTGGCAGCTGCAGGAGTGTTGCCTTCAGGAGCTCTGGCTGCTGCTGGCAGCAGGCGTGGAGCTGTAGAGCCCAGGAACATGGTGACATATTCCAGCAGCCTCTCTCTATATGTGACCTCAGGAAGGCATGGAGACCAGCTCACAGTGCCTTGCAGAATCCAGCGTGGGAATACAGGCCACACCTGCTTTGGTCTCTCTCAGCAGGATGTGGTGCTGACACCCAAGGCCACAGGACCAAAACCCATATGAGCTGAGGCCACAGGGAGATTCTGGGAAGAGCTCCAGCATGTACCAGGAGCGTGCAAGGATCAACCACAGCCTCTAGCTCATCTTGCTCACCTCTGGGCCAGATAACAAGGAAAATTATGTGTCACATCCATGTCATGCTAGGGATCTCTCAGGTTTTGACCCTAAGTTAGTTGATGTGTGTCCTTTTGGCCTGGCAGGAGTGCCTGACAAACTAGAGACTTGGTCTGCCATGTGGTGACAGGCTGGGGAAAATGGGGTGACAGGGACCTCATGCAGTTCAACACAGGGAAGGGCAGAGTCCTGCACCAGGGCACGAACAGCCCCCCACACCAGTATGTGCTGGGCCACCCAGCTGGAAAGCAACCTGTCAGAGAAGGCCCTGAGGGTGCTGGTAGGGAACAAACTGAACGGGAGCCAGGAACACGCCTTGGCAGGGAAAAAGGCAAATGGTGTCCTGGGTGCAATTAGGTGAGGGCTGATAGCAGTCACAGGGGGGATCCTTCCCCTCTGCTCAACGCTGCTCGGCCCACACCTGGAGTGCTGCATCCAGCGTGGGGCTGCCCAGCAACAGGAGAGACACTGGAGAGCTTCCAGTGGGGGGCCACTGCGATGGAGAAGACCCTGGAGCATCTCTCCTGCGAGGAAAGGCCGGGCGCGCTGGGGCTCGTCCCACCTAGAGGAGGCTCGGGGGGTCGCGGGCAGGCCAGCACGGCTCGCTGGCCCCGGTAGGAAGCGTTTTAACTGCGAGGAGCTGTGAGGAGCCGCAGCCCCGAGCGCCCGGGTGTCCGGGCCGGGCGGTGCCGCGCGGGGGAGCTGCGCCCCCGCCAGAGGGACGGGGCCGCACCGGCCGGGAGAGCTGCCGGGCATCCCGGGCGGGAGAGCTGCCGGGCATCCCGGCGGGAGAGCTGCCGGGCATCCCGGGCGGGAGAGCTGCTGGGCATCCCGGCGGGAGAGCTGCCGGGCATCCCGGGCGGGAGAGCTGCCGGGCATCCCGGGCGGGAGAGCTGCCGGGCATCCCGGCGGGAGAGCTGCCGGGCATCCCGGGCGGGAGAGCTGCCGGGCATCCCGGCGGGAGAGCTGCCGGGCATCCCGGGCGGGAGAGCTGCCGGGCATCCCGGCGGGAGAGCTGCCGGGCATCCCGGGCGGGAGAGCTGCCGGGCATCCCGGCGGGAGAGCTGCCGGGCATCCCGGGCGGGAGAGCTGCTGGGCATCCCGGCGGGAGAGCTGCCGGGCATCCCGGCGGGAGAGCTGCCGGGCATCCCGCCGGGTCCGCCCGGGCACCCGCGCCCAGCCCCTGCGTCCCTCGGGAGCGGTCTCCGGGCGAGGGCGGTCACCAGAGACCCCAGCTGTCCCCAAAGGGCAGGATGTGCCGCCGCCTGTGCTGTGTCCCTGTCCCGCCGATCTCAGCACGGCCTGACATGGCAGTGAATGGCTCCCCGCATCCAGTGCCGGGGGCATCCCGGGCCTTAAGCCTCCCACCGCCACACCCGTGGCCTGGTTTGACCCGCAGTGTCTCCCTGCTGCAGGGCCCCCGCACAAGGCTCTGCCCTCGCAGGGGCCCAGACAAGCACAGGGAGGTGAGGCACTAAGGACATGCTTTCAGGGGGCAGGTTTTTGCACTCACGGCTCCAGGCACAGACATGCTCGTTTCCTATCTAGAGACTGTTAAACTCCCTTTTCCCCATGGTGATGGTGATGGTTTTTCTTGTAGCACTTTGAAGAGCATTGTCTACCTGCATCCTCGGGCAGCCCTGGCTTTGCTCAAGCTCAGTAACACAGAATGGGGTCAGGCATGGGGATGCTGGGGCCTCCTGCTTGGAACAAAGTTTGGGCCAGCCTCCATCAGCAAGACAGAAAAGCCAGAACCACACCTTCTTGCTCTGCTGTCCTCCTCAATCTGTGGATTTGTCTTGTTTTTTTCTTGAAGGAGGAATGTTCAGACTCTAGAGATTACTGCTCTGAACCCAGAGTGTCTGTCAATTTCTCTCCGTGCCCCCAAAGGACAACCTTAACCCCATCTTTAACCCAAACTAAATATCACCAGAAATGCTTTCTTCCCCTTAGAAAGAAAAGAAATCAACAGGGGATGTCAGTAACGTATGAAATATTTCCTTTTAATTTTGAAATACTGTGGTTGATTTGTTTTCCATTTTTCCAGGCTTTGAAAGTGATCATTAGGAAAAGGCCTCCACAGACGCTGTTTGCTGTGGCAGCTCTCAGGGCTGGTCTCACTGCCAGCCCTGGCAGTACCATGACTGCACGGGGGTCTGGTCCTCTGGGCCAGGCTGGGGGCTCCAGAAGCCCTGGTCTGGCAGCCTCAGGACAGCCTGTGCTGACAGATGGAGTAGCTGCCCTCAGGGAAGTTGAGCCATGGAAACAGAAGTGAAGGAGCTGATGCTTAAGGGACCTATTGTCCTTGAGACAGGCTGCTGGGGGAGGCTTTTACAAATGCCTTTTTTCCTCCCACTGCTCTCCAGTTGACCAAAGGTTGGCTGTCCTCCTCCCAGCCTCCCTGGTTGCTTCCCCTCCTGCTCTGCTCCACTCAGCCTTGCTGCAGAGCCCACACGGCCCTGCCCCCTTCTCCACAGGCTTCCCTTCCCAGGGAGGCCAGAGGAGAGGGAGGCACAGCGCCATCCCGCACGAATCCTGAGGTCAGCATCTTCTGCCATCTGCTGTGCCACAGCCACTTCCTCTCTCACACAAGATGTTTTCTTCGTGTCTGGCAGCTCCATCCCCACAGAGTGACCGTGGGAGACAGTGGTGGGATGGAGGAGCTGGAGTCCCCCTAAGGAGGGTGCCTGGTCCCAGGGCTGCAGGCACCAGGTTTGGGGTGGTTTTGGGATGCGGGTGCATTAGGGACTGGGGGTGCTTGGCTTGTGCACAGCCTTGCTTCAGCAAGAGCTTACGTGGTCTCTCGTGCCACTTGCTGTGTGTGTGACCTCTGCCTGTGACCCATGGGCATGTTCTGAGGAAAATGTGAGCCCATGCCATAGCTGGGACGTGGTGCTGGCCTGCGTTGGTGTGTTTATAGGCGCATCTCAGTCTTCCTTCCGCGTCAGAGAGGCCCAGCCATAGGCATGGCAGTGCAGACACCTCCGCAGCGGAAGATGCTGTGCCTGTGCTTTCCCTGGGAACAGGGTGTCCAGAACATTTCCGTTTGGCAGGAGGTGCAGAAGGATACAGGACTGCCAGAGCGTGGCCGCTTCCCAACGGCGTCAGCCTGAATTTCGGTGAGCACACAGAGGTCTGCACTCATGGCTGGGAGCCTGCCTTGGAATACGCTGCTTGCGTGACCCCAGTGTGTGCAGTGTGACTGGAGAGCCACGGTGTGCCGTGCCATGCCATCGGGAACATTTCCCTGTCACCCAGAGGATGGAGGGTGATAGACAGGCTTTTCTGGAGATGGAAAAGGAGCCAGGCAGCCCCTAAGGATGGCTTTCCGTCCGCCCCCAGCTCGCTGGCACACAGCAGGAGGTGGGATGCGCAGGTCGGCCGGCTGCTGACCGGCAGCGCAGGCCCTTTGGGGAAGTGGCTGGCGGCTCCTCAGAGCAGCCCCACGTGCGGGGGCTCCCCGCAGCCTGCTCCGGCGGGCGATGCCCGAGTGCCCCCCAGGGCCAGCAGCGGGCTGGGGCCGCGAGGAGCCCCCGCCGCAGGTGGGAAGCGCCGCCCGGGACGGCCCCGGTCCCGCCCCGCCGCCCGCTCGGCCCCGCCCGGGGCTCGTCCCGCCGCCGAAGGGGAAAGGACCGGGAGAGTAGCGGAGGGAGGATCGGAGGGTGGGAGGGAGGACCGGGAGGGACGGCAGGAGGAGGAGCGGGGCGGGAGCCCGGGCCGGCCCCGCCCGCCCCGCCGCTCCGCACCTGAGCGAGCAGCGGCGGCTCCGCGCCGGCCCCGGCCCCGGCCCCTCCGCCGCCCGCCCATGGCTCGGCCGCTGCCGCTGCTGCTCTGCTTGGCCGCGCTGGGCGCCGGCTGCCGGGCAGGGACCCCCCCCGCCGGCACGGCCGGGCCCTCCGCCGAGCCGCTGCAGGACGAGGCGGACAACCAGGAGAACATCCTCTCCCAGGTACCGCCGGGGCTGCGGGGCTGCGGGCACCTCGCGGGTGCTGCACCCGCGGCGTGGGGCTGGGCACTGCCGGGAGGTGCTGTGCGCACCCTGAGGGGTGCTGCGTGATGCTGGGTGTTGTATGTGCTCGACAGAGCTGGGCGATGATGAGTGTACACTGTTGGCGGTGCTGGGCGATGCTGTGCTCGTCCTGGGTGGTGCTGGGTGTACACTCTCGGTGGGGCTGGGTGATGCTGTGCACTCGCCCAGCACTACTGCCGAGCACTGGAGGAAGTTTATCATCTGGCGCTCAGTGAAATCACTGAAGCCCGTCTGGGAGCACTTCACAGACTCCATCCTATCATTTTTCCGGGGGAACTCAGAAAAAGGGGAACTCCTTGGGAGGAGAACTGGTGGAGCCTCTTTGTGTGCCGAGGGGAGGGATCCAGGCTCTTTCCCTGCCAGTGGGATGCGGTGGAGGTTTCTGTTAGATTTGGCTGATCAGGCTGTGTGTTATTATCTGCCCTCGGAAATGGCTAACGCAGAGACTATTGGAAACGTACCGCCAAAGTTATTTTTGTGCTTGGGCTTTCAGAAGCGCTGTCTGCAAATCTCCGTAAAGGAAATTCCTGGCATTGTATAGGGCTAATCAGAAGTACTGCTTCACCACCAGGTTACACTGCTTATATAGGGTGGCTTTCAGTCCCTCTTCCAATGTACCCTTACTCTGCTGGTAAAACAGTCTTGCTCTGGATAGCAGGTGACTTATTTGGTCTTTTGGACATTGAGCATTAAAAGAAAGCAGGATGGGGTTTGTATTTAAAATTATTGTATTTAAAATTTAAATTTTTCATTCTGCACACAGTGGAATAAAAAATACCCGGTTGGAAGAAGCCAGTTTTTATTCCCCTGGTAGGCAGTGATTAGCTCTGCGCTCTCTAGAAAGCTCCTTGGCTGGCAGATTCTGGAGAAGCTGGCCAGTTTCCTCGAGGCTCAGGGTATCCAGAGTGTCCTTGTTTGGACCTTGAGCTCTGGGCCGTGCTTGTCCCTGGCTGTGCAGGCAGAGGACGGCAGGTTTGCTAACTGCTGGTGACCTGTGCTCAGCTGTTAGGTGACTACGACAAGGTGAAGGCGGTGTCCGAAGGCTCCGACTGCCGGTGCAAATGCTTGGTCAGACCCCTGGGCCGCGGCGCCTGCCAAAGGATTAACGAAGGCGCTTTCAGAGCCGAGGATTTTTACACGGTGGAAACCATCACGTCAGGACCCAGCTGCAAGTGTGCGTGCGTGGCCCCCCCCTCGGCCCTCAACCCTTGTGAGGGCGACTTCAGGCTGAAGAAGCTGCGAGAGGCAGACAGCAGCGACCTGAAGGTAGGAGAGCAGCTTGAGCTCCTGACACTTTGGGGACAAGGAGATCTTTTGAAGCCTTTTCTTTCTGAGCTTTTTCTAAAAAAAACCTTTATTTCCTAACATTTTTTTCCCTAAACCATCTCCTAGTTATATTTATATCTGCATGTTTGATATAAAAATCAAGCTCATCTTAAGGGATTGAGTCGAGCAGCTGCAGTGGATGATTCACTCAATTCATCCCGTGCTGCCTGGGGTTCACCGTGGCTTTCTGTGCTGAGAGCCCAGTAGGGACTGGGCTGCTCCCTGCCCTTTGTCCAGCTCCAAATGTCCCTGGAGGACAGCTCTGATCCGCTCAGCAGTTGCCAGGTCTTTTTTCTGTTGCAGAGAGGGACTCCCAAGGACCCACGCAAAAAAGCTGTTTTGGCTTCCATGGGCCAAAAGCTGCTGATGCGTCAGCATGAGGGTGTGATGCACAGCTGGCTGATGGCAGGATGGATTTGTTGTTTTAAATGCTGACACTCCTCCACTATTTAGTATTTTGTCTCTCTAGTAATGTATACCTCTTTTCCAAACGTGACAGTGTTTGTTTTAAGTACTCCTGACTTTTACTGGATGCTGGTGTGGCAGCTGGCAGCAGCCCCTGCTGAATTTTCCAGTTTGCTACCAATGTAAGGCAGCAGAAAGTGCCACTGGCTTGGTCCAATCCTGGGGAGCCCCTGGAGCGGAAGGTTGAGTGCTGGTGGCACTGGTGGCCCCGGATCCCTCTCAGGTGGGAAGGCAGGCGGCACGCGAGGCGCTGTGGGGCAGCTGCCACCGAGGCCACCACGATGGGCTTGTTCTAATTAATTTGGAGCTTGACAATGTGTTTCATCTTGTCGGACTGCAGACAGTTAGCAGCTTCTTGTCCAAGCGCCCCTGCAGCTAGGGAAGATAAACAGACACAGGCAGACAATCCATCATTCCAGGGGAGGAGGAGTCCCAGTCTGGAGTTGTTTGGTGGTCCCTCGTCTGGGGGAAAGCCAGGAGGTCCCACGTGGCCTTAGATGAGAGTCGTGAGCTCTCTGCGGTTAGGGGAGGGACACCCCCCGAGGTGACAGAGGCACCGCTGTGGTCCCTTCCCGGAGGCAGGCAGAGCTCCTGCACCAGCAGCTCCCTGAGCTCTGCAGAGCCGGTCAGCCTGCAGAAGGAGCAGAGCGGCGTGCCTGGCTTTGCCCTTGGCTCCGGCTGCTCTTCCCACTGGGGAGCTGCTCACAGCCAGCTGCGGTGTGAAAGCCTGTCCTCTAGGAACTGGCCCCGGCTCCCCCGCTCATTTCGCAAGGACTCGCAGCCAGGCGATTTCACAAGGTTTATCCAAACACACACACACGGGGGTTTTGTTTTCTGTGCCACCAAGGTCCATCCCAGGAGCTGGGCAGCAGGATTGCTTTCCCTCCAAGCACAGAGCCCCTCCTGGGGTCGGAATCACTGGGAACAGCTGCTTCTTGTAGGAGAGGCTGGGAAGTAGTAGAGGACACAGCTCCAGTTCTTACGCCACTCATGAGGAGCAGCTCCCACAACTCCTCAGTGAGGGACCGGGTGAGGCTATTCCATAGCTCTGAGCAGTCCCAAAGGGTTTTACTTTCTTTGCTGGTCCAACCAGCACTGCTCTTGCCCAGTCCAGCAGCAGGAATGGCACTGGGTCATTTGTATGTTGTGTTTTACCAGACTTTCTTATGATCTGACACAAAAGCCCTGGGTACTCCACGTGTGGGAGAGCTGTGGGAAGTTCCCTCCCTTGGGTGGGCTGGAGGATGAGTCCCTGAGGGAATGGTGAGAAAGAGAGAAAAATCCAGGCAGCAGGAACATAGCCCTGGGCAACCAAACTCAGTTGAATGGCTGCACTGGTCTTCCCAGCTGAAGGTTTCAGTCCCTTTCAGACCTTTCTCAAGGTCCACTGGGAATTCATGGACCATCAGACCACTGAGAGCCAAAGTCCACAGTGGGTGAAGGGAAGGCAGCAGTGAGTTGATAGGAACATCAGTGTGGTCTTTAGGGGAAGGTCAGCATGGTGCTGGCCAGGAGGAGCATAATCTCAGACCTATTTTTGTGAAATTGCAGCATGCTGCCTGTAGGCACAGTGGGTGTTGTGGGGGTCTTGGTGCAGAGACAGTGCGAGGAGGCTGTGTTCAGGATCGTTTGGAAGGAGGTTAATGCAGTCTGCAACCTTTGTGCACTGATGGAAATTCTCCAGCCTGGAGGGAAAGCGCTGGTCTCCAGTGGCTGTCTGGCAGGCTCTGTGCATTGTATCGGTCGTCTCCATCCAGCTCTCAGTGGAAAGTGGATGCATAGCCATAAAACAGCTCTTGTCTCTTAATGCTGCCATTTTATCTGGCCCCAAAAAATCTTTCCTTTGCTGTCAGCTCCACAGGGAGACTGCAGAGGCCGGGGTGGAAACTCCAAGTGCTGCCAGCAGTGCTGCCTGTGATTCTCCCATATTTATGAAGCTCTGTTGACCAGTTTGTAGCTGCTGGGAGAAAATGTCACCACCCTGTAGTAATTCCTATGCATTGAATATCCTGCTCAGCCTTCGGGGCTGTGAAGTCTGCAGCACCACGCTGGACATGTGGGACACATGGGACTAGGGGGAGGTGGCCCAGGAGCACTTCCCACCAGTCCTGCCATGCTCAGTGTTGTCCTCTGTGGAGCAGCACCAGAAACTGGACAAAATGCAGAACAAGGGCATTGCTGTCCAGATCCCCAGGAATGGTGACCAAGGGCTGGTGCTGGCAGGACACGGGCACAGGACTGACTTAAATACAGTGTCTGTGAAATGGGTGGCTGCAGAAGAGGGCAGCATCCCTTTGATAAAATTGTTCTCCAGGAAGGGAACTGCTGCCAGGCTGGCACCGAATTTCTATTTCTTCACTCTTGCAATTTGGGAGTATTTTAAAATATTTTAACAAGTTTCTTCTTGTTCCAGGAAAAAGAGCACAGGATGGCACAAACTCAGAGTCTGATCTCAAACTGAGCTGCCTTTTTCTTGTTGCCTCTTTTGCTGGCAGTCACGTCACTGGTGGAGTAGTTAAGCCTTTGGGCTTGTGGGAGAGCCTGCCTAGAGCTGGCAAAGAGAGCAGCATTTTACCTTGCTCTGCTACTAATCCCCAGCACCCAAAGCGTGCTCCTGAAGCCCTGAGGCTCTGTAGAGGTGCCGTGTGTTGCTCTGCATGCCGTGCTCTGACCAGGGCAGCAATGCAACAGGGAAAACTTGCTTTCTAATCAAAAACCACTCAGATGGGTGCACCGCCCTTGATTTTCCAGCTGAGGAAACTCTGTGGGGTGTGTTACAGCAAGTGCTGCCGCCTGACTCTGTTCTCTCCTTGCCTTGCAGCTCTCCTCCATTGTCGAGATGCTGGAAAGTGCCTTTTATGGCTTGGACCTTCTGAAGCTGCACTCAGTCACAACCAAGCTGGTGGGGCGGGTGGAGAAGCTGGAGGAGGTGAGTCCTGCTCTCAGTGTCCTTGCCCTTGGTGGGACTCCTATCAAGTTCCTGCTGCCTTTGGTGCATTTAGAGCCGCGTTGCTTGGGAAGAAATGTTAATTAAACATTTGGCTGAAACTAAACCAGACCAGACTTGGATGTCTGAACTAGACCGGACCACAGGCAGTGCCCAGTGCATCCCCCACCCCATCAGCCTTGCCTGACCCTCTCCAGCTCCCCCAGTCCCTCAGGGCCTGGACTGGGAGCAGGATCCCAGCTGTGGCCTTACCAGGAGCAGCATCTCCTTTGGGTCAGAAGGCCCTGCTGTTAAGTTTTTCCTCCTCTCGGTTTTACTTGTGTGCTGGTGCGATGGTTGCTCTCAACCAGGAGCTTTTGTGCTGTTCGATGTGGGGGCGAGAGGTTCAGGACTGGTGAAGGGGTACACTCAGCAGGACTGTGGGGAGCCAAGGAGCTCAGATTCCTGAAGGACCAAGTTACGTCTTGGCCTGTATTAAAAAAGAGCAGAGCCCTCAACCTTCCTCTTTATTTTAGAGCAGACTTCCAGTGAAATAATTTTCACTTCCATACAGTTTAATATTTCTTTGGCTAGCACAGCGTAGGGTTTGCAGTTTAAGCTGTGCTCAGCTATGTAGACACAGGTTGCCAGATTAAATACTGGAGTTTTCTCCCGTGGTCCATATCTGGGACGGTAATTCCACATTCTTGTTGGAGTGGAGCAGTCCTGTTCATCTCCAGCCAGGAGGCGAGAGGCAATGATTTATAAAGCCAAAATTCTGCTTGCAAAGTGTTTTGGGAAGGCACGGTGTGCTCCATCCTGAGGTCAGGAAGGAGACAGCTGAGGGGAGCACGCTTGCCTGGGGGGCTCTGGATTTCCAAGCATGGAAATTGACCCAAAAGGGGTTTTGAGGTCTGAAAATAACAAAGCACCAATGTTCCCCTTTGCAGTCCCACCCTCTTCCTGTGGTTCAGTGTGTTCTCCAGTCGTTACTTGGGTTTGCCAAGGGATTATTTCAGGTGGGGTTATCACTGCACTCTGCTGCAGTACCACAGTGGCCCTGCCTACCAGCCAAATTCTGCAGGGGGGTTCAGAGCCAGCAACGCTGGTGGCACACTGGGCACGTGGGGTGACCTTTGCAGCCTGGTCACTCTGCTCACAGCCTGTTGCAGGGAGGCAGATGGGCAGAAAGCTCAGTGGGGCTGAAGTACTTTGGCCAGAGATGGAGCTGTAGAGGTGTAGGAGCTGGGAATTCACAAGCTGGGATCTTTAATTTCCCAGAAGTGTGGCTGCAGGACCATGTAAAAGCAGCTGAAGCTGCCTGCAGGCACTTGGACAGGATGGAGGAAGACAGGAAAGGCCTGGGTTAGAAGGAGATTGCCCAGTGCTCCGGGGCAGAGCCGAGGTGATGCAGGCAGCAGGTGTGAAATGCCTCCTGCTGCTGGCTTAGCATGGAAATTCCTGTTGGGAGGATGTGGAGGAGGATCACACCCTGCATCAGCCTTGGGGTCTGACACAGTGGACAGCTGAGATGCTGAACTGGAGCCTGGCATGGCTTCAAAGCGTCGCCCTCCCAGGCGGGTGTGCTTTTGGCAGCTGCTCCCCGGCGCAGCAGCTGAGCAGCCTCCAGCAGCATCACAGGTCAGGCTTTGGTGCTGCTTCTCCACTCAAGGGGAGGCAAATTCTATCCCTAAGCAGGTCATAAGCCAAACATTACACAGGAGAAGCGATAAGGGCACAAGGCTGTTGGAATCAGTCATCCTCTCCAAAGGAGGATGGTGTTGAAAGCTGCTCCTGGGGGAGCATTGTGAGATCCCCTGTCGCTCTGCTTACTGCGGCAAAACGCTTGCTGAAGCATCCCTGCGTCATTGGACTCGGCCTCCAAATGTCCTGGTAAATCTGTGTGTCTCATGACTCCTGGGTAAAGACTGGGAATTCAGATGCCTGTGGAGGGAGCTGGGGGTTAACCCCTCTGTTTTTGCAGAGATTAGAGGGTTTCATGAGTTCTATCCAGTATAACAAGGTATTTTAGACAGATGGTGTCGGTAGAGGGAAGGAACCCTCAATCCTTGGTCCATGGAGTGCCTTGTCTAGCAAGGCAGCTCCTCTGCTTTGTCTTTAGCTCACAGCTGTCGCATCAGCTGGCAATTCTGAGGTCACAGATGGAGGTCACGGTGGGTTTTAGGAGAAATTAATGGCAGGACAGATTGTAAATGAAGGATCAGGGTAGCCACCCCCAGTGCCTGTGCTAAAGTGCTTTGACTGATGTGCCACCTATCCAAAGCAGTTGCTGTTTGATGTGTAGAAGCCGAGTGATGAGCAGAGACTGCAACAATCCTTTGGGTCCAGGCTGGGGGACTGAGAAGGGCAAGGGGTTTTGCCTGCTGGATGAGCTGCAGCCAGCCCCAGCTCCCTCCTGGTCACTTGACAGCTCTCTGAGGGTCACTGGCTCTTGTCCTGTCCCCAGATTCTCAGATTCTGTGGGAGCAGAGGGTGTTGGGGAGGAGCAGTCCCTGAGTGCTGGCACTGTGTGGCCAGGCCAGGAAACTGAGATTAATAAATGCAAGATGAACTTGCTGCCACAGGCCAAGGACACCAGGATGACTAAAGGTGTTTCAGCTTATCTTTTCCTTCTGTGAGCTGGTGAGTGTGGCTGAAGATGGGGGTTGAAGAACCTCAAGGCCACTCTCCTGCTCCATGGGAACCTGTGGCAAAGTGTGGATCTGGGTTGTGCACACCAGGGATGGAGTTCCTGGATCCCACTGGGGTCAGGGGCATCTTCTTAGCAGCTGAAGTGCCCAGCCCCGTGGAGAATCCCCAGCAATGAGCCCAGGATGGCAGCACAGAGCTCCAGGGCTGTGGTTTGGGGGCCGCAGAACATCCCTTGTGGTTAAGTGGGGTAAAGTCTCCTCTCTCTCTTTTCTAGGGCATGTCCAGGAACTTCACACAGGAAGGCCAGAGGGCAGGAGCCAGCGGGGAGGAGGATCTGCAGGATCCCCCTGGCAGGGAAAACTGTTCCAGCCTCCTCACCAACAGCCTGGCCGACATTGAGAGCTCTCTGCAGCGGGATGCTGAGGCTGCCTACACTCACTCAGAGGTACAGCCACGCAGGCACAGCTCGGTGTCACTGCTGCTGCTCAAGCCAGCCCTGGGCTGTCTCCTGGATGTGGCCACTAGCCTGGGGTGGTTTTCTCCGTGGCTAGAGCGACCCTGTTTGTGTGCCCCCGACTCCAGTCTGTGTGTCTCGGCACAGCCCAGCTGCTGCTGGGACGGGATGTAGGTGGAAACAGAGGGAGGCTGCTCCCTCGGCCTCCCCCCTTCCCACGGGGCTGTTGGTTTTCGAGGTCAGCGGTGGCTGAGCTGCTTGGAAAGCGTGATGTCATTGCGGGGCCGGCTGGGAAGCGGTGGGAAACTCAGAGCCTTTGATTAGAAGGGCTTGGGGCTCGGTGGAGGGACAGCCTGTCGCCTGCCTTCCCTCCCTCCCTCCCTGCCAGGCAATTACCCCTCCACCGCCAGCCCCTGCGCCTGGCCGGCTCCGGGCAGAGGCTCGGGCATCCTTCTGGCCCTGGCATCCTCCTGGCTCGGGCACCCAGCACCACACCGTGGGGTCTGCCCAGCAAGGGGACATCCTCTGCCTGCAGCAGCACTTTCTGTGCAGCCTCAGACAGGGGTGAGCAGGGTGTTTTGGGAAAAGTCCTGTCCAGGGTGTCCTGAAGTTCTTGCTGCTTCAGTGGTGCTATCTAGGATGGCCCGTGCTCCTCCGATCCCTGCTGGGCGACTCCTGGAGCATCCTGCCCTCACCCCAGTGTCCTGCTACAGGGCAGTGGGATGTGTCTGGCGGGGGGGACAGTTAGTGTGTCATTTCCAGCTCAAACAGGGGTGCTCAGCTCCAGAGGATGGCAACAGCCTGCACTTGACCCCACCCCTGCGCTGCGGATGCTGTGGGGATGGGCTCCCCGAGCCCTGGTGGGGTCAGGGCTGGGCTCCCACACGCACACTGTGTCAGCAGGCAGGGAAGTGGCACCAGCCGTGCCGTGCCGTGCCGTGCCGTGCCGTGCCAGCGCTCTCTGCCCCAGGGAGAGCCGTGCCCAGGCGGGGTGTCCGGCCATGCTCCCAGCCCCACTCCCCTGCTCCCCACGCCGTGAGCTGAGCAGCTGCTGCCTGCTGGAGAGGAGCCAGCCCCGGCCAGGCAGGGGAGCGGAGCGTGGGGCTTTTATTACCCCGAGTGACCTCATTTCCCAATATTCCCCTTTTCTCGTTGCTAATTGCAGCAGGGCCCATCTTCTCAGCCAAATGGGCACGGCTTCAACCCTCGGGCTGGCTTTCCGATTTCCTTTAATGAGATGAAATCCTTCAGACCTGAGCTGCAGCAGCTGGTGCCTGCCCCGGGGGCTTCCTGGTCCTTGCCTCGGAAGGTTCCCGCTCCTGCTGGGAAGGTGCCTTCAGCCTCTCTGCCCTGTGAGAGCTCAGTGCACATTGCACACTCTGCAGATCAGCTGCTGGAACCGGCCCCTGGCATGCCAGGGGGTGAGCCCTGCTCTCCCTGCCTGCCCTGCATCCCTGAATCCCACAGCCTGGGCCTTATGGACCCCTGAGTCCTGGAACAGCAGGGTGGCACCAAGGATATGGAGGAGCAGCTCTGCTGTCTCCTGGAGGGTTTCTCGTGGCAGAATGGACTGAGGGAGACCCTGAGGAAGGAGGGAGCTCAGATCCTCCTACCCAGCATGGGGCTGCGCAGCCTGATCTGCCCTGTCGCCAAAACATGGTGTTTCTGGTAACAACCTCCTGTGTCTCTTCCAGGGAAAATATGAAGAAAGATTCCTGAAGGATGAAACTATCTCCCAGCAGATCAACTCTGTGGAATCCCTCTCGGAGCTGCACCTCTCTCTGGAGGACAAGAAGCCTGAGCAGCTCTTGCAGAGGAAGCTGCGGGTGAGGAGCCGGCCTCCTTCCAAGCCCACCATTGTCCGAGGGGTCACCTACTACAAAGCCCAGTCCACCGAGTCAGAGAATGACATCGAGGAGCAACGTGAGTTGGGTATGCAGCCATGGTTGGTGGGATGGCTGGCTGTATCCTGCCGCAGACCAGTGCCTCATCCCCTGGGAATGTGTGCGCAAAGCGAGTGGGAGCAGCAGGGGGAGGTGGGACAGCTGGTACCTCACTGCTGTGCAGCCTTTGAGCTGTGTCTGTGGAGCAGTGAGGCATTGTTATTCCATGGAAAATCACTGCTAGCTAAGGAAATAGGTCACTGCTTTGGTTCAAAACACCCAGCATCAACACCTTTCCAGAAGTAAATGGAGGTTTATTAAATGTGTTCGTGTTTCAAATCTGCCTGCCCAATGGCATCCCGTGAGGTTTGTGCTGTGGAAGGCAGCTCGGAGCTCACAGCCCTGGCTGTGGTGGGAGCAGGGGCTGAGCCCTCAGAGACCCACAGAGTGGGCAGCATGGGCAGAAGGACAAACACCCTCGCTGTGCAAATTGACTTAGCAGAAAGGTTGTCCAGCCCTGCCCTGCAGGGGGGGCTTTGTGAGCCCCTGGACATGAGGAGGAGCAAAGGGTGCCCATCCTGGCTGGGGAGCCCCAGTGGTCCCCGTGGCCTGCCTGAGGTACCTGCTTTGGCATCCCGGGTTAGGTAGGTGGGATCTGGTTGGGAATGAAGCTGGGTCTCCATCCTGCCCAATCAGTCTCTGGGATGTGTCAGGGCAGAATTGCTCTCCATCACCTCCTGCTCTCCCAGCCTGAGGTGGTGGATGTGGCTGTGATGGTCTCGCTCACCTCCTGACACGGGTGCTGTCAGGCTGTGCAGTTCAGCTCTTCTCTGAGGGGACATGGAGAGGGATTTAGTTCCAGACAGCCTGCAGGGGTGGGCAAGGAGCCAGCTGGAGGGGCTGTGGGGGATTGGCTCCCCTCGCTGCGGGGCTGACCCCTGTGCCTGTGTTTGGCAGCGGACGAGCTGTTCAGCGGGGACAACACGGTGGACCTGCTGATCGAGGACCAGCTCCTGAGGCCCAGCAGCAGGGCGGGCGAGGCCGTGAGGAAGCCCTCCCCGGTGGGGTGGCCGCCCACCCCTGGCAGCACTCCCACCACCCTGCCAGCCGCTGGCACTGCTGTGACGGCCACAGTGCCCCCGTCCCCTGCCACACCGGACCCCACCGCTGTGAGCTGGCTGACCCCCACCCCAGAGACCGTGACTGCCCCGGCAGGGCTGGTGGAGGAGGGGACCCCACAGCTAGCGGCAGCCTTGGCCAGCACAGTGGTGGCCACAGCCACGGAGAACCTGCCCGTGGCCACCCCCACTGGAGGCTGGAGTGACATGGAGAGCAGCCCAGGAGCTTGGGTACAGGCGAACACCCCCGCAACACCGGTCAGCCCGGCCATCCCTGCCACCCCAAAGGAGGGCCTGGAGGAGGAGGACATCAGGAACATCATTGGTGAGTGCCTGCAGGTCCTGCACCCATCCAGCTGTGTGTGTGGGGGCTGGCTGGTGCCCACAGTGTGTCCTGCTAAGCAAAGCATACCTGGATTTGGTTGCAGGTGGGAGGTGTCATGGAGATGGTGGCTGGGCAGCACTTCACTGGGGTGCCAAGTTTACTTATGAACTCTGGAACCTACTGGAGTTTCCTCCCACCTTTAGGGGCTGGGCTGGGCAGGGCAAAGAGACAGGACCTGAGGCAGGCAGCAGCCTCAGCTGGAGCAGGAACATGGCTGAGGCTGTGGGGAGATGTTTGCGGTTGAAGCTACACCAGGACGGCAGGGGGTACCTGCTGGGTGAGGAAGGGGCTGGAGGGGGGTGATGCCTCCAAGGTCAATGTGGCCACCCTGCCTCTGGCCTCACAAGCTGCCCACGCAGGGCGCTGCAAGGACACACTGTCCACCATCTCGGGGCCCACCACCCAGAACACCTATGGGCGCAATGAGGGAGCCTGGATGAAGGACCCCCTGGCCCGGGAGGAGCGGATCTATGTCACCAACTACTACTACGGGAACACGCTGGTGGAGTTCAGGAACCTTGACAATTTCAAGCAAGGTGGGTCTGCACTGTCTCTGATAGCATGCTAGCCACTACTCAGCTGATCCAAGTAGCATGCTCATTCCTGGGGATACTACATCGTGGGGGGATGATCTGTCTGGGGACCGTCCCCTCTAGGGTGCTGGCACCTGACATGGGGGGTTCAGAGCATGGGACAGGTCAGGCTGTGGCTGGTGGCCAGGGAGGGAGTGCAGGCAGAGCTGGAGGCAGAGGGTGCTGAGGCATGGCCACCCGCCCCACAGCAAAAGGAGGGTCTCACCAGCCAGTGTCTGCCCTGCAGGTCGCTGGAGCAACTCCTACAAGCTCCCGTACAGCTGGATTGGGACAGGGCATGTTGTCTACAACGGCTCCTTCTACTACAACCGGGCCTTCACGCGCAACATCATCAAGTACGACCTGAAGCAGCGCTACGTGGCTGCCTGGGCCATGCTGCACGATGTGGCCTACGAGGAGTCCACCCCGTGGCGGTGGCGAGGCCACTCGGATGTGGACTTTGCTGTGGACGAGAATGGCCTGTGGGTTATCTACCCGGCCATCAGCTATGAGGGCTTCAACCAGGAGGTGATCGTGCTGAGCAAGCTGAACGCGGCTGACCTCAGCACCCAGAAGGAGACCACGTGGCGGACGGGGCTGCGGAAGAACTTCTACGGGAACTGCTTTGTCATCTGTGGGGTCCTTTATGCAGTCGACAGCTACAACAAGAGGAACGCCAACATCTCCTACGCCTTTGACACGCACACCAACACGCAGATCATCCCCAGGCTGCTCTTTGAGAACGAATACTCCTACACCACGCAAATAGACTATAACCCCAAGGACCGCCTGCTCTACGCCTGGGACAATGGCCACCAAGTCACCTACCATGTCATCTTTGCCTACTGAGACCCCCCACCACAGTGGGGCACTGCGAGCCAGGGGCCACCAGCACCTTTTATTATTATTTTTATTGTTATTATTGTTATTTTGTACAAATTGAAGAGTAAATGATGGGTTTTGTTTCAAGCTGGTTTTTCATGGCGGATTGTAGATCAATCCCCAGGCCAGAACCACCTCCTTCGTCTTTGCTGTATCCTTGCTTCTGATTTTCCTTCCCAAGGGAAGGAGGTTCTCCTTTGGAAGGGCAGCCCCGGCTCTCCTGCCCAGGGAAGAGGAGGTGGCCCAGCCACAGTCCTCCTGATGATGTTTTTAGCTAAAGATGATCAGCAAGACACCCTGAACCAGTGCAAAGCTGCACGCACCAGGTCCCAGCGGGATGCTGATGCCTGCCTGTCCTGGTGGAGGACCTGCATGTCCCATGGGAATGTCCCGTCTCTCAGGACCATCTTCCCAGCTGGCGGCCAGCAGGCCCTTTGGAGATCCTGCTGTACAACGGGGCTGTGAGCACAGCTCCAGCAGCCCCTGGTGCTGGTACTTACACCGAGGACTGTCCCCTCCAGCCGGGGCTCTGCTCTTTGCAGGCCGCTCTGGGGGCTGGGCGCACCCTGAACCCTGACTCATGCCTGGAGGGAGCTGGCGGCGGGAGGGGGATGCTGTAAATACGTGTAGATGGCTTTTGTTTGTTCATTTTGTAACCCAAAGTAGTCCCCCTTGGCAGTTGCTGGGTGAAGGCTCTACTCAGCTGGGTGCTGGGCTGCCTGGGCACGGGCTGGGGAGCCCTGGGGGCTGGTGGAGCCCTTGCTGTGCCACTCCATCTCCTACATTCCCTCTCAGGTCCCTGCCCACCCTGGTCCTGGACCATCAGGATCCCCTCACAGGGGCACAGCCCTTGCCCTCCTGCCCAGCAGCATCTTGTATTTACCTGCTGTCAGTAATAAAGGATCCAGTACCTTCGCAGCTGTTTGGGGCATTCTTTGGCTCTGGTTCACCCTCTGCGTGCATGAAAATGCACAGGGCTTTTTGGGTGGGTTTTGGTTGGTTTGGGGAGAGCCAGTTTACACACCAGATGGGGACAAACCCCAGAGGGCTTTAGGCTGCTTGGGACTGGCACTGGGGCAGGGGGACATGGCCATGTCCTGCCCTGAGCAGAGCTTGTCTCTGACACCTCAAGTTGTCCTCAGGTCACTCAGGCTGCAGTAAGACCCTCATGGGCTCCTCTGCCAGGCTCTGGGTGAGCAGCTTGTGTGGCGTGCCCCCTCTGCAGCAGCAGGAGGGGGACTGGGTACATGTGCCATGCGCAGTGCCAGCACTGTGCCAAGCAGAGCCACACTGCAGCCTAAGAGATGGCAGGCACAGGACAGGTGTCGCTGTAATTTGCCTAAGGAAAACAGCATTAACAAGCACAATAATAAATATTAATAATAAATAAAGGAAGGATTTTATTGCCTTCAGTACTAGGGACACAGAATTACACAGGATGAGAGATGCTCTCCACCACCAGAGCCCAAGGGTGCTGGCTGAGGATGTGGTGCTGCAGCAGTCCTGAGCCCCCACCCCCCACCAGCAGCCCTTCCCCAAATGCCAGGCTGTGCCGCTCCCAGCCACCACCTCCAGCCCCTCCCCAGCTCCCTGGCAGCAAATGCCCCCCAGAGCAGCCAGCCGCCCCCACCCACGGCCGTGGGGGAGCCGCGTGCCTCTGGCTGGGGCACTGCTGGGGTTTTGGACTATTGTGTGAGCTGGCCCACAGTCAGGTGGGCTGGGGCCAGGAAAATGAACTGGTGCAAGTAGAGCAGCCAAACCCCTGGCTGAGCCCGGCTGATTCCCAGCAGCGCGAGCGCCGAGAGGACGGGAGGCAAAGGGCCTGCGCCGAGGACGTGGCAAAGGGCACAGCTTTTCCATGGTGTTGCAAGGCACATACTTCACAGGGGTGTATTGCTCCTCATCCTCCTCCTCACTGCCCCTGGAGCTGTTTGTCTTGCTGCAGGATCAACCTTTATTTCCTAACAGCCACACACATACACTAATAATAATAATTAAAAACCCCACATGAGCCAGTTAGTGCTCACACCATGAAGGAAAGGCAGCTGGCTGGCAAACTGAAGCCCATCATATTCTGTGCGAACTGCAGAGGGGAAAAAAAATAACGTAACTACATGCTGAAGTCATTATGCAAGGCTGATGCTCTGCTGGCGGCTCATCCCAGCTGAGCACCAGTGTGCTGGAGCTCCTGGGCCCAGCTCCGGCCTGGGACTCGGCCAACAAACGTGGGATCAATGAACAGAGCTCCACAGACACTCTGGAATGGCAGCAGTTGGCTGCACTCAGTGTTTGGGGCAAATGGAATGTTCCCCCAGTGCCCAGCGGGTGGCTGTCAGTGCTGGCGAGGCAGAGAGGGGTGTGTGGGGCTTGAGTGTGTGACCTGTGTGGGGCTTCAGGAGAAGGTGCTGTGGCTGTGTCCCATGGAACTGAAGCAGCCCCTCTGCCCCAGCAGGGCCAGTGCTGCTCCACAGGCTGTTGTTAGCAGTGAAAAGTATTAAATAGCACAGACAAAAAACTCACTCAAACAAAAACCAGGAAGAAAAGAAAAAAACCCTAAACTCAAAAAACCTAAACTTCACAAATGCATCTGCTGCGTGAAATCACTTCCCTTGGGCCAAGCCTTCAGCCATGTAGCCATGAGGGCTGGGGCAGGCAGCAGCAGGATCCTGGAGAGCCAGGTGAGGGGTGGGCAGTGTCTCAGAGGCAGCCCAGGCCCCGGGGCAGTGCAGGTTGTTCTGTCTGTAGTGCTTTAGTGGTAAGTGCGGGCTCCCACTGCCCTCCTGGGTGGCTTGGGCTGGGCTGCCCCTCCACACCGCTGCATCCCAGGGCTTTCAGCTGAGGGAAGCTGCACAGGCAGGGATTTGGGCAGGGACTGATGAGGAGTGGGGCTGTCTGGTCAGGCTCAGCACCTGCAGGGGGGAGCTGGACACTGCTTCCTCCTGCTGCCTGGGCACACCACAGTGAGAGAGGCCTGGGTGTCTGCTGTGATGTCTCTGGCTCACCTCCGGCAGCCTAACAGGGACAAAAATTAAAAACAACCCACAATTTTGGACAGTGCATAAGTAGCAAGGATGGCCTGTGTCCCCCCATGCTGCATGGGGCCCCCAGGACTGTCCCTGGCAAGGAGCCAGATGAGCTGCATAATCCCAAGGCAGGATGTGGCCACTGGGTAGGGTCAGGCACAGGAATGGGCTAAAGGGGACTGTCCCTGCCGTGCCCACGTGCCAGGAGCCCCAGGACCTGCCAGGGAAGGGGCTCAGGCTGGCGGCAGGACCTGCTGCATGCCGGGTGCTCCCCTGTGCACTGTCACAGGAGCTACTGCAGGGATTTGACAATGGCCCTCAGGACATGGGGCGTCTCTGGGACGGAGGGGGATGAGCTGTAGAAGGTGCCGGTGTGATTTCTGCGCTGCTCTCGGAGGTACGGAGGGACAGAGGAACTTTTGATATGGAGGATCCTGGTGTCCATCACCTCACAGTCAATCTGCATCATCACCTCATAGTCCTGCCCATTGATCACATTCTCTGCAAAAGTAAGGATTAAGAAAAAAGGTCAGAGGTAGCCCTGCAAGCCAGGGATCCAACAACACTAAAAGCAGAGCTTTCTGGGCCTTTTTTCGTCTGGAGCAGGAGCTGCAGTGGGGGAACTCCCTTTCTGCAGCTGCGCACATGGAGCTCCATCTCACACAGCAGAGCCCCAGACTGCTTGTGACACCTCAAAGAGCCCAGACCACATTTAGCATGTGCAGTCACACCTAGAAATTAATGTCTTTTATTTCCCCTTCTTCATCTGCACATAATTACTGACGGAGTTTGCACTGTGTAACATTTATTACAGAACTGTTGTTCTTGAGCCACTAAAGTATGAGAGCGATTGAAGATACAGTTTATTTAAGAAAGCTGAATGTTTCACTTTTTGTAACCCTCTTGACACTGAGGATCTTGAGGAATTTCTTCACCAGTTTATTAATAAAAAAAAGCTAAAATGTGATCTCTCAAAAGAATTAACTATGCCTCACTCCTGTCCTGACCTGGCTGTTGTACTTGAGTGATGTGGTGACATTGGGCAAGGCCCTGACAGACCCCTGGACACAGGAAGACCCAGACCAGCACGTGGGACCCCAGTGCGGCCCCAGGCCCGGCACATCTGCTGCCACAGGAGCTCCTGGGCTTACAGGCTGTGCACATGGCTAGCATCTGCTGCCTGGATTTAAAGGTGGGAGACTATTCCCTGCAAAGACAGTGTGCCCAGGAATGCAAGAGCTGAGATCGGATTTCCAGGCACGACCAATCCTTTCAGAGTCAGAAGACTGCCACTGGCAGGGTTTCCTTTCTGTGCAGAGGAGGATGGAAGATCACCTAATGGAAAGCGTATGGACTGGAGGAATGCAATATACATTACTAATTTTTACTGTTTTCCTGGATTAACTCTGACTCTGGATGACAGCTGACAACTGTGGCCGGACCCTCTTGTACCCCACGCCACCTGCAGAAGCCATTAGATCAACTATGTCTGGTATAGTAATGAAAAGCAGGAGCAAACCCTTGCTAAGGGGACTGAGAGCCTGCAAGGGAAATCAAAGCTCCCACCTGCAAGAAATGAAATGGAAAAAGCTCTGTATGTGCCACAGAGAGATCGAAGCCAGGAGCAGCTGTGCAAGTCTCTGTGCCACTGAACCAAAACCCCTGACAAGCACCTCGTCCCTCCTGGATGCTGTGCTGCTGATAAAGCCCTGCTGTGACTTCAGGTGCCATGTGCCCAGCCGGGACCCTTTTAGAGGCCATCCCTCCAGGTCACCCTTCCACTCTGCCTTTGGATGTGCTCTTGGCTCCCACCCAACAGGCTCAGGACCAGTCAGCAGAGGGGGCTGGGCTGCTGGTGCCCCTCAGGAGAGGGGGCTGGAAAGGGGAGCACAGGGGCACGAGGGGAAGCTGAGGCGCACAGAGCCTGGAGCCAGCAAATGGGCACACATGGGCTCCCTGTGATACAGCAAGCTGGAAACAGTTCCTCAGCCCTCATGCTGCAGTGATAGGACTCCAGCTATGTGAGAAACAGTGCTCCAAAGCCACAAGTGGGTGAGGTGGGATGGGATGGTGGCCAGGGCCAGGAAAACCTCTTGGTAATGCAGTGAGTTTCCCTGACTGCCCGCAGCAGCCAGCACAGAGGGCTATCATCAGGTTCCCGATCATTGCACAAGACAGAGGGAACAGCAATCCCAAGGGCTGCCCAGGCAAGGGAGGGAGCTGTGCTGTGTGGGTGGCACTGGGGAGCATGGGAACCAGCCCAGCCCATTCCGGCCAGCTGGGATCCCACTTCCCCCAGTGCTGACACAGCTCCCTTGCAACAAAGTGTGCCATGATTAAGCAAGCCACAGCTCTGCTACCCCATGGCAAGAGGGGTTGTGTCTTCTGAGTCCACCACAGCAGAGGGAGCTGGGAGGAATCATGCTCACGATGAGCTCCTCTGGCCAGCAGGCACACAAGGGACGCACACCCCCCAAGAAGACACTCACAAAAAGTACCCAAATCCTGCCCTGGGCCTCTGAGTTAGCCCAGGAATTAGAGGCAGGTTTAAAGCTGGCATCTGATTCTTTCCCTTTTTGGGGTGAAGGTATTGAACTGCTGCAGAAAGCCTCTGCAAAAGGGATTGATCTCACAGGGGTGAGGGCAGTAGTGGGAATGGCTCAATGCCCACTACAGGCATTTCCAGCAGCCTTTCTCATTACCATTAGCTCCCAATGGACACAAGACAGGAGGTGGGATGTTCCCCAAAGACAGCAGTTACTGCTTGGTGCTCCTGCCAGGCACCTGGACCAGCTTCGTTATAAGGAGGGGTCTGAAAGTGGTGACAGCCCCAGGACAACCGGTCCACCCCAGCCCAGGGAAGGGCTGATGCTCTGTGAACACCCAAAACAGCAGGCAAACGTGACCTGAGTGCAGCTGGCACAACCCCCTGTTAGGGAACACCAGCTCACTGTCATTGCAAAGAACGATTCCACACGGCTCCATCCTGAGCTCCATGCCATTACACTGCTTCATGATCTGGATGAGGAATAGACAGCATACTTAGAGATTTCTGGAAGATGCTAAACTGGAGAGATTTCAACCACCTTGGAGTGGCTAGATTGGATGAGACTACAGTTTTGATAAAAGAGAGAAGCTGTCCAAAATCTTCAGAATGCATTTCAACCATGGCCAGAGCTGGAAAACATGAGTAAAAATGGGGCTGGGCAGAAGTACTACAGAAAAACCTTGAGGACTGCAGAGGATCGCTGTGGATAAGCCAGCAAAATGACAGGACTAGAAACAACAGCTCGACTTCAAGAGAAACATATTTAACTTTGACCGAGTTTCTAATGATAATGAAATACAAGCCCTGCATGAAAGTGCCTTGGGGAGATGAGAGGATCTCCATGACGGAGAGTTTTTAAGGAAAGGCTGGATGACCAGCTGCCCATCAGCCCCTTGGGCACCTTGCTCCACACAGGCATACTTGCATTCGCTCCTGGTCTCTCTGATCCTGCCCTTCTGTGAGTTGCAAGTGCCTACTCATGACTACAGCTGCTGTCAGCACCTTCCCAAAACTCAGCACCTGCAGTTGTGGGTTCTCCACTGGACTCCACGGTCTGATCTGATCCCCAGTACAAGCAAATGATTTTGCTTGGTGATTCCTGTGTCAGATCATTTAAAAACAGCCTTGTCAGGCTTTCTCTCCTCCCCCTCCCATGCAGTACCAATATCGGGGAGGCACCAGCAGGGCAGAGGGTGGGATTCCAGAGGGGCCGTTCCCAGTTCCCAGCAGTGAGCTCACCAGCAGCGTGTGGCTGATCCCTGGAGGGGTCAGTGTGTGTAACTGATGCTCAGGCCAGCCTGCACTGCCCTGCCTGAGCACACACCCACCACCCTCCCAGGGAGGCACAGGTAGCAGGGTGTCTGTGAAGCAGGCCTGACAGCCCCAGTGCTGCCTGCTGCTCGTGTGCCAGCACACATTACACAGGGCTGCCTAACGGCCCAGAGCAACGCTGACACTGAGTGATTTCTAAAGTTTATTGTCTTGAATTACCTATGACTGATGTTCCGTGGGATTACGTAAGTGAAAACACAGGAACGGATCTCCTGTAGAGGTGTCTGGATTTATAAATAGATTTATTGCTCCTCTTTGAAGTTCAGAACATACAGTTTCTCACACAGTGCAGACTCAGGCTTAAGGAGCCATCCTTGCTGGACCAAGCACCTGCGCTGCAGTTAATTATTTGTTAACAGGTTTAAAAGCCATGCTTCAGATGATTGACTATTTCAAATTAATAGCAAAGGTAATTGTGCCAAGCGTTGCTGCTCTGACTGCACTTTCCCAAAGAGCCTTGCTAGCTCCTGTGGGCTGTACCAAACTCCCAACACAAGCCTGGTCTAGGAAACAGAAACCTAATTCCCAGTGCTGCTCTCCCCCTAAAAACAATCATGTTGCAATATCCAACAGATGAATGTTGAAGTCTGCCGTCCAAACCAAAACCAAATAAGGCTGAGGGTATTAACTACTGCTACAAATTACTGAGGATGATGGAAGATTGTCTTCATTTGAAGCACTGGATTTTCAAAACTGTCTTACTGAAAAGGCCATAAAACCAAAATCCTCCTTCTTCCCTCAGCAGCACAGACATCCATCAATCAGCTGACTGTTCAAATGTCTGTCTGTGAGACTGAGCACCTACTTCTATGGGAGATGCTCTCTCAGAGAAAGGCAGAAGACAGGCAGAGGACAGGCAATGAAACTTCTGTTCTGCAGTTAGTCAGAACAAATGGTGATGTCAACTGTCTCTCTAGACTTCAATTTTACACATATTGTTGGGCTGTTCAGCCCTACGGACACATCTGTCTTACAGATGTAATTCTGATAATTTATCCTTTCCTGCTTACATACATCTTCCCCAAAAAGCTCTGCTGTAGCAAATGTTCATTGTGAAATGGGTGTCTGCAGAGAAACTGAAACAGAGCTCCCCTGAAAGGCCACCTGAGTTTGCTGGAGTGTTTCAAGGCTGTAACCAAACACCATGGAAAAGCTCTACAGCTTTCTGAAGGTGTACTCACGCCATAGGTACATTTATAGAGCCTTATTCTACCAGAACTATGAATTTTACCTTACTCTGGGCAATATCGCAGTGGATTACCAAAAAAATATTCTGTAGGAGCAATACTTCATCATTCAGTGAGATGCTCAGTCCTCAGACCCTCTCCTAAGGCCCCAGCTGCCTTTGAAGCAGACAACCCGTGTACCTACTGGCTGGTTTCTGAGTAGGTGACTTTAAAATGGTCAGAACCTGCCTGGCTCTGTATCTGCTGTGCTCACTGAACACACATTGAAGGTACTATCAGCCACACAGATCTGGACTACATGTCCTTGCTCCTCGTAAGGTACAGGAAGGGAAATGACTTGCCCCATCCTTACTTTAACTACCTGTCTTTGTCAGTAAGGCTGCAGAATCATCCCCTCCTTGTGGACAACAGCAGAGGGTGAATTTGCCCTTGGAACCAGCTTAATTGATGTCAAAACAGCACACAAAACATCTGTGTGTAGGGTGATCCAAACCCACCAACTCTCTCAAAGCCATCTTTGCTGAACAGCTACTCACACTCTGTGCTTTCCACAATTCCTTCTAAAGAGAAAGTTTTCAGTCTGCATCAGTGTTAATTTACCCTCGGAGCCCCTTCTGCAGGCCCATCTCTCACAGCAGCTGGAACCAGGGCAGCTTTCAAAGAGCCACTGATGTGTTCCAGCACCTGCGTGCTTTGTGCAAGCTGCACCAAGCTGACAATGATAAAGTTTAACTTTAAGAATGATTTAGCACCTAATTACCCAAATAGTTTTTACTGTAACCTGCCCTGGCCCAAACCAGAGCTTATGTTTAGGGTAGCAGGGTTCAGAAAGCGCAAGCTTCAGGAGTTGAAGGCACCAGCTGCACTCTGGCACTGGCCTGTTGAAGGGCTGCAGCTGTCCCCACACATAACTCAGGGGGCTTTCTCCGCATTGTCACTTCTGCAATCTTCCATCTCATCTCTGTTGAGAAGCCCTGACTGTCCTATCCAGCACATCTGGACAATGTTTCCATCTGAAGGGCTGGTATACACTACCAAATAAGTATATAAATGAAGCAGTGTTACAGACTAAAAATACACTCACTGCAACAACGCAGCAGGATTCCTAAAACATTTACAGATTGGCTTATTAGACAGGATTGTTTGAGGCAAGGGAGAAAGTTATAGTGTGACCCAAATAACTCCCCTTTTTAAATGCAAATTCCCACTCGAAACTGCTTCCAAACAGAGCGGTTGCAATGATGTCACCTCTGTGAACTAAGCTGTCCTCAGTTCCTGGCACAGGCTAAGTGAGATCCTGGCATTTCAGTCTCCAGGTCTCCTACCACCTCTCAGACTGTGAGACAGGCATCTCCAGGAGTACAGAAACAGGGCCATGGTCTGAAACACTGGATACACATCATCAAAGTCACTTTGACAAGCCACGAGCTGACAGCAAAGAGACAGGGTCTCTCTCCATCTATTAGATGAGTCTCTCTCATCTATTGGAGCAGTGGTGTCAGGGGTTATCCAAGGGAAATATACACAGGCATGAGAGGTAAGAAGCAAACTGGAGAAAACAAGCTCTCTGTGGCCTCTGAAGTAAATAATGGAGCCGCTGGAGAGACTGGCACTGGCTGTGGGCGAGGAGCATCACGGGCCCTTAGCTTACACCACCGTGTGATTTTGGTCAGCAGCACCTGTGAGCAATGAGGTCTGTGCCAGTTGATGCATTGCAGTACCTGGTCTAGACTGGGAGGTCTCAGGGAGAGGGAAGGAAAGTTGGCTCTTCCCAGGCACCATTTCCCACCTGACTGCCCACCTCTTCTTTCAATCTTCTTTCCTGCTGCAATCACTTCTCTCTAAGGAAAGAACGTGAGCTACAGAGGATATGGCCCAGTGTGGACTTGGTGTGACTGCTCTCATTTTGGAGAGGGAGCCAATGGTCATCTCAGGAAGAGAAGATCAGACTCACCAGTGTTGACCCTTGCAGGCACTTCATTTAAAACTCCCTCGGATGGAGCATTTCTCGGAAAAACTGAGACATTTCTGACAGCTCTGGCTGCGCATATGTGCGTTGTTGGCAGGGTAGCATTGCTGCAGGATGACCATATTTAAAATCTAACCAGCTGTGACAATGCTAATGACAAGAGGAAAAAACCCAAAGAGAAAATAAAGACAAGGGTCAAAGGAGTTCTGCTGCACAAAAAACTCTTGGGAGTGAAGGAAAGAGGCTAGAGGAAGAACAATGCACTTAGAACCATCCCATGCCCACTTGGGAGGCACTAAAAGGATAAACAAACTTCCCCCACTGCCTGCAAATCCAGACATACCCACTTTACAAGACATAAAACTGCACACAGGAGAGTAGCCTGGAAAGGCATTCCAGTAAAGGCTTCTTTAGGGCTGGAGGGCTTGGCCCAGGACGAGGGCACTGCTCCCTGTGAGTGCATCGGGGAAGGACTGGGAGCCATGGCATCTCCCCAGCACAGACCTGCATGTGAATAGACTGGTAACGACCCCTTCATTGCAAAATGAGGCCATCTGTTTCCACCTTCTAGAGAGACCCTAAACTGTGAGTGAGCCTTCCCTCTTGCCTCACAAAAGCTTGCTTCCTTTTAGCAGTCTCAAAGAACTATCTTTTTCCAAGTTTTCTGAACACTCAGGTGTGCTACTGTGCTGAAGAGATCACCCTTATCCTCACTCACTCTCCCTCTGGGGCCTCCAATGGAGCACTAAGGTAGGACTTTCCTCTGCAGGAGCTGTGCTCTCTTCCCAATCTGTTGCATGTGCCAGGACACACTCAACTCTCACAGATTCTGCCAACTTGTGCAAAACTGAGACTTCAGTTGAAGCAATTTTTTAAAAGTTTGCCTTGTCACCTGCCATTTTAATGATATTTATACAGCCTCAGTGGTTAACACCAGCACAAGAACACTTTACTCCTTCCTTTAGCAGTGCTGACTTCCACTTTAAGTGCTCCTTTACACCTTGGTCCTTCCCAGGCACTAGAGATTCCCTGGCAGGCTTACTCTGAAAAATATTTTTATTATTTTTTTTATGCCTCAGGCATGCTGTTCCTCAGTATCTTTTTCTGGCCTAACTTCTCATGGTTTGAAATTTAGTCTGCCAGAAATTATCCTCTTTTTTTCCCCTATTCCCTCATTTGGCTACAATGTCTATTGTTTAAAAGATATCTTCTTACTTCTATGAATTGACGTGAACGTGTTTCTTAAGCCCACTGGATTTTTTAGTGTTCTTTTAAAGATTTTTGCAGTGAGCTTTTAATCTTTAAACAATCTTCATTTGTCAGCATTTTAACCCCACTCATTTTTCCTTTAATGTTTTCCTATTTTATTTAGCCCTTAGCTTTGAACTGTGGCACTTCAAGTTGTAGGCACTTATTGATAGAATTAATTTAACTACTGGACCTAATTTTTATTTTCAAGAGGCAGCATCACATTCTGATTGACATGGGCCCTGCCTATCACCCAGTATCACTTGGATCCTGGTGTTAAAGTGTGTCACTGATTTAAGACAGAGGGCTGGTGGGAGACTCTATTCCCTTACAGTTGAAATGTCTTTATAGTTTGGACAGTATCCAAAGAGTGAGCTGAATTTTCCACCTGTCTCACTTGGATACATAAAGTTACCTCATTTATTTAGATACTGCAATCAGCTCTTGCTCGTAGAGGAGATTTTTAACACCATCTTCTGTCTGTGTGGGGCAAGCACTCCCCTCCCCATGAGCTTCTGTGATTCAGTGCACTTGTCAGTTAATTATGAAACTACTGCAGAGCCTGTCTGAATGCAGCACGCTAATAAAGAGAGCCCTTGCAAACATTTGTGTCTCCCAGCTACAGCAACAGGAGATTTACAGCTTTAATGTACGAGTCCTGCTCTGAAACAGGGGTGCCTCCTTTCCCATGGAGAGGGGCAGCTGGGGCTGGCAGTCATTTCTTCATCCACATTCACCCAAAGGCATTTGTGCTGTACGGGGATAAGGCACAGCCTCTTCCTCTGGGGCTGCTACAGAGTCAGGCAGGATGGAGGGAGATGATTTATTTAATGAAGTGGTGAATGACCCAAAATGTTCTTCAGGAGCCCAGGATGTGTTTTTCAAATACTTTCCAAGCCCAGAAGATGCCCAGGAAGCACACCAGGAAGCACTGGGGTAAGGTGGGCTGTATGAAGAGGTGAGAGAAGTGCAGCATGGAGGACAGACCCAGGATCTGAGGAGCAGGGAGAAGCCTCCCAGCCCTGCTGGCAGGAGTCTCCTTAGAGACTGTGACCCAAACACTGAAACAGGCCCTCTCAGACTGCTGTGTTTTCACCAGTCTCTAGGTTTACTCCAGTGATGTCCTCAAGACACAACTCATAAATGTGAACCTCCTCTACCAGCTCTGTTGCAGCTTTTCATGTTTTTACAGGGTGAGCTCATTATGGATAATTATGCTTCAGATCACTGCAGAAATAAAGAGCTACCAGAGTTGGCCCACGTATCACAAACATTAAACTGTGTTTGCCACCTATAATTTCACACCAAGAGGAATTATATAATCTTGAATTTACGACATTTGAAGATATATTAAGGCAGATTGCCTAGGCTGGAGGCTAGAATTACAACATGCTGCACACAGCACAAGGTAGCCAGGACGGCAACAGTAACCTCACAGATTGGGGTGAAAGTTCCCTCTTTGCTTTGCAGCACAGTGCTCTCTGCAGAGCTTGGGAGAGCACATGTCCATGGCAGCACCAGCATGCAGGGCTAAGGAACATCCAGGAGACACATACACGCTCAGTTCAAACCAATTCTGCGGCTCCGCACTGGTGCCCGTGCTGCCAGCCTATGTCACGGGCTTCTTTTTAATTATACTTCGTGAATTTTATAGAAGTGTGTCATTTGTATGGAAAAACCAATCTGCTGTAATAACTCCACACTGGCATTGGAAACACTAAGCATGAAGCCCAATTAATTGATGACTAATTCTCTACCCCCTTGGTGAACGGCACGTTCCCAACAAAATGCCATCCGCAGCAGTTATCCTGTCTGCACAGGGAACACCAGGCCCACTGCCGCTTGGCCTGCTCCAGCAAAACCCATGAGATACTCTTTTCTGTATTTATTAACAGGCAAAAAGGCACTGAAGATCCTCTGAAATAACCTTCCTGTTATTTTGAATACATAAAAATAGATTACTCATTTAGCAATTTAGGTAAACAGCTCGTTATGAAAACTCATTAGGGAATAAGCCTTCATGATTTCATTTCTTGATCGTTTCCTGTCCAAATAAATAAACATGAACTCAAGTGACACAGATTCCATTACTTTTGTGCACGGATTCTTGAATGATTTCTTTCATACTTTTTTGAATAATTTAATCTCCTCCTTTCTGTCAAAGGCAACATATTAACAAACATGGCTAGGGTGAGCAAAGTCTTTCAAAGATAACAAAAGCTGTTGAAAACTTCTATTTAAGATTTCATCTAGGCAATGATCAATTCTGATTCAAAGAAATGTAGCAAAGTTTGAGGGAATATTTTGTTTTGACAAACTGCACTTCTACATGACTTTGAGAATAGAAATGCAAATATCAGCATCTTACAAGATTATTAAAATCTGTTGTTAAAATTCCTTGTTAAACTATGTTCTGCCATCATTTCAATCCTGACCTCTGAAGCACAGCTTTACATAAGCAGGGGAGCAGAAGTACATCTCTGACATTAGCAAATCCTCGTAATTACAGGAGAACCACAGTACCCTGACATGCTGCTTGTCCATGGCTGCACACAGGAGACTGCAGGCTCTCCCTCTTTCTCAGCCCAGGCTCAGTGATCAGCTGTTGCCGTGAGGTCTGACCGAGAGCTAACCACGGCTCTGATTCTTGCCTAGTCACACTTCACTGAACTACTCTTACTCCTCAACTGGCAGCTCAAGAAGCAAAAGAATGGCAGTTTCAAAATGACTGAAACAAGAGCATTGGACACATTCTCAGACGTACTTCCCTATATCCTGGTGTAGAGAACTTGATGGACTCTCAGTGACTTTCCTGAAAAACCTTAGCAGTCACCCTTCTTTCATCTCACATCTAGGTTGTAATCCCACATACACAACTTCCAGAGCTTTGTACTCACACTACAGCTTGTAAGGCTGTGCTGAGTTCTCAGCACTTTCTGCTAAATGCAGATAGCAAGCAGAAACACTGAGGGAAGTATCTCTATAGCTTGTGCTTGTGCAGTCAAGGGATGTGTTCTCTATACCTGGCAGAGTGGCATGAGCTTCCCAGCCTGGTGCCAAGGACAGCAACTGTGAGAGGGAGCCATGGGCACTGAGACTTGGCTTTTAGGCACAAGGAGAACAACAAAGGACAACAGCTATGGATAACGGGGGCCATCACCCTCCTGGAAACTGTTCTGAAGCTATCCAAAGTGAGAGAGAGGCTTCCCAAGATGTCAAGCAGTAACCTCAAGGGAAGGCAGTTGCTGTTCAGTCAGACATGTATTGTTTTAGACCTTCCTCAGTGACTGACTGGGAATTCTACTTCTTGCTCGGAAAAAGGGAAAGAGCATCTTTTGTTTGCTTGACCCTGGAAGGCAGAGGAAGTTGAAGACTTTATTTATTCAACCCTAAGACATGGGAACTTACAGACCATTGTCACTTCCCAAAGAGCTTTTGTTTTTATTTTGCTCCTCAGTCTGTGTGGGTTCTGTTTGCCTTACAGATTCTTCACAGACAGTTTGCTACCAGCCTTGGACATCTGTGACTTGCTTGCACATGGCTGTCAGTTGAAAGGAGGTTCTTTGTAGCTGCATGCAAATAATCATACTGCTTGATGGCAGAAATCGCTCCAGTTTTGATCAAAAAGCCTTACCACTAGATTTGTTTTCCACCTTTATAATTAGAATGTGTATTTCTGAGCACTTTTGAAGTCTGTTACGTCAGTATGATGATGGATGGCAAGAAGGGAAGCTGAGGGAACTGGTCACGATCAGAAGCTGGCCAACACAACAGAGCACGTGGACTTTGCTGAAGTCATCATTCCATTCCATTTCTGCCTTTGGGAGATTATTTTGCTGCTGGATTTCATGGCAAAAAGCAACCCTTAAGAGAACAGGGCTCCTTAAGAACCCAGAAACATAGAGGTTATCAAGAGTCAGGCACACAAACAGCTACCTCAAAGGCAGACTGAAGACAATCCCCACTGGGCTACATCAGACTAAGGATCCATCCAAAATATTTGTAAAAAATTCAAAACTCTCTCTCTCATGGTTGCCAATTCCAAGAAAATGAGCCTTAGATTTCACCAGGGGCTTTCTCATCAGGTCTCTCACTTTTGTTTTGGCTTAGAGCGCAGACACCAACCCTCAGTTTAAAGAGAGTGAATGATGGAAGGAATTTCACATATAGGGGAACTGTTTTGCACAGGAATCCTAAGAAGAAAAAAAAGGCCTTTTTGGTCTTTGTGCTGCTGCTAGGCCAGCAGTATTCCTGGTGTATACACTGCACAGACACTTAGAGCTGCTCCTACCAAGAGCAAGTGCAAGCTGCAAGAGTACCTCACCTAATCCTAGGGAGAGCTGCATTCCTGAAAGTGGCTTCTTGGGCCAAACATTGACCTGGATCTCTGACACTGCCTCACTGCTGTGTGCTGCAGAGAGCAGTCCTGCTGGGCTGTGCTGGGCTGCAGAGCTGCAGGCATTCTGCAAACAAAAGGCTTGTGGGAAGAGTGGCTCAGCTATGCTGTTCTCTATAGGTTACTTGGATCCAAAGATCGATGTTGTAACCCACTGCATTTTTTACAGCAGTTAAATAAATAGAGGGCTAATGGCAGATGGTTTCACTTAAACTTCAAGAAAGGCACCGCCTATATGTCAATTTGGAATTAGTGTAATGAGCCAACAACATTCTGAATTACAATGAAAGCAAATTTAGGAATGAAACCTACTGGAGACTTAACTGGTCTCAAGTGCATAGTTAGATTTCTAAAATAATAGCTGCAATCCAGCATAACAAACATGACTTGCTTGAAAACAAAAGTCTGAGTTTAACTGTAGACTGCAGTTCGTTTTCATTCCCATGAGAAACTGCAAGACATTTCTTCTTGGAGTAACTTCTCAGGAAGGGATACCAATGGTGCCTTCAAAACCATGCAGAGTAGGACTAGCACTCCCCAGTTCTGCTTTTTTCCTTCCAGGCTTACCAATGCTGAGGTCCTTAGGTACCACCAGGCAGATTTTCTGTGAGTACTGCACGTGTCCACAAATGTTGGGGCTTTGACACTGGGCAGGGGCAGGTCAAAATTGGGCATGGCTGGCTGCAGGGGCCAAAGGGAGAGCTGTACCACAGGACAGCAGCCAGCAGGGGCATGGGACAAGGGCAAAGGGCTCTGAGCATCAGGGGAGGCAAAAAAGGAAAAGCTGCCAGCAAGCATTGACTGTGAACTGGGGGATGGCCCAGCAAACTTGGAAAGGGGCTATGACCCGGGGTGAAGAAGGAAAAGGGACTAAGAGGTGGAGGATTAACATGTATCAATATGTAACAAGTTCCTACACTTAAAAAAATTTACACTTAAACATATTTAACATATGTTAACATATTAAACATATTTAAATAGGCAAATACGCTCCTGTGCACCTGCACAGTGAGGATCTGGTTCTATCCTAAATGCTCACTGAGGGGCATTGGGTGATTGAGGCTGACCCTGAGAAGGAGCACATGGCACAATGTTACAAGGTAATGGCTGATTTTACTCTTTTCCAACACAGAGCAACTGAACACTTGAAAGCAAGTCTTTATCTTGAAAATTAATAACATACTGCTATTGCCTTGAACAAGATCGTCTTTTAAACTTCCATCTTATTGACTGCACACACGTGCATGTACACATCAATCACAGGATTGTCTGCTGACATTTGCCACTACCTCACAGCACGAGGACTGCCTCTTTCCTCCCAGAAAAACTCTTCAGGCTGTAACCTTGACTCTGTTTTGTACCTCGGTGAAAATTGCCAGATCAGTCTTGCAGAACCACATCAGGAACCACCATGCAGAGCCATGCAGGACAGCAGCGGACAATGCATTCTACTTCATACTCATCATCCATACCCCTGTTCTCTGTCCCTGCAGCCAGCAGCAGGAATGGCTCAAGCCAGCTAAACACAGTCTCTAGTGGACCTCAGAAGGCACTAGAGCAATCAAAGTGTGATCAGAAAAGGGTGACTGTCCTGCTGGGAAAAGACTGTCCAAATAGTTCAAATGGCTGGTTCTCAACTGCACTGTCAAGTATTTAATCTTTGGAAACAGCGTCATGGGTAAACTTTAGTACACAGAAAAAGGCCCTGCAGAAGCAAGTGATGAAGTTCTGAAAATGTTTCAAAACAAAGACCCCTTCACTTGCATTCCTGTCATCTCCTCTGCCAGGGCTGTGGCAGTAAAAAGGAAGGGCAAGGAAGTAGCAGTAGAAAAGGTTTCCCTTCTTGCACAGAGATCTGGCTGAGGCACAAGGAAAGAGGGGACAAGTTCCTTCACTGAAAGCTTTGCCAATTTCTCCAAAGGAGACTCGTTCTTTTCCAGCAGCCAACTCTCTGCAGGTGCACAAAGAATTAAGGTGGGCTTAAAAAAAACAGCAGACAGCTGGGAGGAAAGCTTTGTTTTCAGCTAACTTCCAGATGCTTGTGCAGGACGTCTCTAGTCCCCACAGAGGCAGAACAGGGTGGAGAAGCAATGCTCTCAAAGGAGAGAAATGGGTTCCTCTCCAGGCAGAACATTTTAGGGAGTCATTTCTTCCAGGTTATCAATGGTCAAATTAAAAACCAAGCCAAGTTACCTACTGGCTCTTGTGTGTCTTGTAACTTTTTTCCTAACACCTGGCTGGGTGTCACAGAGGAATCCGTGTTTCATGCCGTTGTTTACTTAATGCTATTCTTGTGTCTCATCTGTTTCGACATCTCTGCCCAATTCCCTGGACATTTTTTTTATTTCTTGGATTATGCTGATGTTCCAAAAAAAAATCCCGAAGAACTGAAGAAAATATTTCACGATGTTTCATTATTAATGAAGGATAAGATTTGTCACTGGATTCTGATGCATATTTTCCAAATTATATTTACTCCAACAAATGAAAAGTTATTTCAAGTTAAACAGGACTCAGTAAAACACTAAGAAGAAATACTTTGTAATTTAGAAACAGTGTTTGTACTTCAAGTGATAAAGTGCCCACTTGCATGTGATAATTCAGGTCAGCCAGAAAAGGATTTTTGTAATAGACATAAAAAGGGAGTTTCAGGCAGATAAATGCCAAAAATAATTCTGATACATCTAATAAAAATTCCCCTAGGACAGCTGTACAGATTATCACACTCGGCTGTACTGCATGGGAAAGTGCAATTATCAAAATGCCGAAAGCCTCAACTGATTCTTTTTTCTTAGTTTATGGAAATTCGCAACATCAGATAATGTTTTCGGCATGCTGGGATTTAACAATAACATTTGAGTTTATGATTCACATGTACTGTAAAACACAGATGTTTTAAAAAAGCATTATGTGCACAGTTATCCAGAAAGTAAAGTTTACACTGTTCTGGGCTTCTCAAAGCATTTGAGAGTGTGGCAGTGTGGCCACTCATGTGGCAGTGACCCTGTGCCCCAAACATGTCCTAATTTGGCAGTTCCTCACCATCTGAATTAATGATATATTTGTGCAAGTCATGTCCTGTCTCTCATGTGGGACTGAAATGTTGATCCAGAACATTGCTGTGCACTAATAAGCCTGTGCCCCAGTGCAAAGCTGTTTTTCTCTGCTTTTTTTTCTCTGCAGCACGGTAACATGATGATTATTAATCCTGACCATGCGGTGCTGAGAGGTCCCACTCACACTGAGTGTTGTATAACAGTGTGGTAAACAGCTGAGGAAGGCCACGGAAGGCAGTCAGCATCCTAACAAACCATCAAGGCCAAGGAATTTGCCCTGCTAAGCAGGCGTAGGAGGAACCCAAATGAGGAGATGAGGACAGTCTCCACGGGCTCTGTAAGCCACCAAGTCAGAGAAGTTAAATCCCATTCATGTAACCCTTAATCAGCGGGGTACAAATCACCAGGACTGGACGACACCCTCCATGTCCTTGAAGGAGCCAGAATGCACAACTGCTGGCCAAGTGTCCCACCTCTCCTCACAGTCCGGGTGACTAAGCATAGGGGATTTGCCAGTACCCCATCTCCAGTGGGGACCCTGGCAACTAAACCCCAGTAATGACCAGTTTTACTTCTTTTGCAAAGCTGTAATGAGAGACATTTGGCCTAAGTCTGCTTTTCATGTACGAGTCAGGCACATCACTTTGAAATTGTTCTCTTATCGTTCCCTTTGTTCTTTTGCACTTACCATTGATGTTTACAGCTGGCAGCACTATAGACATCTTTGGTCTCCTGGTCTTGTTATGTGTGGTGGCTGGCAGTAACAGGTGGTCCTGGAAAACAGAAGAAAAGATGTGTTAAATCTACTCTCAAAGTGGAGAGCTGGGAAAATGCCTTTCCATTCTCTCTTACTGGCAGTCCACACGGAACTGTTTACAACAGCTCAGAAAATTCATATTGTTGAGGGAGTCTTCCAAAAGTCACAGCAATTGCTCATGCTGTGTAACCAAGAAGAAATCCCTACTGCATGCAGCAGAATATGAAAAAGCCTTGATCATGTGGAAAGAGATAGAAACTACTATTAAGCCCTCGTTCAGCAGAGTGCTTATGTGTATGATTGAAGTAATTTAACTTGACTTCAATGATATTTAAACGTGGTTAAGGACCTTGCTGAATCGAAGTTTAACTTGCAGAGCTGTTTACTTTATATGTAAGTCATCTTGCTGTCTCTGTCAAGCCCTACACCACACGCCTCGTGCAGCAGGACTGCACTGCTCAGAGTTGGGATGGGGTGTGAAACACAAGCTCTGCTGACAAAACCTTCCAGGGAAGCTGGATGGTAAAGCTGTGCTTTAGTATCTTATCTTTAGTGGGTGCTGCTGTAAGGCAGCAGTGTTCAAACTGACTACCCTGGCTCTGACAGTGGAAGCTGCATCTGGAGGAAATGCTCTGGATACGGACCTGGCCTGCAAGGAAAAATGCAGCCTTTCTTCAGGGTTCTTTTGCTGTGCTGAACTCAAGTTGCTCAACTTGCAGCCTGGAAAAATATGGTTCTTCCCTTATCAATGGAACTTAAAAGCTCTGGTCCAGGCATCTCCCATATTATTCAGCCAGTTTGATGTTCTCCTTTCATGCTTTCCCATGCTTTTTCCACACAAACATCTCATACTTTTGGGCAAGGTTATCTTTTTGGCAGACTGAATGAGACTTCCTTCAGGACACACTAATTTATTAATGTCAGGGTAACTGTAATTTTGCCATTTTAAAATATAAACACTACACTGTTATATTTAAGATTTGGGTAACTGAGTTACACATAAAGTTAGGTGTTAAACATATCAAGATATTCTGTAAATACATTGCAGAAATATCACTCTCTTTTTTTCCCATCAAAAATTTCCCCCCTCAAAACACTGAATGACTGACCATGAGAAGAAAACATTACTTAAATAAATGTCTGCAAAAAACATCTTGGTACCAAAATTATAAAACCACTCTGGTATAATTCTCAGATCACATATGTAATTCCCATTTCACTTCTGAACCACTTAAGACAACATTCACTTAGACAATGAACCTTACATAAAAACTGTTCTCGAAATCCAACGTTCCCAAAGGAACAGGACAAAGATAAGATGTTCATTAAATTACATTTTATAACAATGCCCTTGTCATGATTTGATGACTATTTTTAGCAGAGCTTAAAAAATGTTTATACTGTTTTTTTTCTTTTTTAATGCTTCTGATAGTCCACATCATCATTACCTCCCAAACCACAAGTACTGCACAGATGATCACCTGAGAGTCATTACAAGCAGCAACTGCTTTTTGCTAACCTATCTGAAGATTGGTGCATTAATTTACGCTGCCTTATAATGGCACCTTTATTTACTCTGTGTATGAACTGTATTAAGAACTACCACAAGGACTTTACAGCTGTATCCAAATGTGCTTTGGAGTTGCTGCACAACCTCTCAGTGATTCAACACCAACTGTGGAGAAGACAGACAAACAAAAAGCTCTAAACCCAGACTGCTCCCAGGAGCTAATGTGCAGGATGCACAGACTGTCTGGAAGCTGCCTAGCTACAGTGAGATGTTTTATAAGTCTGGAATTGGTGAAATTTATCTATTTCTCCAATCATCTTTATCTTTAATACACACTGTGACAATCAGTGCAAACTTGCAAAGTTACCTAACTACCCTCACTCTCCTTTGAAGTCAAAAGGGTATGCTGCAGAATATCAGGTATTTTGACCACAGTTAGCCACCCACAACATTCTCAAGCCTGAAAGTCTTCAAATAGTCCAAACCTTTATTTGAAAGCAATACATAATTAATTCTATGCCACAGAAAGGAGTGTACAGATGAGTGATTTGAAAGAAATTAGACATTTAGAAACATCGTTTAGAATGTATTTCTAAAATGTCCTGTACTGTTCTGAAGGATGCTGAATTGCATCCCAGAGGGGGGTGTGACACTATTACTCATCACTAATTTTAAACAGTAGGCAAAAAAAACCCCTTAAATTAAAATGCTGTTCGTGATATTAACACATGGTATAAAACTGAAAATGAATAAAAGCAAATTTTGCAAGTCAGCATCTGGCTCAGGAGCATGAGTGTCAACCAGAGGCAGAATAAGTCAAAACTATTACCCAACAACAGATGGCTTTGGCTGGGACCAGGAGTTACACTCAGACGACAGTTTAAACAGACAAAGCAGACCTGAGACTGCTGGCAGAATGACTGGAAAAATATCAGCCTGGAAAAATATTCCAAATGAGCCCTTGTTTCAGCATTGTCATTTTGCTTTTGATCATCTCTACAGCTCTGTGATACTGAAGCCAGATGAGATGGTCTGACAGATAAATATAGACACAGATACTAAAAATCCAGCCACGAACACATTACCTTCATTTAGTAAGTCTCAACAACACATGGAACTGCAATAAGGATTCTGAGGTTTCTTGCATATCACATCAGTGTTATCAGGACTCTAGCAGGGATTAAGCTTTAGAGCCTCATGTATCTCTAACCCCTACAGCCAAATGGCAGTAGAAATCCTACTCCACTGTGCTAGAATATTCCAAAAGTCCTGCTGCTCTTGCACCTTCAGCCTCAGTCTCATGACATGTGGTTTGGTACTCAAAGTCCCTCCTACCTAGACGCATGAAAAGATGCAGACATTTTAGCTTTTATTAAAAAAACCTGGTTTTAACTCCCATAGTTTAAGGACGTAAACAAAACATCATCACTGCATACCATGAGGTTTCATTAGAGGAAAAAAATGCTAGTCATGGGTCTTTTTGATTTCATTTTGTTTCTTAAACTATCATCACTTCTAAGCTGGGCTCTTGGCTTTTAAATTAGTAGAACTAGCAATATTGCTTGTTTTGGCTTTTGCAATGCATATCCCATCAGCCACAGCACCTCCCAGGGAACAGTCCTGCACCTCCTCCATTCCTGTTTCATTGTGTGACAGAAACACATAGGAATTAATCCTCGCAGTATGCCCACGATGGAGGAAAATATTGCAGGGACTGTTTGGAGGAGAGGTGCACGCATCTGAGGGAATCCCGCGTGACACGGGACACAAAGGAGCGGATTTCCAGCCCCGCAAGGCTCTGCACTCTCAGCATGAGCTGTCTTTCCTCCTATCCCAGAGGTTACTATCTGTCAAATCAATTCCCCCAGATTTTTCTTACCTTCTTAGCTGTTGAGCTTAGGTATGGGTAAGTATTTTTCAAAAGGCTTTTCTGAGGTCTTAATTAACGACACGATGTAGATGTGCTTTGTTAGAGCATATTTAGCACATCTGCCTGTGTGAACACTGCTGGTCGTGCTGCTGCAGGGCAGGCCAAGCCTCTGACCCTTCCCAGTGGCTTGGAGAATGTACCCTGCAAAGTACAGATGTGATCCATGCAGGAGCCAAGGCTCCAGGAACACAGCCCCCAGCCCACTTCCCACGAAGGCTTTGTCAAGATGTCCCAACGAACCCTGCTCTTCGTTAAGAGATCCATCTCTGACAAACCAAGGATAATCTTTTGCAAAAACCAGTGACATTTGTTGCTTTACAGCAATAAAAGCTCTGAGGAGACTGGATTAAAATACCAAAGGAAAACTTTAATGTGCTGTTCTGGCAATTTGCCTTGATGAGGAGATTTGATCTTTACCATTGCCTTGGAGACCACCTCCGTGCTAGAATATTGCAACCAACAAAGGCAGCTGCCCGAGCAGAGGGGGCAAATGGAGCCAGGCGCCTCGGCATGCCAAAGGGCACTCTGTCCAGCAGCTTCCCAAGGCTTCTTACAGCAAACAAACACTGGAGCTGGGCATTTTTTCGTCTCTGTTTATGACTAAGAAGTCTCCCAGGGAATTGTGTGCCTCAACCTCCTCCAGCCTGACTCTTCCCGCTGTGATTCTAGGACCACATTACAGCCACCGCCGACCCAGGCTGAGGAGCTCCCCACATCCCACTGAGGGGCCATTTTTCTTTAATGGCACTGCTTCTGCAGTATTCAACATCTCCTGACAGTTTAAAAGATTATCTGTTAATCTGACCACACCTAGTGATCTCAAGATAAAGCAGATAGAAAAAAAATGCTTTTTCAATCATACAAAAATTGTGCATCAAATCCATGCATTGTCTTTCGAACCTGTTTTTTCTGAACATCTTCAGGGATTTCGAGCCAATGACATGGCACTGGACCTTCTTTACAGGTATGCTTTTGGCAATACAAAGAATGTGCAACAAAAATGTGCTCTCCCAGGCCCAAAAAACTGCATGCTGCTTCAGAGACTCATCCAGAGTACATATACTCCAAGGAGTTAGACTTCTTAAACCCCTGAGCTGACAGAGCCCACGAGCCAGCTTTTTTTCCCACAAACAGCAGATATAACACTTCTAAAAAAATTTCAGGATCATTGTTTCAGGCTTTCTGCTGTTGCCAGAGATGTGATGCGTCTGTCCTGTTCTGCTACACAGACCACTGACCTGGCCCTGAACAGCATCACAGCCTTTGGCACACAACTCCTGGCCAAGAAAGGGTACCTGAGAACTTCATTCACAAGGAATCCAGGGCTGGATCTCAGCAGCTCTCTGAATACAAAAGGAGGTTGTTCCCCAGGGAAGAGAATTCACCAAGGTGCACTCAGAGCCAAGGGGCTGATTCTCATCTACCCCAGCAGTTCCCAACACCACAAAGCACAGATCAGATGTAAATGGGAGTCAGGTCTTGGCATTTCTGGTTTCCACTGCCAGTTCAAAAAGGATATGTATGAAAGTTTACAAATTTGTAGAGGAAATGGCTGTATAATTTCATTATGGATTCATTTGGGTGACGGCAACCATATGGTCCCCTGAGGTTACACCACACTGGAGGCAGCACTGGTCCATCTGAAAATGCTAGAAGTTCCTGAAACACTGCCTTCACTATCAGTGGATGTTAAACGGCAGAAATGCAGAGGGGAGAGTGCCTCTGGAAGCACTTCTGACCCTTTTATCTGAAAAGCATGGGGATAGTTTTGAGAACAGAAAAAAAAAGGAGAGGAAACCAATTAAAACCTCTACACAAACTGTGACTCATAGCCACCACTCTTTGCTCATCATACCATGAACTTAGTAAAGCTGACTTGTTTTTAAAGTTGATGCATTGAGTTTGTTTGCTTGGTTTCTGCGGTTCTTTTTTAAAGATAGACCTTAGAAATCCAAGGAGGTCTACTCACCTCATCATGGATCCTTACAGGGAATCCATGACATGAAAAGTACGGGAGCAGGTGAAACATGGGATAATGACTGCAAGGAACCCACAGAAAACCCACAATAGAATTTCACACGGCATCAGCCTCTCTGCACCACTCTTGACAGCCCACCCTGAGAGGTCCCAGTAGCTTTACCCCTTTGAGTTTAACAATAATCATTTAATTTGGTTTGAAATTGTACCAGTTCTACCTGTATAAACCTTGACATTAACCAGCACACATTAACAGTTTGATTTTGCAGGACAATTAAAGAAGACAGTTTGCAATTGAGAATTCAACCCCTAATCATAGCATCTAATTACTTTTCTAGGTTTTAAGCCCATTTTGAGGGATGGGGAGAAGACTGCCCCAGAACAAGAAAGCTCCAAAAAGTGGTGGGAATAGAGATTCTTTTTCCGCTTTTATTTTTGTCAAAATTGCTCCTTTTCATGCCAGTGCTGTTCCAGTCCCTGTGTTTCTGTGCACAGGTGGTTTTTACAGCCTATACTTTGCGCACAGAGATGGAATGAAGTGAAGAGATATGATTTTTATTTAAGTGTTTTACCAGAAATAGCTCAATCCCACAGTCAATAAAATGTCCTGTAGTGTAAGATTACACCTTTCTGCCATTCCTAGACAAATTTTCATAAATAAAACCTAACTGCACTCTGGAACAGTTTCTAGTCACTGTCCCTGCAGAAGGAGGAGTTGCTATCCAGTTTAGTTTCCACATGAGGGACCTTTTAATGAAGAAGTCTTTAGCCTTTTATTGTAAATTGTGCTACTGCCAGATGTGATATGGCCTGGGCTCCAAAAGCAAACTAACTGGAAAGCACCTCATTGTGAGTCAGAGAGCCTTGTGAAAATCCCAGAGACCTCAGAGGAATGGAAAATTCACTCTGTCACAAGCTTCCTCTGGAAGAGTTTCCCCCACTCCCTTCAAAGGCAGCACTGCTGCTTGTACACGAGCAGGGCTCAGCTTTGGAGTGTTTTCTCAGTGTAAAGGAGAACCAGCAGCAAAGGATCTCCTGGATTAAGAACCAGAAAGGTTATGGAGACTACTAAGAATAACAGAGACCTGCTGGGAACTGTGTCCTTTGCAGTTCACAACCATGCAAAGCATTGTGGAGGTGCACAAAAGGCAGCTGTAAAGCACGTGTCACACAAAGGTGGAAAATATTGATACACTATTCAGTTTTTCTATTTTCATGGCTTATAATCCTTTTATTCAACATACAAGGCTGAAGAGGAGGAATCAATTAAAACCTCTACACAAACAGTGACTCATAGCCACCACTCTTTGCTCATCATACCATGAACTTAGTAAAGTTGAATTGTTTTTAAAGTTGATGCACTGAGTTTTTTTGTTTGCTTGGTGTCTGAGTTTTTTTTAAAGGCAGACATTAGAAATCCAAGGAGATCTACTCACCTCATCATGGATCCTTACAGGGAATCCATGACATGAAGAGTATGGGAGCAGGTGAAAGATGGGATAATGACTGCAAGGAACCCACAGAAAACCCATAATAGAATTTCACACGGCATCAGCCTCTCTGCTATCAGTCTTGAGACAACACTGAAATATGCTGGTTATCAGGTATCTATGGACTCTAGCCAGTGGGCCTCTGAGAAGGCACCGTGTCTCCTTCCAGGAAGTGGAACATGAGCACACTTCCAAAGACACGCTCATTAACCTTCTGTCCTACTGAAACATCTATCTTCATCCTGTTAACCAAGTGACACCAGAGCTGCAAAATTACCAGCTTCTCTCAAGATCCCCATTCCTTTGCAAATCCCTCACTCTGGAATTACCCAAGATGAACCTGCCTCATTTCTACCCAAGCTATTTGAATATCTTTTTTGACTTTGACATCCTAAATAAGAGGCACTAAATACCATCATCCTTGCCCTGTGGATAGGGAATGCCCCAGGAAATCACAGTTTGCAGAAGCTTGAATGAGGCACAGCAACACCAGCCCAATTGCAAGGGAGAATGAGGTGAAGGCACCCCATTTGGACTTTATTTCTATCATAAATGTACTTTTCCTTGTAGTTTTGTCCTTTCTTTATCTGAATAGGAAGGAAAAAGGCCATGTGAACAAGGAGGGCACAGGACAGAGACTGGACAGAAATCCTGCCAATTAAACTTGTCTGCAGAACTGCTCTGCAGGCCCAAAAGTAAAGAACAATGCATGCATTTGCTATGATGTAATTTTGGTTTGGCAGCAGATTAAAAAAAAATTCCTAAATGCAAAGTAAGAGGATGTGAGGGACAGAATTCTATGCTTAAGTAAACAGTTTTGGTTAAAATTGTATAGGAAAGTTCTAAAGGACTTGAAAATGCTTTGATAATTTGTGTGTGTGTTATTTGTGGAAATCAGCTGAGTTTCAAAACAAATTGGAAAAGGTATGTCTAGCTGACTTAGTTCTGTGCATCTGTGAAAGGTAAAAAATCCCAGCTTGTACTCGTGGAAAAGTTCCTCAGTTATGTTTGATAAGGATCAAATTTTCTTCTAAAGGCTCTCTCAATCAAACCAGCATCATAAAATTAAAAATGTTTGCTTCAAATTACTTGAAAATAATGTTTCTCTGCCATCTTCTGTCCTTCCCAGGGGCTATAGGAGCACAGAAATGCAGTTCAACTGTAACTCCCAGCTGAGTCTGTCAACTATCTTTGCAGATTTTACAAAGTTGTAAGACCCAAAAGGAATTAATTGTTTTATTACTACTACCCATAAAAAGAAATTCCCCTCCTTCTATAATTCACTGCAGCGAAGCTCTGCCTGTGCATAGCATCTGTAGGCTATTAGTTTTGCAACTGCAATCTGTAATTGCAAAAACATGTCATTTAGATAGGGCATGTGAATCCAGCCCAGTAAAACCAAAAAGGATATAATCCAGATTCTTTGCTTCTCTCACAAAACATTAACCCAAAGTTGCTATATTTGTCAGCAAGACCTCAGGTCTTCTACAGAAGACAAATCCTGGATTCCCAGAATTACTGCTCAGCTGGAGATGGCCCCAAAAAGCACAGCCAACCCGAACTGTAGTGGAGAATGTTACTATCAGCAAACACCATTTTTCTGCTGGTCTGCCTCTTGCAGCCCAGCCCCACAAGCACAGAGCCAGCCAGGGCATAAAAATGATGCAGTTTCATGGGCACACTCCTTAGAGTGGAGCGTGATCTCTTCAGATCACATTCCCAAGAAACAGAAGTTGGATGGCTAAAAAGAAATTTATGCCAGGCTTTCTCCAAATGCTGGATCAATGTAACACTGGGGTTCCAAAACCATTTGCTAATACAGCTGTCCTCTGCTTTCTCTTCCAGCTGACTTCAAAGCACAGTGAAGTACTAGAACACTTTGATCTCGCTTTGTGGTGACATCTCCATCCTGAGAGCTCTTCAGAGCCCACTTGACAATGCCACAGCCAACCTCACTCACTGTCAGCAGTAGCCTTCCTCCACACAGGAGGGTGGACCAGAAGGCTCTTCAAGCAGCATTTCTAAGATCCATAAGGACCTGGGCTCAAATTTGGAAGACTGTCAAGATCATACTTCTACCTCACCTTTTCCTTGTCTTGCGAACCAGCAGACTTCTCATGAAAAGACTGTATGAGAAAGATGCTGATAGCAATCAGGGTTAAAAAGATACCAAAGATAGCAATCAGGGTTAAATACACATGAGAAGTGTTCAGGAATAGCTACATAAGTCCAGGAAAGGTTACACAGGCTGTGACTGAACGCTCTTCTGGCAGAACAACTTAATTTCAAAGCAGCAGAAAGGATGCCTTCTTACAGAGCAAAAATGCCCACACATGCAGACAGCTGGGAATGCAAGAGAACTTTAAAATCCTAACCAGAAACAACTGTGAAGTAGAGCCAAGACTTCAATCTTTTTTAAATCAAGGCAATTAATCTGATCACAGTGTGTTCATTCCTACAACACATATGGCACAAGATCCAGCCCTGATGTGAAGTTACTGTCTTCTTGCCTTCTGCAGCAACAGAAAGAATTTGAATCTCCCATTCAAGCTCCACACTATGTAAGACAGCTGCAAGCCAAGAAGTAGAGTACCTGCAGTTGTCAATGCAACAGACTCAGCATCTTGGACAGCTCAGCTAAAGAAGCTGAGACACTCAGAATTTGGACACAATGCAGGATTCAGTCTGAAGGGCAACTTTTATTAAGTGGATCCAAACATGTTCCCATGCAAAGAAAAATTACATATATTACTAGTGTACAGGTGAAGATACATTTAAAGCTGTGAATAAAAATACTACTAGACTGCAAAACTCCATTTCACAGAAGCTGCTAATGATTCTAAAAAGTGTGCACCTGGTCCATCATATGGCACAGCAGGACCCAACTGTTCATCAGCCCAAAAACTGAGCGTGCACAGATGCATTTCTGAGTTGAACACCTGCTATTTACCTTAAAACATGTTTTAGTGTCTGCAAAGAGAGCATACTTGCCCTTTGCAGGCAGGAGATCAGGTACTGGATTCAGATCTGGTTTGAGGGAATAAAAAGACAACTGCAGCATACATCTCGCGGTGTGACATCCTCCCTTTCCGGATCCATCCGCTGATCTGTGACTGCTGCCAACTTGCTGGAAATATATTCACTGGGGAGGCTAAGCAAACAAACTGAAAGCAAGGCTAATGACAGGAGGGAATAAAGTAAGTCTGAACTAAATTCAGACCAAACCCAGTGGGAGCCCAACTCAGGGTGCTCCTCTCTCTTCTCCCTGCTGGGACAGCCACAGCTTGCTGCTGCTTGTCCTTGAGTGCCTGTCCTGGTTTCAACTGGGAGAGAGTTAATTTTCTTCTTAGCAGCTGGCATGGTGCCTGTTTTGAATTTATGTAAGAATAAAGTTGATAACACTGATGCTTTGGCTGGTGCTGAGAAGAGCTTACTGTAAATCGAGGACTTTTGGCTCTCCCATGATCTGCCAGTGAGCAGGTGCACTGCTGGGAGCCTGGACAGCTGACCCAAACTGGACAAAGGGATATCCCATACCACAGAACGTTGTGTCCAGTACACAAACTGGGGAGAACTGGCTGGGATTGCTGCTTGGGACAGGCTGGGCATCAGTCAGCAACTGTGCTGTGCACCACTTACTCCTCTCCTCTCTCTCTTTTTCATTATAATTGTTACTACTTTAATTATTATCATATTGCTTTTATTTTAATTATTAAACTGGTTTTATCTTACAAGGTGTACTTTTTTACCCCAGTTGTCCTCCCCCACTGGTGGGGAGACAGGGAGTGAGCAAGTGGCTGCATGGTACTGATTTACTAGATGAGGTTAAACCATGGTACTGCCCAAGAACAGACAGTGGCAGCTTGATTCTCATCTGCAGCCAGAGAGATGCTGCTTCTGAGACCACAGCAGATGTACAGGAAATTAGCAACAAATTTTTCCTAATTGTGGAAGTTGCATCAGTTACACAGAAATACATCAGAGGACTGGAAAGTCTGGGTTAGAAGAGTTTGTTATCCCTCAAATTCTTGGAAAAAGCAACTGGCCATGAGTTAAGTTTCTGGGGATCTCCTCCTGCCCTCCATCCTTTAGCCTCATGTGCTCAGGGTACCTGAATCTCTCTCTAAACCTCTATGAAGCTAACTCCTCTTCATGGAGATGGAGGTAATCACCACCCAAGCAGTGGGAAGAAACGATGTTTTAGGTCACAGGCAGAAAGCTGTTTTATAAACACAGGTATGGGTTTATTACTTTTACTAAACTGCCTTTGACATGGTTTTAAAAAGATAGGTCTCATTTGCATTGTCAGTACCTGCTGGGTAAAGTGGCTTTGAAAGCACCTTTTTATGGAACCTAAAGAATTGGGTGCTCTTTCTTCTCTACCAATTTCTCTCCTCTGATTATAGTACAGAAAGTGGTTTCCCCCTCCTTCCACATTATGTCAAAGTTGAATAAAATAATACCTTTATATAATCACCCACAATGCAAGTGCCACTGCCAAACCCCCAAGAATAAAGCAACACGGGACATAAGGAAAGAAACACACCCAGGTATCACAGAAATAAACGCTCTTCTCAGCGAGCAGTCGGCTGCATTTTTGCCTGAACCCCCCAGATATACCCAGAGCTCTGCAATGACTTCAGCTCAGACCTGGGTGGGTTTCTGCACATCTTGGCAGCAGGGACAGGCAAAGTCCCTGGGCTGCCGATGGCTGGATGGTGGTCTGGCACACTCAGGCCATGGCTGGGGCTCCAAATCCAAGCTGCCTTCTGTTTCCCCCAAAATGCTGGTGCACAGACAACAGAGTTTTCCTATTAGGATGCAGTGGGCTGAATCCAAATTTGATGGCAGCGTTTTAAGCTGTGCAATGTGTATTGCATTCCAGCTGCTTGTTGGAAAGATGTTTCTCATTCTGCAGATCCTGGGACATCTGTATGGCTAAGGATTCATCAACTATTAATACCTTCTTCTAATTAAAGAGATATTCAATATAATGATGTTAAAGAAGTTATTGCCTCTGTTACTAATAATCTCAGTTAAGAGAGTATGAAGATGAACTTTCCTTTCTTTTTTTTTGCCCATTGGTTTGTATTTAGCCTAGCCTGATGAGCTTTCTCCTTTTCACATTTGTATCTACGTTTCACTTCTAAATCTCAATTCTGAGTCCAGATTTTTTGCCAAACGTCTGCTCTGTTTGAATTTCTAGTCTTGCTGAGGAAGACTTAAATCAGTTTTAGAACCAGACATCATTTTATAAGGGAAAAAGGACTATAAACACTTAACATTTCCCCCTTAAAAGAACCCCCTCAGACCAAAACAAGAAAACAATCTGATGGAAAATGGTCTTAAAAGCATATAGAAGGTATGTGATTAACTCATACTTGGAAGCAAAAAGGATCTTGGATGCCTGACATTGAGGATTCTTCCTTAATTACCCCCAAGCTACCTTAAGTGCACTTCAGAATGGCATAGCCTGAGCAATCTGATCCCCATGACCACCGAAAACAGGAGGGTTCCTTCTCCTTCCCTGCCATCCTCTGGCAATTGTCAGACTCTCCTGACAGTCCCCCAAATTCCTCAAGCTGTTTTCCCACCAAGACAATAAAAACGGCCCAAGGAGGGATCTGACCAGAGTATGAACAGCCAAGGAACTGGCATGGACAACAGGAACCCTCCTTTCTGGTGGTGGTAAACCATGTAAATGACTCACTGGTCTTTACCCTCAAGAAGTCCTGGGATCTGCTCATGTAGCTAGGGAAGAAATCAACCAGTTTTGAACAGTGTGAGAGTACTACAGTGCTGTACAAGCCATCATACAAGCCACCCGTACTTGTCCATTGCACAGCTGGTAGAAAACAGCAATTTCCACAGAAAAAGGTTTCTCTTGTGACAACAGTTCGCTTGGATCCTGGTCTGAAGCCTGATAATGGACAAACAGAGCTGTAAACTGGTGCATGAGCATCACACTCCTAGTCCATCTCGTGACTGTGCATGTGAGTAACTGCCTGTCTGCCACAGCAATTGAATTAGCAAGATCACAGGCACCAGATTAGATAAAAGAGAGGGAAAGGTCAGCTTTGGGAAGATAAAAACATGGAGATTCTTGCTTGCATGCTACTCAGAAGACATCAGGCTATGGCTTTCAGGCTGGGCCTGGCTCTCTTCCTGCAGAGTAATATGTTTTCTTCTATCAGTACTTGCCAGCTCTCCACCACATTTAGAACATAACGACTCAAGCAAATAGAAGGCTTTCATCTCCCCACTCAGCGTGAGATCAATTTTTTCCAGCTTTAGCTGTCTCACAGAGCTATCTGGGCTCCCTTTAAAACCTACAGAAGGAAAGGCACCTCTGGAAGGAAATCCAGTCCACGCAAGGGTAGGTGTTTGGGATAGGTGGGGAAAACTGAAAAGAGCTTTTCTGCCTCCATTAAGCAGAGAAGGAGCCTTGAGTGGTGCTTGAGAATTTGTGGTGCCTGTAGTCCATAAAGTAGCAACAACAATCTGTGAAATGATTTAAGAAAGAAGCCAGATGAAATGAAATTAAGGAAGAAAAACAGAAGTATGAGAGGAACACTGCAAATTAAGCAAACCTAAGCCTTTATCAGTGCACTTCTCACTTGACATGTGCCAATAACTTAAGACATCTAGAAGTACAGAAAAATGCTTTTGCCTTCAAGTGTTCTAATTATGTACATTTTTCTCGCGGAACACAAAGTCTCAAGCTAATTTCAACATTTTCTACAAATATTCTGCAAAGTATGATGCAACTGTATCAGCTTCTGGGTAACCACAGAAGCTCTGTTTTCATAAATGTGGGTTTTAAAAATGAAATGCCCCATTGACAACATTTCACCAAACCACTGGAGTTTCCAGCTTTTTTATTTCAAAATACAGGGGACTTTCAGGTCAAAGAAAGCTCTACCAGAATTCTTATCATAGAATAAAGATGTGAGAAATGATGCATGAAAGGTTTTAGGTGAGGACATGCATCAGTGTTTTCTTAGACACTGAGGGTACAAATAATAAGGCAAAATAATTGATTTCACTACACGGATAGCATCAACTGCACGGGCACTTTTTAAATCACCCGAATTACATATGAACCCTCCCCTCTTTTCTTGCTCCTGTACTGGTTTTAATTCTACACAAAAAGATTGAACATCTTAGACACACCACAATTTCTGCAAAATATCAGAGGTACTGAGCAGCCTGAAGGCACCAATCCAAATCCTCTCTTCTAGCTGGAGAGTCACTCAGCTTGCCATTAACCAGTTTAATATGTGTAGTCACAACTCTCTTTATTACCCCAACTCGTCAACAAAAATACCTTATCAGGCTCTTAACATGAAGGTCTACAGAAGAGCAAGAGCCTGAGGCTACATCCTCCTGGTGGATGTGTTCCCTTTCATTTCCATTCCCTCTCGCCCTCTGAACCTCTTCTGGCTTTGCAGAGCTACCCCTGACCCACACAAAGGCAAGTGAACTCCAGACAGTCCCCAGGCTGCAGATCATTTCCCCCTCTCCCTCTGATCCCACACAGATCTGTTTGTAAGCACACCAAGAGCACACACAGCCCTGTTAACAACTGCACGTGCCATTACTGGGAGGGAAACCCAGACCAGGAGCACAGCAACACATCATCTGATGGGCCAGATTGAACACTGTAACTTCCTGCAAGCCAAGGCAGCTGCATCAGGGCTTTGTAAGGACATTTTCAAACAGAAAAAGCACTACAAGCAGGTAGAGGTGATTTGTAACAGAATCGGACAGAAGGTGCCACAGCTGAGGTACAGGGTTCTGGTTTCCTTCTTTTAATCCACACCAGTCTTGTTCTTAGATGCCTATTTCCTTTGAGAATTAAGGTACTGGAAGTGACTTTTACAAGCAAACAGGTAACTTCTCAAATCAACCATCAAGATTTGGAAAGACTAAGTCATAAGGGTGTCAGTTTTGATCCACGTGAAGAGGTTCTACTCTGCTGGACAGTGATGGTTAGAACTGCCAGGAGAGCAGAAGAGGGATGGAGTGCTGCAGGGAATTAAAAGGTAATTATCTGAGAACTTACAGGATGTCAGGTTCTTCTTTCTGGCCTATCCTGCACTCCTTACATGCCTGTGTGCATGACAATGAGACTGAGGGACATACACTCTTTTAAAATGCATTTCTTACCTCCTTTTGACAAGTGCCATGGTGTGGGCAGTATCCTCCTCCTGGACTGCCATACCAAGCCAACACTAACCAACTCTACCCTGAAATGGAAATACCCTGTCACGACATTGTTGTTTACCCAGCTGGCTTCACAACCTTTTTTCAGCATTTGTAGAACCACACCAGTGTTTAGCCTGAACCCCAAGTTCCTTTCTGCTTGTATAAATGTAGTTCTTTACACTTATTCACCTAGAGCTGCAATTACCTGCTTTTGCCAAAATTTTACACCAAGCAAACTGCTGCATCTGTTGCTTTTCTCCAAATGACGGCACGTTTACATCCAGTTTCATGTGGATGAAACATCCAGTGTACATGTTTTTCTATGCTGGCACTTTGGAAACTGAGCTTGAGAAGTCAGGAAACTTCATGCCTGGATTGTATGCAGCACCTCTGCTGCCTGCTGGAGAGTTAAAGCTTACAGCTGGTTAGCAAATGCCAAACAGATGGTCCAGCAAGAGCAAAGAGAAACCCACAGTGTTACTTCCCTGATGTCAAGGAGATGCCCTTCTGGAGATGCTGGTCCCAGAGACAGCAAAATGGTTTCTTTTCAGTCACCTTTTCCAGGAGTCACCTGCCCACTGATTACTCAGAGTCCTTGATGAAAAGCTCCAGGTCCGAGGGCTCAGCACTGTTCTTAGAAAGAAGAGCTCCATGCTGATTTCCTGCAAAGGAGATTAAACAAGAGCCTCCCAGATGCTAACAAGTGACTCAACCTAAGAATCTCCACACTGAGGAACAGCTTGGGAATGTGCACTTCTAGAGTCCCTAGAGCATTGTTTAACACACAGGAGCCTGGTGGGATTCAGATCCAAAGGCCTGTGTTCCTTCCTCACGCGGCGCGACTCTCTGAGCACAGCTCAGAATGCCTTCCTCATATTGGATATAACCCTCTTGGAGACAGCTGACACTTGAAACCTTATTTTGGATAGTCATGAAACCAAGGAGTAACAACAATCACTTATGCAATGCTTAGTGGCACTTTGCCAACCAGTTCCAAGGGCAGTGGCCCATGGCATTTAACAGGAAGTCCACTTCTCCGTGGCATCCTCATTGTGTAACGTGCTGTTCAAGCTGTGCACGTGCCCCTCCTGCACAGCTTTGCCTTCTCTCATGAAAAGCACTTTCCAGCACCAGAATTATTCACAGGCACATTTTAACATTTGCAATCAAAACACAAAGAGGATTTCCTGAACAGTGGTTTCCAGTGTGAAGGATCTCTCAGCTTAGCCCACGGCATTCCAAATTCTTAATCACTAACACAAAGCCTGACAGCCTCTACCAAATGTGCTGGCAAAACTGGAGTTTATCCAACTGCACGGTGAGGAGCAAGCCATGCCAGGCACGAGGCAAAATGAGCTCTTCTCACATCCATTACCATCCCAGTAGATAGACCACAAGCAACTAGGAGACACAGAAGTTGAAAACAAGTTTTATGTTCCACTTTGAAGCAGTTTCAAAGCCAGTTTAAAGATAAAAATGTACAGTTAATTCTATCACACTTCTTGTCCTAGGAGTGTCAGCTATTTAAAAATAAAACCTGGAAGCTGCAAGAGTTCTGTTCGGTCCAGTGGGAGGTGATGATAATCTGCACACACTCATAACAGCACCTGGGCTCTTACTTCATAAAATAAGCTTTGTGTGCTGTCCAGCTAAAAATCTGGCAGAAGGATTAATTCAAACTGGAAGCAAGTAACTTCATCTGACCAGAATTAACTCTAAAAGTGTGCCTAAGACTTTAAATAATGGTCTCAAATGTAATACTGTAATGATTAACATTCACTAAAATGTAGGACACTATCTAATGAAACCAAAACCACCTCAATTCTGCATGCTTTACTTTTATACAGACCCTGTCTAGAGTGTCAGATAAATAAACTGAAAATGAACAGGAAAAATCACTAGTCTTAAGCTGTGGAAGTGTGAAGTACAACTAAAAAAGCAAGCACAAGTATTTTAAAGCGCTCTCTTCATGTACTATCATTCAAGGCAAACAAAGTATCATGAAGGTAATTTTTTCAAGCAGTTCATTCCCACCAAATTCAAGTCAATGTCTTACTGGCTACTGCAGTTCCAGGGCTGAAGGTATCATTTATGACTCTGTTCAGTTAGGGCTCGGCCAACATTGATCCCACAATTAAGTACTGCTACAGATTGTAAGCAAGAGCCCATCGTTCCCTTCTGGGAACTGTTCAGAATAATCTGAGCAAAATTTTCTTCAATGAATACCATGGTATCACTAAAGAAAGATGCATTATCATCTGGCATAATTAAAGTATTACTAATGCATTATTGAACTTGGGTTACTTCCTGAAGGAAGAGAACTGCTTCAGAGCTTCATATTTTCACCACCTGCTCTAACTGAACACACATTAATTGTTTGTGGATAAACTTGTGCTCCTGCTCACTTTGTTGACAGCAGTGTCTGTTCCATACTCTTATTAAATGCTGTTCTGTACTCATTAAGTGAGATACTGCTGACACTTCCTCCACTGAGACCATTCCCACTTTATAATCACATCTTCCTCCCATGCTTCTCAATTATACTTCTCTAGCCTATGCCCACACCAATTTCATAAGCAATGGGTCTTTTACAGAGGTTTTCCAAAACCAACAATCTTTCTTTCCTTCTTGCCCACAACTCTTTGTCTCTCAAGCGTGCAGCACATTTTAAATACATGTATGCTATTACTGGTCACGTCTGCCTGCAACCACTTTGGGTTCTGGAGACATTTTTTGCAGCATGTTTTATTTTCACTGTAATTATCTGCAGTATATGTTGTCCTTCCAAATACTAGTTTAAAAATAACAAAGTATTAGTTAGATCTGGAACGTGTAAAGCTGAAAGAAGTTCAGTGACGGCATTAATATGATTCATGAAGTTCCAGCAACCATAGAGAGGACCAACTAATCAAGACTATACACACAAAATCCAAAAGGAGCTTTGCTTCATGCCAGACATATTCGAGTTGACTTTTCTGCCTCTGCTTATACATCTGTCCTCAACACCACATCCATTCTTGATTTTATTGGGAGGACACTGGGGTTCAAAGGGACCCAAGGAGATAAAAATCAGAGCGACTAAGACTTTGCTTCCAAAATGCCTTGGAATAGATTCCCAAGTAGGAGCAAAGAACAGAGCAAAGGAAACAAAACCCCACTTGATACGACAGGCATTACCTCCCTTCTCAGAAACACCATTCTGCATTGCTGTTCTGCCCCTCCTACCCACTGTTTGCATCTGGCTGAGCCAGGAGGCTGCAGGAGATGCTGCACTGCAGCTGGCACTTGTGGCTGCTCCTCTCTGCCTTCCACCCCTACACACCTGGGGTGTCTCACTGCCTGGCTGCTTCTCTTCCCCCTCCTCTCAGCCCTCCTGCTCTCCACAGCACACACACAGCTCTTTGCTGCTTCACTCCCCAAAGGATGTCCTTACGGTGACAAATGGTGACACAGTCGGGTTTGCTGGAAAATACCAGAAGGTGTTGACAGAAACACTTTTTAAGGAACTGCTGGCCTTAAGCTGCAAATCTAAATTAACTTCTTTTGAGCTTCCTTTTACCCAACTTGCAGTTGTATTGTTCTCATGCACAAGTATTTTGAGAATCCCAGGACTGAGTGAGGCCATTTGTGTTAGCAGACCAACATACATTTTTAGACTTAATTTTAGATTATTAGATTTCTCTCTGGAGGTTTTTAGACTAAGCTCAAAGATGCTACCAAAGACACCATCTTCCCCAGCTGAGTAACAGGAAGAGCACAGAGAAACCTTCTCCCCACCACCTCTCAGGCCCTTTGAAAGTCACCTCTCCCTGATCCCCACCTACCTGAAATATTCCATATCAGAAAGGAAGACAGTTCAAGAAAGACCAGAAAGCAAGCTGGCTTCATTGTTTTTATATGGACCAGGGATTTGGAAGGAAAAAATTCCCTGACACTGAAAGAATCCAAAGTTTAGCCAGAAAAAAGGGAATGTGTAACAAAGAATGCAGCAGGCCAGACTTAATTTTCACTATCAACACTTAGATGGAAACAGGAGGTTTTCATAATGGATTTTCAAATTTGAAAGTCAAATACAGCTGTAGTTTGACAGAAGCTGACTCACTGAGCTTCAGGGCATGGTGAAGCACAATCACACACACTGTTTGCTTCCTCAAATTCTCCCAGAGAGGCAAGAACTGGCCTCACAGAGAAGACAGGCTAAAGGGTGACCTCTGCTCTGAAAAGGAAAGGCAGTTTTATCATGGATACTTTGCGCTGAGCCTCAGTTCTTTTACCACATATTATTCTCAGCTTGTGTATAAAATATAGGACAAGATCTTAAAATCCTACAATCCTGGGATAAAGTAGCTTTTTTCCTCTGAATAGCTAAGCTCAGGCTCCCCTGGAAAAAGGGCAGTTTGTAAAATCTTTTGAAAATCTGCATGTCAACTTGCAACAGTTGCAAACATAGGACTCGAACATAGAGAATAGCAGCTCTATCTCTAGGGGCAGCAGGACTATGTGGGTCTAATCAATTCATCTGAATGAAACACCAAATTACACGTCCCAGCCTGCAGAAATCCACAAAAAAGTCAACAGCAGAAAACTCCATGCTCAGTAAAAACCACCCATTGTCAAGTACAACAAAGTAGGAGGAAAGTATATGTTAGGACTGAATTTCTGGCTGTGAAACACCATCTGAAGCCAACTTCTTATAAAGTTTTGCGTGCAGGATGTAGACGGCATTAGGAGTGCAGTGAGTTGGAACCTGCCTCGTGCTCTCTGAATACACTCAGATTGTTGTTGCTAGAAGTGTGTGCAGCACAGCAAACTGCTGCTGCACAAGCATGTCAAAGCCAGACTTTATAATCTTGCTTCCTGAAAGTTATATAACATCCCAAATACAATTATATCATCCCAAATACAATTAGCACAGCACAGGCTTATTACCAACAGAAGCACATAACAACCTAGACATTTTTATTCTATAAACAAAGAAAGAACAGAAGTTCTGATTAAAATTTGACTTAATAATTTCAGCAAAAAATTGTTTGCAGAACTTGAGAAACCCTTAAATGCTTACTGCCGATGTTGGCTTGTAGGACCAGAAATTCATAATAAGAGGTCCCCCTGAAGCTCTATGGTTTATGGCACTGAAACGGAAATTTATAAAGCAAAATCCTGGTCTTACAGAAGTTGGTAAAGGCTTTGCCATTGATTCCCATAGGGTCAGCATCACTCTTGCCCTAACAAACAGAATCACCTTTTATTACCTACTTTTTACTGCATTCTACTGAAGATGCTGTATATGCACTGCAATAAATGCAAGTGGCAAACTTTGATATTAGGAGACATTTGTGCTTTGAAATAGAGAAAGTAGTGAGAGGAAATGTCCAAAGTCCTCTGAATTTCCCAAGTGAATCAAACTTTAAACTATGTTTTCCTTAAGAACAGTAATTACATTCTTAACCTAAAAAATGTCACTGTCCTTAAATAAACCTGCAGAGATGTCATCAAAGGGTCACTGAGTGAACCTTCCAGGATGGGGAAATCTACTGCTTAATCATTCCAAGTTGTGGGGACTCTGATCCTAACCACATAAGAGTGGAATGATCTGAAGCAGCACTGACAGGCCAAAGTAAATTGGAAGGGATTTGTTTTCTCCAGTGATTTACTTAATTACTTTTCAAATTAAGCTAGCTATTCAGGTAATTCTAGAAACAATCTCAAGGCCTGTACTCTGTGGCAAAACAGATGTGAGCTCTGAGAGACAGCTGTGTGGGTGCCAGGCTTACAGAGAGGCAGCCAGGTGTTCTGTTCCCTGCAAACAGAGCACCTCAGATCCACCAACCCGAGTTTTGTATCCATGCTCCCCTGGGGTTTTAGAAGACATTAAGCAGACTTGGTACCACAGATGTTACAGAGCAGAAATCAAAGGTGTTGGCAGAGCAGCAGACTCTTCCTGTTTAAAAATGACATTACAGACTCCCCTGATAATAGCAGTAAATTAATTTCTTTAGACACTCAGAGCAAAAGCCCTGCTTCTTGTATGGACTCAGCTGATCCAAATGCTACTTTCCTCCTTCCTCCTTAAAAAGGAAAAAAATCCCATGTAATCTTCAACTGTAAATATGTAGATCTGCAAGTCTTCCAAGGCAAGGAAAGAAAATAACATCGATGAGATCATGGGAATCTCAGTTTTACAGGTATCAAGCATCACCAGAACAACATGCAGTGCGCAAGAGCTTTACTTCCCAACCCTGCACTTCCAGAAGCCTTGGCTGAGTCCTACCGTGTAAGAGGCATGGGTAGCCCTAGCAAATCCAAGGAACTCAGGGCAGAGCTCCCGTACTGCAAGTGAGAACACACAAAAAATGTTACATTTTATCACATGCATCCAGGAGAAATGCTAGGGTTTGTGAGGCTGCACATGGAGCAGAAAACGATAACAGATGATCCAGGAACATCAGCTGGAAGGGATCTCCTGAGATCCACAGTCCTACCTTCCACTCAGAGCACGATACCACCAGAACCACCCACTCCCTGGAACCTTCCACTGGATGATTCTTGTTCTATTATGTTATAGGGCTGTTAACAGCTTATTAAGTATGTGGGAGTGTCTGCATGGCAAACTGTGAATGAGGAGAACAAAACCTTTCATCTCCAGGCCTTGGCTCCTCACTTGGACAAGCGCAAGCAACACCAGTGAACTGTGGAACAAACTGAGGAGGAACCAGTCCCCCCTCAGCTCCTAATCATCAGTGAAAAGGGAGCTGCGGTCCAGAGAAAATGAAGTCAGCAATCCCCAGGAGGAGGTGAAAGGGCACCCCCCAGGCTGGGGCCCTGCTGATGGCACCCCTCGGGCTGTGCAGGAGTCCTTTCTTCTGCACTCACAAAAGAATCCAAGCAAGTCATTTAAAAGTGCCTCAGGGCAGAGCTTGCTGCTAGATCAGGTTTGCCCTGTTAAAACAATAAATGAGGTAATGTACAAAACTGCCTTCTATTTGAGGACATTTCATTCATAAAACAGAAATACCAAAAGCTTTGCTACCAAATAAACTTCGCAGATGGGTTTAAAAGGCCTCCGCACCTCTTCCTGCAGGAGAGCAGGGCCAAGCTGTAGGGATTCTGTGGCACAAGGCACACAGCTTCCAAGGACAGCTCTGCAACTTGAAATGGGAGCTGACAACCTCCGGGTCATTAACCCGACAGTGTAAACAGGACCTATGGACACGTACATGCACTCAGGTGGGCTGGAGCAATGGTCCCAAATGCAGACCTCTACAAACACTGTTCTGCTTTGTGTTCTGAGTTTCCAGGAAAACTTTTATTCTCTGCTCCCTTCTCCTCATCCTCAGGATATGTGGAGCCTGGTGCTGGCTATATTTGTGTTGCTAGCTGAAAGAACAGCAGAACATGCCAAGCATTTAATAACAAAATTCCAGCCTTGTGACACAACCCAGTAATCCCAAGACTGGAAACTAACCTCATATTTCTACTCAGCACAAAACCTTAATCCTAAGAAGAGCACCGCTATTTTCATTTTGCCTGAACCTTTCCTACAGATATGCATATCACAAATTAAGAAACTTGCTGTGTACCAGGTGGAACAGAGTCGTATTACCTGTGTACCTATGGCATGTAGAGATTGGTAGAGTTATGACAACACAGAAACTGCTAAAACTAGTTATGATGATCTGTGTGCTCTTACACAGAACTGGCTATAGCTGGATGAGCTGTTGTTGTGGCCACTACTGGTCCCTCACTACCTTGGGACCCCTCTCAGGACACTCCTACAAAGAGGAAACAAATGGAGCTTTGTGGGCTCCTGGGAGGATCATGGCTGGGTGTGAACATGCACAGAACAATTCTCATCTAACACCCCAAATGCAAAATGGCAGGGCAGGAGGCTCAGCAAGCCAAGAGCCCAGATTCAGCCCAGGGACAGATGTGCATTATAGACGTATCTAATGACTCACCAAGACCTCTGCAAAAGGGAGGGAATAAGCTCCTCCAACGCCAGGTTGGTGTTTCAAGCACTGTTTGCCTTGATCATTTCCACCACCAGACCCTAATCAGCTTCTCACTACTGCAGTTGTCCTGGCTTCAACACCAGTCAGGGTTTCAGTGCAGAAAGTGCCATGAGACACCTGAAATTCCATTTTATAACAGCTTTTACTGTCACTAACTGCGCTGCAGATGTGAGGCTGTGCCTGACAAAGCTGCAGCACAAGCCTCTGCTGTATCTCAGCACAGAAAGCAGACCTGCTCATCTGTCTCAACTTACAAGTCACAAAACAGCAGAAAAACTGTGGCCCTACACACAGTCCTGTACAGCTGAGATAAGTGACACATAAAACTGCAAATGCAGGAGTTTTAGGGGAAGATAGAAACTGTATTATGTTAACAGTAATGATTTGTGCAGAGGGTACATTTATTTCTATACCCAGAAGCACAAAAGGTTTGTACTGCTATTTCATAGCTGTAATGTGTAAGTTTAACCACAGGGTTCATGAAATTTTGGGCTGTCTTGCCTTGGAACTACAATGTTTTCTGCAAAGCTCTTTCCATTCCCAATGTGATGGGCACATTTTGCAAAGACCATGATTTGGCCATGTTACCGTAAAGGATATACAGAAGCATCATTTCAAAAGAAACAAATTTACCTGCAACTTTGATTAAGTCATCTTTTGGATCTCTGTTAGAAGCAGTCTTAAGGACACACATAAAAGGCCAGTAGCACCCACTGCTACACTTACTCTGCGGAATGACACCACATAGAATGTATCCTCCCTTCGGTGAATTGCTTCGAAAAAGTCTTGATAGCTCCTCGGAGAGGCATAATACACTTGCAGCTCATTCCCTGAGTTCCTGCTGAAATAAAGAACGGCAAAGGTAATTATTTCAGACAAGACAGTTAATTTCAGTGAGACAGTGACTTTGAAGACCTGCTTTTTAAAGTAACCGCAGTAGCTCTTCATCCACTAAGAGGAGCATGAGGAACACAGGTGAAGACAATGAAACTACTCAGTACTTTTTGAAAGTTCAAGGTGCTTCAAAGGTCTAACTATGGGAAAGATTTCCAGATTTTTGTTCGTGCTTCTGAGGCCAGCAAAAACCTGTTTGCTAGCTCAACAGGAAAAAAAAGCTTCAACCTAAAGTGTCTGAAAAATTGTGATGACTTCTGAAAATAAATTTTAGGATGAAATGTCATTCTGAAATAAAATATAAAACCATTTAATAATTTAATAAATTTATTTTTCTGCTAAGAATCCAAACCACTGAAATTGAAAGAAGTGCAAAGGTAAGCATAAACAGCGCTTTTAATTTACTGTCAGATGACAAATCCACCTTCTTTCTCACCCACCCTTTTTTTTCCACGCTATGTCCTCTGGTCAACTCAAAGACTTGCTCTTGATTTTCAATTTAGACAGAGGAGCAAAAATAAGATACTCACATAATTCTGGCTTATCTTTTCCACGGTTCTCATCTTACACGTATCAGACACAAGGAAAAGATGCTCTAAACCATTCTAAGCCAAAACACTGGCAAGTCCTACAATCATGGTACTTATCCACTGTTTATCTTGGAAAGGTGAGAAGTTCCTAGCATATACTGCTATCATTTATACTTTCCCAATCCCACTCCAAAATAACTTATTTATTTAACACTGGAAAGCTGTACTCAGGGAAACCATTAGCTGAACTTTCAACCTGTCATTTTAATTTCCCCCACTTTAATAGCACACTGTGTTTGTGGCAAGGACATGATCAGGCTATCCCTCCCCTCCCAAGCTGTCTTCTGCTGACCTGGGTTTTGAACTAGGGGGGTTAATTTAGACTATTTTAGTACATTTCTAAAATATAACAAGACACAAATCTATCATCAAGTGACTTTCTCAAGCAGCAATAACAGTAGGCTGTCATTATCTTCTCCTCCACTGCTAACAGAGCCCTGTTGCAAGCAAAGGACTGCAGCTGCCAGGCCAGTTGCCCTTTCACAGGATTGGGGGTGTAAGTCCTGGGGGATCAGGAGCAGGCAGCTCTACACTACACATCCCCTTTTGCACAACTGTGCAAGAGAGGAATCAGCTCCCATCCTTCACACACAGGACACAAAGGCTGGAGCTAATCTGAGCTTGATTACTCATTCATGAAAACACGTAGGCCCACCAAGCCACCCCTGAGATGGAGCACTGAAGCTGGGCTGTGATGAAAGGCACGGCGCCCACGCACTGCTCGGTACAACACATCCTGAAAGCTGACCCGGGGCCCACAGATCTGTGTGCTCGCCCACACTCCACGAGATACAGAGAGACCTAAAAACCAGCTATGGGAGATGACTGTCCCAAAGCTCTTGGAAACCACCGGGCCTTTATAAAGCTGTCCTGGTCACGTAACAAATCAAACACAAAGTGATATCGGGGATTACAGGCAGTACATTGCACCTACCTTTGAACATCATCTGATAACCACCTCTCCATCAAAGGAAGGGAGGAACTTCCGAGCCAAAGCCAGATGTGAAACTACCAGTTGTTTTAGTAACATCTTTGCATATTACAAAAAAGCATCATATTAAACTGTGTATGCCAAACAATGGTGCTGAACCTGGCCATTTATTGGGAGATCAATAAGTCTTTTGTTTTAAAACTTTGAAGGACACTCTGTTATGCACCACAGAGCACTGGGATGTTACACATAGGCTTGTTTCGGGAAGAAATGAGGCAGGACACAGTGCTTTATGCATCAAAACCCGCAATATTAATAGCGCAAAACTTAGGATAACAACTGCAGAGTCTCTTTTTGATACCTGAAGCCTTAAGAAACACACTTACAGAAGTCCTCAACAAAATCACCCCTGAAGAAAGCTACATAGACTATAAAGACATTAGGCTTGAAGATTTTCTTTGAAATCATCTAAAAATTTATCTTCTCCACTGCTCTGACTTCCCTGAAATTCTTTTCAATCCTCAGCTTCCTGATGGAGATGACAATGGAGATGGAGACCACCACTTCTACCAGAGACATTCAGTAAACCTGAAGTTAAGCCTACTTTGAGCAGGAAGTTGCACTAGGGATCTCCTGAGGTCCTTTACAGTCTAAACTACTCTGTGATTTTATGATTTCATGGAGCACCTAATAGCTGATGGCTCTGGGAGGAACTGGAAGTCTGTTCTATGTTCTTAGCAGTTCCAGCACAGTCATAGCATGCAGCTGCCATGACTCACTGGTTCTGTTCATATAAACATCATTAATCTGAAAAAAAACCCAAAAAATCTCACTTCCTTCAGAGCACAACAGATTATTCCATGCAGAGCTACATGATGTTGCACACCGTTTCTAATAATCCAGGTATTTTTTTTCAGAGTAATGCAAGCATGTATATTAAACTGCTTTATGCCATGAGCCTTGTTCATCACTGTTCAGTTAGAACAGCTATCCTTCATCTGCCTGTAGAATTCAAAAAGCTTTTTCTTATTTTTTTTCTTTTAAGTCAAGACATATCAAGATTTGACAGCCTGGTTTCTGTAACATTTGCCTGCAGCTTGCTCTTTTCCTCCAGGCTGATCCTGCTTTCAAAGCAACAATGCAAATGGAAAGGCCACAGCTGTCTTTCTTTCCACAGCAACATTTCAGGTGGTGTTCTCACCAAAAAGTTTCATTTATACTCCATTCTGCTCTTACACTCCTCTTTGGCACCTTAGAGCAGACAGCCTCCTCAACAGTCTCACACAGAATTCAGGAGAGAGAAATTTTGTTTCCCTAATCTTTTCTCTCCAGTACTTCCTGCCACCAGGAAGAGGGACAAGATGGTTATGGGGAGGGGTGGGCAGGGGACATCAGGAAATGCTGCATTAATGTGCTCCAATAATCAGCAATGGAGACAAAGAATGTAAATGAGACATAATGGTACTTTAAGTTCATCATAATAACTTGGTGATAGCTATAATGGCTCTACTCCTGAAGACAGAGAGAAACCTTTCCCTTACCAGATTCATGGCCCTTTGAAACCTTCTTACAAACTAACGATGTTCTCACAGATAGCCCCAAGTTAGTTCCTCCCTAAATATTCAGATCTGTTTAGAAAGGGATTCTGGACAGCAAAGTAAGGATTTTCTTAAAACTCATGGCTAGAAAGACCCTGGAAGAGCGGAGCTGTGATACAGGGGTTCATTTAAGCGTAATATAAATTGTTAGAAGCAGTTATTTGCTAAGGGACAGAAATTAGTCCAAGAAAAGTAGCTGCATTTGGCTTAAGAATCCGGAAAAGATGAAAATGGGCATTCTTTACCAAATGTTGGTGAAAAACTAGGTTAAGTAGAAAGCAGTAACAAAGGAACTGCTCCGCTTTACCTGAGACTGGTGTCTGTGTAAGGCATGGCCATTAGCTGGGAATCTGCTTTGTCACTGAGGGAGCTCTGAAAAAGGGAAGAAGGAAAAAATGACACAAGGTGAAACCAATAAGCATTTCCTTGGTTTGCCACTACATAGAATATAACACACAGAATGGGGTGCAGAGATTAATCAGTGCTCTGCATCAGAAATGTGGATTTTCCCACTGGTGAAACATGAGAAACTGAAATGGTCAGCAATCAAGCTGGAACAACAAAACCAGCAGGATTTTAATACAGCCAAATTTGAAGTCAACATTCAGAGACAAGAAAGGGAGTTTGGCACCATACACAACAGTTCTAAATGCTCTACCATTCTGCTTTGGACATCAGTGAGAAGCATCTGAAGTTTAACACGCAACACTTCTTCCCTAGAAAACTGCAGTATTTCCCACATTGTAATGCTCAATTCCTTTTAAAGCTGGTACTACCCCTAAACAAATTAAATACTTTGAAAATTCATTGTCTTAATTTCAGCTTTGGTATCAGTATACCATGTAGGTAAAAGATTTTTAAAAATGGGAAATATGAGCACAAGTCTCATATAGATATATAAAAATATAAGCACAAGTCTCATATATATATATAGCCATATAGATATATACATATATCTATATGGCTACAATTCTGTAGCCTTACCAAAAAACCATGTATCCCTCTAGCTAAAATTTAAACAATAGAAATATTTCAACAAAACCAATCAGCTTAACAGTGAGTCAAATAAATGTGCTGTAGGTTGTATTTCTCTCCGTTGAGCAATTGCTTATCCTTACAGAAAAGCCACAAAAAGGGTAACTATTGATTTCATTTTAGAAAATGTAGAAGCTATTTTGATGGCTACTAAAGAAATTCAAAACCCTGAATCCAAGAACAGGAATGGAAGAACAACTTTGACAACGTAACAATCAACCAAACCCAGCAATTTCAAATGGGAAGTGTTGGCTGCCCTAATTACAGGCACGATGGCTACTTTTGTCTATAATGACAAGTGCAAACAAGTCAGGGAACGCGGTTCATGAAATTATCTTGTCAGGCCACTGAGGCAGGAGCAGGAAGGGGCGCACCTGTGTGACTCGTGCTTTCTGCTGCTGGTTGTTGGACAGCCTTCGGGATCTGGTTCGCTCCACCTCGTGCCTGTGCACCCATCCTCGGAGTTCATGGGTCAGCCTAGGAAAACACACAGCATCAGCACAGATTTCAAACAAGGCTGCCAGAATATTTCAGTTGCATACAACAGTTTAGCCACTACACAGACACTGAAGATTACTATTATTTTACCTTATGATAACTTATTTTTAATACCATAGTAAGAAAATACAATTTTAAGATTAAATGTGTAAGGGATTATCTATAAAGTATTAGATTCGTGGATGTTTCCACACAAAGTAGATACAGTCCATTCTTTTGTCCAACGAACAGTAATTTTGAAATTACTGGAAGGACTACTGAAATTTAAAATCAAAAGTTGATCAATTCAAGACAAATTATTGGTTAAGGCTAAATTATGGCACATAAATCTGAGAGGAAGAATGGACAGACAATGGAGATAAGGTTAGTGACTCATATCTATGGAAAAAGTGGAGCTAGGTGTTTTCAAACAGTGAACAAAGAACATCTGCAATGTCAGGTTCAGTCTGCTTCTATCAGAAGGTGAAGAATAGAAGACCATCTCTTAAATAATTCAGATGGAAATGGCTTTTAGCTGGACTTGATTTCCAAATAATTAACATTTCTACATATGAAGTGATTTCTCTTTTAAGCCACGAAAGCCACCCAGACAATCAGAAAACTGTTATTTGGTTACTGCAAATGACCAGTGAAGAGAGTGGTGAAAATCATTACTAAAACCATGGAAAGATTACAAAGATCCAAGTGGATCTGTCCTTACAGCAGCAGACACTGGACAGTGCAGACCCTTATGAGACACTGGTCACGTACTGGATGAACACCATGAATGGACAACAACATCATTCGCAGCAGCCCAGTAGCACTCAGCCAACACAGAATTTATATCTCAACTCCTAATAAACTTTAAATGCTCACAAAAGGCAGTTTGCTCACCTCAGCGACTCTGTCCTGTTGATCAGAGGCCGGCAGGGGGGCGGCGGTGGTGAAATATATAACAGAGGTTCTTCTGAGACTATCATTAGTGCTTTGTTATCAGACACAGAATGGTCATACCTGGGAAAAATCAAGAAAAGCACATCAAGAAGTCCCTTAAAAAACTTCATGACCCTTTGACCAAATCCAGAGAATGAGCACTAACACCAGCAGACCCACGAATATTACAGCTGCTCCTGTGAGACCTTTGATGCAGGTGAGTAACAATTCCCATCAAACATCCAATGTTCTCAGTCAATCCCTCAAAGGGGGCTGACAGCTCTCAACACAGGGAAGACAGATGAGCATTAGCAGATGTTGGATCTCTTCCCAAGAAGGCCAGATATTGATAGACTATGTAGTCTGTAAAATATTCCTCACAGAATGCAAACTATGTGATCTCTGTAGACACAACTTTCTTTTTCATTCCAGAGCTGTGCAAGATTTGCTACAGAAATATTACATTTATTATCCACTAAAACCATGCGGATAGACAGACCGTAAGCTATATGACAGCCGAGCAGCCACAAACTATATTACAACTGAGTGGAGAGGATTTACATCTCTGTCTCCAGAATCTAGCTTGGTTTTGATAAAAAGTGAAAAGGAGCATGTATTTCTCAGTACAAAAATCTGTAATACTCTCAGGGCCTCCTGAGGGGTTAACTACTTATCACCAAATACCTAATGTAGTTCTCTCTCTTGATAGGTTATCAATGTAACAGCCTCAGTCCTCTTGGTTTTGACAGACTTGTAGCTCCTGAACCTCAACTTCTTTCTGAAAAATCAGGTATAAGAGCTTATGAAAGCCTTATTCATATCCCCTCTCTTTCCCAGCTTTCTCTCCAACTTCATGTCTGCTTCTCGTGTCTGCTGCATCTAGGACTGATAAAGGAGAATATGCAGCAAAGAGCAAACAGTTTGCCAAACCCAGGGGGAAACAGTGAAAGAGAAGGAGGTACAGGCACAAGCACACCTTCCTAAGAGAACCACTCTACTCTTCTGTCCCATAGGTCATGGTCTAAAATGTACCACACAGGATACAAAGCCCTCACCATGGCTACAGCCTTAAAATGCTCCTGATTTATTGCCTTCTTTTTGCACGGCAAAATACATTAGGGCTTTCTGCACATCTGTGCCTAGCTTTGTTCAACCAGCCAAAACACTCTACTGGAAAGGGACAGTCTAATAGGATAAATCTTGTAAGGGGAAAACATGAGCTGTATTAGCCAGACTTCAATCTGGAGACAATTATATGTTCACTTATGCACTGCATGCTAGAGACCTAGGAAGTCTGAAAGCCAGTATTTAATTAAAAAGTGGATAAGCACAAGGATGGACTTGGACTTTTTAAAATGAAAAAGCACAGTGCTAAGTTCAGAGTGTGTTCTTAGTCGTGAACTTCCCCAGTCTTCTCTTGAGCAACTAAGAAAATAAATATTCCAGCTTAAAAAGTAAGAAGAGATAGATAATATGACAAATATCACAACTATGCAAGCTAAAATATAGATCAGAGGGAAAAAGCAAACAGATGAACTGAAGAAGGTCCTGAAAATCTCGGTGACAAGCACTTGTGGATATGCTCTCTTCCCTAACACTTTGCAGCACAGCCACGTGTACACTTCTGAAGCTCTATGTGTTGGGTACTCTGGCAGATAAAACACCATATTCATTTGAAAAGCAAACTGTGCAGCTTTCAAAACACTGTGTTTAAAACTCAGGTACTCTGTAAAAGAAGCAAGAGCACTGGCCAAAAGGGTGAGCAAGGCAGTGAGGGCTAAAAGCACCACTGCCCTCTGCCACCTAAAATGTTAAAGGTTTCCATCTCACCTATTAGTCTTCTCGGGAATGATGCCCTCAGGTATTTTCTGATCTGTGCTGGACTCCTGGACAGCTGAGAACTCCAGAAGATTTCTGGTCCGGTGGTTAGAACTCACGGTGGAATCAACTCCATTGGGATCCTTTTCAAATACACTGGAAAACATAATAAACATAGCAAAATGTACCACAAACATAAGGGGTCTGCAAGGCACTTTACTGTAAGGCATTAAATACTCAGGTGCAGAAGTTTCTGGCTGCTGTTACAGTACACGGATAAGGTGCATGTCATATCTAATGTAAAAGCTGATGTGTCATTACAATATCATCATTCAAAGCAGTAGCAGTCAGAAAAGCAATTCTGTTCTCTTTTTCAGTTTTAGTTGTTTGAAAGACTGTGATGCTCTGGTTTTCACATTCCCCCACATAAGCTTCACCTGATGAAACTAAGAATACTCTGCTTGTAACCCAGGTCCACAGGCATAAGAAAATTACCTACATTCAAATCAAAGCACTACCAAACTTTAACTTTCATCAGCCTCAAAGTACAATTTACATAGTTTATATGAATACAACATGTAAGAAAAACGTAGCTATCAAATTCCATGCAGCTGCAAGCTTGGAATGTTACGCCAGACATCTACCAGAACTGTACACAAATATGTTCAATTCTACTTGGATTTAGAACAAGTGGCAGGGCCAACAGGCCCATCGGCAGCAGGCCATGGTGCCAGACACCCTGTGGTTCTGGTGTGTACTCGCATGGATGGAAGGAGCCTGGCCTGGGGGCTGCTCAGCCAGCCAGCCATGCAGCACAGGAGTGTCTGTGCTGCTCTCCATGCAAAGAGACGGAGCAACACTGCACATGTGAGCTGGAAACACAACCACACCATTGCTGTACCAGACCTGCATCCTCGGTCACAAGGGTGAGTTACAAGGGAGAACTCTCAAAAGCACAGAAGCAATACTTCAATTTCTCCTCTCCAGAGGCTGGCTTTCCTCTTTCATAACGCGGTTGCTTCCTGAAATATGCATGTTTACAAACCCAAGTCCTAACTTCTTGGCGGACAACAGCAGAGCATCACCAGCAGCAACACAGCGAAAACACAGAAGTGCAACAAGCCCCCAAGCATGCTGATGAGATCTCTGCCATTCATGCTGATCACAGCCCACAGAGTATATTTTAATTCATGCCCCACCCCTCCTGTGCAGCAGAGCGTAAACCCTGCAGGGGAGTATTTCCTGGTTTTACATGGCATCACTTTGCAACAGGCAACAAATACAAATAGAGACAGGCAAAACCTAGCAAGGAGGGCAGATTAAATACTCCACAAATAAGCAGAAGGCAGACAGAATTGCCCAGAAATTCCCTCTCTTTTGCCAACACTTTTGCACTCCTGTTAGTAGCAACCCAGGTGTCCATGAGCACAACTGTGCCATGTTCTGAACCACAGGAGTCAGGACAATCCTAGACCCAGGCTGACGTTGCCTTGATTACCTGCTCTCCTCCGGGTTTCTAGGCAGCAGCATGGAACGAGGGCAGCAGAAATGCTCCAGGCTCTGCTTTCACTTGTGCCAATGGGCAGAAAAATACTTAAGAGTTTCCTTACTGCCTGTGTACACCGGTATCCAAATGTCTTGCTGCTTCTACTGCATGGAAAGCTGGATGGTTTATTCATAACCTCCTATCAGGCAACACCATATCTATCCAATTTTACAGAAATAATCTCCACTACCCACTAGGTTTTATGAGATCACGTTTCTTCTCTGCCAATGAAAGCATCAGCACAACTGGCAGTGTCTCAAGCCCAAGAACCAGAGCTCAAAACTAAGGCTGATGCTTAAACAGATGCCTCATGTTCCTGCTGGAAGCCACCCACCTATGAAATGCCCTTACTGCACTTAATCTGGAGTCATGACAGCCAGAAGTACATGGCAGTTTATTCACTAGACCAAGAATATCCCTCAGAAGATCTGAAAACTGTTAACTCTCCTGCAAATCCTTTCTCCCCAGCCTGAAGTGTATTAGCAATCCAGTTGCTGGACCTCCTGGATCTGGTCTTTCAGCCTGTCCTACTTCTCTCCCTTCCCATTCAAAATGACACATGGAACCAGAGAAACTTCCCATGTAATTAGTTAAAGCCGAGAAAAATCTAAGCAGAAGAACTGTAACAAATTGCATTTTTCCATGATGCTTCTTCCTTCCTATTTGTCTCATTCTGCAAAAATGATTCTTGTTATTTCAGGTTCCAGGCTGGAGAGGTGAAATGTCACATGCAACACATTCCTACTGCAGTTCACCCTGAACTCTGCACAACAGAGACAAATCCAAACCAAGGATAAAGACACACACTGCTCTACAATCACAGCTAATCTTCCCTTTTTCTGATTGAGTTGTTTTACCTACACACCCATTCTAAACCACACACACCTCACTTTACTGCATCAGCTCTAGAAGAGAGGAAATGTTTATTTTCCCTCTTCTCAAGTGTAAAACATCTTTTTCTTTTCATCAAAAATCAGCTGAGCACGGGATGTTTCCACCTGAAAGCAGATACCTTCGGCAGCAAAAGACAAAGAAGGAGGTAAACAGAGTAAGTTTTGCCACCCTTACAGGCATAAACCATGGCTCCCACTTCTGACAATGTGAACACAAACTTGAGAACAAAATATGGTATTAGGGTAATCTTTCCAATGCCCCTTCCTTTATCAGGATTGTTATTTTTCTTTTGAAGCAGGGCTAGCAGCAATTTCTGCTATATGGGCCACTTCTGCCCCTGCCCTTTCCCATTCTTTTTCTAGGACCTTGAAGATGACTGAAAGTTTCCTTCTCAATGTCTCAAATATGTCTGGGGGAAAAAAAAAAAAAAGGAAAAATCCCCTTTGGTGCTGCTTTGGTTTGTGGCAATGACCCAAAACCAAAATAACTATAGTTCTGGATAAGGAAAAGCCCCACAAATTGAAATCCTGCCCCACTTCCACCTTCTAATTACTTGGGGAGTTTTGTTAGTTTTTTCCCATCTGAATAGAAGATGATGTTGTTCTGTTGTATCATTTCCTTCTCTTCCCTTCTCCCATGAGGGAACACCAGTGAAGTTTGTCTATAAATAGGGCTCCATCTTCAGGAAACAAATAGGGGAGGACATGCAGGTAATGGTCCATATCCTCCAGATTCTCCAGGGCCTTTCCTTGCCAAGTGGGTACCTGAGGGTCTGAGACAGGGTATCAGAAATATTCCTCCTTCGACATTTCAAACTAATATGAGGGAAAAAGCATAACTTAGGAGCAAGGAATCCCTTCAAGCAGCTGGCATGAGGATGGACCTCTCCTGCAGAGCTGCATCGGGAAACATCTACTGACCTCAGGCATGCTGAGCTTTACAAGTGCCAAGCAAAACAGCAACAATACAAGCTGCAACAGGAAGGGTCTACAGAACACATCCCAACACCATGACACTGAAGAGGAAGCAAATATTGGGCATTTAAAAACACCAGGCAGAAGAGGCTAGAAAACACAAAAAAGAAAGGTAGAAGATCCCACTCTGAGGGAAAAAAGTTTCAGGAAAGCAGTATTTTCAACTAAGATATCAACAGTTAGTTTAAGAACTGGTTTAATATGACAGATGGCAAAAGCATGGACAGTTTTTTCATTCTGTTGAACTATAAGATGAGAAGTCAGAAAAGGAAGAGCACTTTGGCATACCTGCCCTAAGCAAGCCCCACTATTTGCAGGAACTGAGTTACTGCCCCACATCAAAAGTCACAGAAGACTCAAGCTGAGAATTGGCTCTACTGGACAAGACAGCCTTTTAGAAATTGGAATCTTTCCTGTTTGGCTCGCTCACACACCTGGGGTGCCTAGCAAGGCTTTAAGAGCCTGCATTTGGACATCCCAGATACCGTAAGCATGAAAGGGTTTTCACAAGCCACAAAGACCCTGTCCAAGCTGGCTGAGCTCTCAGCTTGTTTCAGATGCAAAACCAGATCCAAGGGAAGAAAGAAAGAACCACTAAATACTTCATGCAGATGTTTGTTCAGAAGTGTAGATAAATTTGATTATAAGAGGGAAAGAAAAGCAGCACTCCTGCCATGGCTTCTCCAGGCATTCAACGGCACCTGATATTTTAGCTGTATTTTTACTTCTTTGGTTTGAATGTCAGTTTGATGAATGTGAAAGCGAGTCTTGCCAGGAACCCAAACTAAATTTCATTTGTGCTTCTGGCTGAACAAATCCTGTGCACTTCAAGTTTTGAATACTGACATTTAAGTTGTACAGTAATTTGTAGACGAAAGCCAATAGTGATATCATAACAAAGAGTTTTCTGGGGACAGAACCATCTCTGAGTATGAGCTGGGAGGTTTCCAACCAGCTAAAGTTGACATTGCAAGGAGACACCAACCAAAGCCCTTGTCCTCTTCCTAACTGATTCCAGACAAGGCTGCCATAGTGCCAGACACTCTGGAAAGTATTTCTTGTTTCTATTCCTGATGAGTGCACCATCTGCTGACAGCAAGGCTCTGCCTTCTCCTGAGGGCTGCTCCAGAGCTACCCTCTCTGAGTGCTGGGCTGGAGAGAGCAGCTCAGCTTCTTCCCTGCAGGGGAAGAGAAGAAAAGCAACCCAGAGTGGAGTTTTTTGTGTGGTTTTGTTGTGCTTTGCATGTTTAAAAAACAATTTGTTTTTAATAAAGCCCCTGGAAAAGAAAGGAAGAAAGCAAATATTGACACCCAGAGCACTTTATTTTTTGCATGTATTCTGTACCATTATCTGGCCTTTAATGCCAAAGCTTGTGGCTGTGACCAGCAGAGGAAAGAGGAAGGAATCCCTTCCTGCTCCCAGAGTTGTAGTTTGTAAGAAAATCAAAGGAATCCTGTTTTCCTTAAGCAACAACCCATCAAGAGAGGTATTGAAAGGTCTGGAACCTAGACCCAAGTCCAATTTACTCAGCCTGTCCTTTTCCTCTCGATTTCTCCCTCTCTGTTCAAGAAGAAACTACAACACAAGACCAAAGGTGTGCTGCAGAAGCAGTTTTTTGTCTCTGGGCCATCTCCAACACAAATGTACACTCAACTCAGCACTGAAACATGTTCTTTCAGTGCCACAAATGTTACATTAAGTTTCCTGTATTACCAGTGTTAAGAGCCACAAATGTCCTCCGATGCTTCTTCTGTTGTTGCTAAAATACCCAGAGGGCTTCATCTTTCCTTGGCAGACAGAAGACATGGAGCTGGCTAACATGGCACTGTCTCATGCCTCTTGCACTCATCTCAGAGTTTTTTCTTCACATTTCACCAGCTCCTCTCCGCTAGTGTGTAAGACATTTGACTGTCATCATTTGTATATAGGTTTATTATACTTAAGGCTTGCAAAAAGCAGAAAACCAATCCTTTTCTATCCTTCACAAAGGGCAAAAAAAGCCCAGGATTGGATGAACTGAGAAAAAGAAACTCACAGCCCATGATCTGTGGTTCTCTGTCCTCAGAACATCTCTTAGAAATGCTTCAAGCAGTCATTGCAAGTTTGGGAGTTCCTCTTCCATTCCTTCTGCAAGCCATCGGTGGTTCCAACTAACCTGCCCCACTTTGCTCTGGAAAGGAGGGAGGAAGGGAAGAATTGCTAAGGAAACAAAGTAATGTAAGGCAAAAGTAACCCTGTGTTTGAGTTGCTAATCACTGCCCTCCACTTTGGGCAGGTGCCAGACACATGGCTTTAGTCTACTTAGCACATGTTATTCAGTGGGACATTTGGGATGTTTCTGAACATACCAGGACACTGCTTGGGGTCACCTGCCAGGGCAGCACAGAGGTGACTCCAGGCCACGTCAAGACCCTGGCCTGGCTGCTGTGGGTGGGATCTGCACTGACAAACCCCAGCACACAACAGACAGCTCCAACACCTCTGCAGCAACACAACACTTGCTGCATGTGATGATACATGAACAAGATCAGCTCCTTTGCCCACACAGAAAATGCTTCCTATAAGGGAACAACAGCTCTGTTTCTCTAACTTTCCAACACCCCATCACTGAGGTATCCCTACGCTCCTGCTTGCCATAAGATGGGTCTGTTTCCTTAATCACAGAGTCTAGCACAAAGTCTCAAACAGAAAACTTTCACAAAAGCACTGCTGAATGCACCAGGCCTCAGAATAATCCTGCTTTCCCACACACCAACTCAAGATTCCTCAGCTTGAGTAAGGACACTAGACCATGGTGACACCAATACAGGTGTGCTCAATGGATGGTGCTGTCAGCAGCCCAAATCCTTCATGCTCCAAAAGCTTAGCAGACCCCAGTAGTGCTGACTAGCATCCTGCAGGCTAAGTGGAATGCTAATCTGGTGAAAGACTTGTGTGTTTATTACTTTATCCTTACAAGTGGCACATTGTGATTGCAAGCTGAACAATCCTTGGGCAATTTCCTCATTTTTAGTTAAAGATGATTAATCTTAGCACTTCTGGGATTTTTTTTCCTGTTTGTGCTACCAATTTAAGAAATGAGACACAACCCTAAATCTTTCAGCAATCAAGAGCCACTGCTTCTTCATTTGCTGTAGTCTATGACAACAGCAGACAAATCACACTTCTCAGCCAGCCAGGCCAGTGTCTTTATTTGCAGACTGCTCAGTGGATCTAAATTTTTACTAGATTATTCAGTTTCCAGGACAGTCCTGGAAAGTAGAGGAAAATCCATGAGGACACCCTAGAGAGGAGCTGCAATGAAGTCTCCACAAGAGGCCAGCCATTCTAGTGCAGCTGCTTGAGGTCAACAGGACACAAGAGGTTTTGAAGCAGCAGCAGATTTACTGAGCTACATCAATCACCACCTCAGTCATCCTCCAGAAATACAGCTTTCTTTATATCACCAAGTCTGTTTTCCAGTTTGAAAGGGGTTCCAGCCATATAGAGGTAGCCAAATTGTAAGAAAACACAAAATTAATAATAATACTAAAAAAATAGTATCACATCACCCTCTCAAATCTCCTGTTCCAATCTCTTTGCAAGTCTGCCTTTCCTCTCTCCAACTTCATATTTTTCTTTGTTTTCTGTCCACTACATATCTAAAGTGGTAGTTAGGACACATTCTGGCTGGCTGACATCCTAATAAATGCTCTAAGACTGCTGCTAGGTGACATACACCATGTAAGCTTAAGCAGACTGATTATGGGGAAAAAAATAACTAGTTGAACACTTCTTATAGTCAAAAATATAATGCTACAGCCACCAGCAAATACTTGCCTTACATGCTTTGCTGCTACTGGCATAAGAAGAGATGCAGAAAATTTATCTTTTGCATCTTCTGTGATCATTCTCCTTTCCCTGCTTTTTACACATTAGTTGGGTTATTTTCCTGCAAATATTTTACGATCACATGTAGGATTTGCATTAAAAAAACCCAAACCAAACACACAAGACAATTTATATTCAAATGAGAACAGGGAAAAGAATCAGAATAAAAATATTCCCAAAATAAATACACTGATTGTTTAGACTAGAACATGTGTGCTTGGTTTCCATTTGTTTCAGCCTTGTTTGTGCTTGTTTAACACATTTTCAGATCTGGTTACTCTACAGGCACAGTCCAACAAAAACGTGGAAATCAAAGAAGGAGAAAAAGGCATGTAGGAACTGCAATAATTTGCAAATGACCAGATTTCATGTTGTAAGTGCTAAAAACCCAGCACAGCTAATTAGATGTTTGTCAATGCCAGAAGTCAGCCATGTCTCAGGGATGCCATGCCAGCTGGGAATGCAACCAAGGCAGGCTCCACAGAAGGCATAGGTGGAGGCAGGAGAGCCTGGCTCCCAGGGATACCTGGCTCCCTGGGATACCTGGCTCCAGATGCCCTGGTTCCAGCTCCCAGCCCTGCTGAGTGCCAAGGCCTGTGTGCTCACTGCCTTTTGTGCAAACACTGCTGGTTGCCAATTCCTGCCTTGCACCTCATGGAATGCAAGGCTGGGGCAAGGGGGTGACCTCTGCAACGAACTGAACCCAAATGTACCCTTTTCCCTTCACACACCTCACCAATCACTCTTTAATAATAATAATAAAAAAGAAGTTTTTATACATGTTGAATTCAAATCCAAACAACTCACAGAGATTACAGAATAGTTCACTGACACACAGATGGGAAATTCCTGAGCACCCTTCTTCCAGCATAAAACAAACGGATAAAATAGAAACACTAATAGAATTCCTACTAAATTACTTCTGCTTTTAATAACTGAAAGTTTCAGTTTTCAATACAAAGCAGCAACAAACCCAGAAGAGTTTAGTAACACAGTACTACCTAATGCAGAGTGACCACTAACTCCACACAAGCCACTTTCACATCCTCAATTCACACTGGCATTCAATTTATATTTAATTAGACTTGCATTCTTTTCTTAGAGATACCATGGTGCTGTGTCAAAGACTGAAGGATGTTCTGAAAGGCTTGTTGGTAATTAAGCAGATCGGACTGCACTCTCCCTCCAGTATTTTCAAGCAGATTTCATGTGCCACCAGGCCAGCTTCCCTCCCAGACTTTCACTCCCACCCCTAAATTCCCAAGTTCAACATTACAGATCACCCCCACATGTATCTGTCAGCAAGAAAAAATGTGTCAGCAGAATAACTTTATCTGCTAAACTTGTTTGCCAAAGGCTGCCACATCCTGGACTGCTTCCCTTTAAACCTTAAAACAGCTGAACAGCAGTCCTCAGAGTCCTCCATGAAACATCACAAACATCTCACCACTCACACAGTCAACAAGACTTAAGACCAATTTAAAAAATTGTGTGTTGGTCTTTATTAGAGCAACACACATCCATTAATGCAGAGGAAAACACAGAACTAACTACTCAGCCACCCATCCAGATGGGATTCTTCTGTGGGACGGCCCAAACACTGCACCTTCACTGATCCACTGCAAGCCATGGAGGGTTTGCAGGACTCCCTGTTCTTCAGCTTCACATCCCCATCCCTGAACCATCCAACTGCTTCCCTGCTTTCTCTGATTTGACAGAAATAGGTAACCTGTACATCTGCCCTTTCGTTTTACACCTAGTCTTCCAAGAATCCTATCACTTCCAACAAGAACCTAAGAAGCATCTTACAATAAGGCCAGCTAAGGGAATTTCAAAGTCTGCTACAGAATTTAGGGGGTGAATTTCCCATGATTTTGCTTTTTTTTGGATGTCACTCTCTCTTTGCAATGGTTCATTGGTTTTAAGTAACAAAATATTCACTGCTCATGTGCTTGGATGAAAACATCCTGAGCCTGAATGCTGGCACACCTCCATTCAGGTGTGCAAATGAAATGATTTCTTACACAGAAAAAATGGCAACACAAGGTTTCAGAACATATTTACCTCCAGCTGACCACTGCACAGAAATCAGGGATTCCACAGTTAGCTAATTTCGGAGAAAAGAGTGTTTTTGCTGAAGTGTAAGCTAGCACGGGTATTATCTCAAAAAAGTCCTTATTTCTGTAAGAAGTTGCAGGGACTGAAAAAAAGCACATATATCAGAAGCTTCTGTTCTTAAGGACATAGCAGAACAGCAATCCTGTATTTGTGGAGCTACCATTCAGTGACACTTTTATAAAACAGAAGAAAATGTGTATGGGAGGAGTGAAATCTAAAGAAATGGTTTGTATATCCCACATTCTGGGTATTCTGAAGAGTATTGCACAACCAAACATTCACATCACCTTGATACAGCCTAGAATTTTAATTGCAGTGCAAGCATTTATTCTGCTAGGGAAAAAAAAAAAAAACAAACCAGAAAGAGTAATTCCTTGCAAACTTGCAATTACATTTCTCTTCATTGCCTAAATCCAGTACTGATGCAAAACACCTGGTTCAGGCACAGCAGTTATACTGGCATGCTCAGCTACTATACTGGCCAGGAACAGTCAGACATCCAAGGATTTCTTTTTGCTTTATCTACTTTATTAAACATCAAACATGTCAAGAAGTTAACCCTGTCACATTCCTGTAGTTACTGACTGCTGCAAAGATATGAACACAACCGACCTTTCAGCCTACTCTGACAGCAGTGCCTTGCCATCAAGCTCAACACCTTACTCATTCTTGGGGGTTGGGAAGACGCCACAGGAACTTCAGGGCACTGTGGTAAAAGTCTTCCCACCCATCTCGCTGTGATTCCAAGCCTTTCATCACTAACAAGAGTTCCATGCATTCCATCATCTCACTGCAAAGCAGACACAAGTAAATTTTCCCCCAGCTTTGGAAAGGTGACCTAGCAATTCTCACCAAGTGTCTCTCCCAAGTGAGTGGTAATGTTTGAAATGCAGACAGGATTTGCAAATCAATCCCTTAGTATCTGGAAGCTGATGTCTCTGCCTAATAGTCAAAAATCACAGTATAAACCCTAAATACACTAAGAAATGGTCTACCTTAACCTTGTCCACATCGAAGCAAAATTATCAGCTGTATGTCATGTCCTGAGATAAACAATATTTGCAATAAGTGCAAATACTTCAGAAGTCATTTCAGCTTTAGCAAATTTTCTAATAATAAAAATATAAACCTCACTTCCTAAAAATTTATCACAGTCGGAAACAAAGTCTTCCTCCATATTTATCCCATTCCTTTAATTTGACTGGGATTTTGAGGAGAAATGGAGACACTACTGATTGGCATCCTACTGAAATATTATCCCCTTTTAAAAGAGCAAACAGCTCCATCTGAAAGGTCTTTATGTTCCAAAGCCAAGTTAAATGGACAGGTATGTGCAAGAAGTATTAGAGTAAAAAGATTCTCCTTTCTTCCATAGATTCCTTTATAAAGTGTCTGGGAAGTGATGTAGCTTTTCCCTGCTGCTCTCTGGCTCCTCTGGCCTACTGATAACGGTTCAAATAAGAGAGGTTTCTGATTACCACTCCAACTAAACAAGGAGGGGGAACAACCTCTTCTCCAGACCCACAAGACAAGTAATACAGGGCTTACACTGTAATGAGGGAGATTGCAGCTGGACACATCTAAGGGTCAGGACTGCAAGGCATGGAATGTACAGCTGGATTTCCTGAGTATTTTGAGTACTAAAGCAGCTTCAAGTCATAGCTACTGAAATTAGCACAGGTATGAACAAGCAGATAAGCTCTCCAAGTCTGACTTTTTTCCTAAAAGGACTCTAAACACAGTTCTTAATCTCTGCAGGTATAAATGGAGCAGACAAACTGCTGTATGCTGCATTGAATAAAAAAATGCCAAACCAGGAGAAATTACAAGTACAAAATCTGGCTCTTATTGCCAGAAGGATTCCAAAAGAGGAACCATTATACAGATGCATCTTCCCCTAAACAGGAGAAGAATAAAGGACAGATTTCAGATTTCTAGCTCAAGGCTTTAAAACACAACACTGGCTGTTGTTAATGATTCAAACAAAAACCTCAGGACAGTAAACCTGCTAGGCGAAGAGGAATTTCTAAGCAGCTTACCTCAATGGACCATAATTCAACATTATAAAGGCCAGTATCACCATCACACACAGTGTCCTTCTCTTTGGAGATGATACTTTGAGCTTCTGGTTCTAGACAGAAAAAACAGAAGACATTGAGTAAAAGAGGGGCACAGATATGCAGAGGTACGTCAGAGGCTAAGTACACCAAATTATACTAGCTTTTTAGATTTATATTTGCCTAATTATGTGTGAATATATTCCTGAACTACTTAAAAATAAAACTTTGGTTTATACATTATATTCAGCTTCTATCCAGTGAAATATTCAGAAGCACCATGAAGAACTAAAAGTCTACCAGATAATGTGTCAGCTGTCCTGACCTACAGTTGGTGAAAGCCATGCTTGGAATGGGATGCTGGGCTAGAAACCCTCAAAGGTCTTCCAGTCACCACTCCCCCAATTCTGCTCTAGCATCTTCCACCTGAACAACTATTTTCATATAAAAGCAGACTTTCATCACAATCTCTTACCTCTAATACCACTTCATCCAGCTGCCTCTTCAGCGTGCTGTTTTCTTTCTTGAGTTTCTCATTCTCCAGCAAGGCTGCCTCCAGCCTGGCCTCGAGTCCCAACATGTATTCCTTCTTTTTCTTGCGTGACTGAAAGGCTGACTCACGGTTTTTGATCATGCGTTGCTGCCGCCTCAAGACATTGACCTGAACATACAATAGACAGGCCTGTTAACAATCCACAAGTTAAAAGTGCCTCCACTTCATGCAGAATTTCTACTTCTTTACTTTGTCAAAGGTCTGCACAGATAGTTTCCCACACTCTACTTCAAATGAGCTGGAATGGTCAGGACACAAGCACTTCGGGATCATGGTACACCCAAGGAAAAAACAGGTCCTGCACAGTCTCAGTTTTCTTCTGCATTCTCAATGTTCTACGTGCAGGGATCACCAAACGTATACTTGAGTTTGATTTGGTCAATCAAATCACAAAGATAGAAAATACCTATCTTCAGGTCTGCAAGGCAGCAAGAATGTCTTTCACCTTCACTTTTCCCTGCACCATTTTACAGGCTACAATCAGTCATCTGCTTTCCTAACAGGAAATTTCTAGGGTTTCCAGTCTGTTCTGTACGGAAGTCATTTCCACACTGATTACATCTGCTTCTGTACCTTTTCCACCTATGCTACACAGTTTTTGAGATTTTGAACAGTGTTCCTGATCTCAGACTGCACATTCTATGTGTCTCAGGACTTACCTGGCAGTTTAAATGCAGTCTCTGCATTCAGATCAGGAGTGTGGCTTGGATTCACATTTCCAGATTGTCCCACTAAATGTGTTTCGCTTCACATCACAGAACAGTCTCTGAGAGCACACACACTGGATTCCTTCAGGATGAAGCTCAACCAGCAAATATACTCCAGGAGAGCACATAATTCACTCTAACCACTAGCAGGCATTTAGCCTGCAAGACCAGACTGGGACTGCTCAAAGTAACCTCTCCCCATCCTCCAACAGTCCTGATGACTGATTTTTTCCCAAGCAGGAACACTCCATCATCTTTTACCACTTACTCATTTTGTGGTTTGCACCGAGTGGGACGACCCAGACCGAAAGCATCTTGCTGCTGACAAGGATAACAATGATGGATACTGCAGAACTATACAAAACTACTTAAAATCCTAAGTTTAAACACTAGTCTGTTGATTTCCTTTCCCTCACAGATTAACAAGCGTTTTCATTAAGAACAGAAGACTTCCATCACATTATTAAGCTACAACTGGATGTGCCTTAATGACAATTACACTGACAGATAACTGAATGATCCATCTTACACAGATCTGAACATCCTTCAGTACCTACCACCACATGCACTGGTGTAACCTGTATCTCTCAGAGCAGGAACATTAAAGAAAAAAGATGAGAACTATTCCAGAAGTATTATTCTAGGGTAATAGTATAATCACACAACAGTAACATTAACTAACTCAGATTCTGAGTCCGGCTATGTAAAAAACCTTAACCACAGCTTTTCAACTCTCTCCTTGCATCTACCTGCACACAGACAATATGTTGTTCTAGGGCACTGGTGTCTGCAAAAAAAAGTGGCCACAAGCTGTCTGAAGACAACATTCTTCTTCATAATGCTGCAGTCTGGTGACAAAGACGAAGAAATCATATTACAGTGCATTAGCATTCTGGGTTTTTTATAAATTCTAATTGCTTTTTATGAAGATCATTTATTGTATGTCTAGTCTGCTGCCACCAACAAAAGTCTGTGAAAACAAAGCTGTTTGTACTTACTCCAGTTTCTCTCTTTAGCAGAGTGGAGAAGGAAAAGATTTAACACATTTTCATTAACACTAAGCTCTGCCTTGAATTTTTTAAGTACTACAACATTTAACATAAAAAAGCTTCTGCAGACATATAAAAACTGGACCAAAAAAAGATTCAGGCTAGCCAAGAACTGCAGTGTACAGAACACACCAATTCAGGGCCAGGATCACTTAAACTGTTCAGAGATGAAAAAACAAGGAATGAGTTCATGCAGCAGCTTTGGCTCAAGTTGTGTGCTATTCCAAACAAGGAGTTCCATTCCCCTTTTTAAAAAGAGGTTTTGCATCATGGAGCTGAACAGAGAAGACCAAATTGTTTACATCCATTCTTGTTTGCAGACCTGTTGAGGATTATTCATTACAGGATAGCTTTTAATTACGTGTCTGGAACTCCTGGCAAATCTACATGCTTCCCTGAAGAAAATAAGGTGTTAGAGGGCCAGTGCAGTGCCTCTACACTAAGAGTGTACATCCTAAGGTACATCTGCCACTGTTTCAGATGCTGCCATCTAGATTTTATGTGTTATTTATCCAGACTACCCTCTTTTACTCACAGTTCTCCAAATGCTGTGAGGAACAGCAGCTCTTCCAGCCTGATTTCAGGTACTTTGTGCAGTATCTGCATTTCAGTCTGTGCCACACCATTTTGACTCATTTTCTAAGCTTGCTTAAATGAAATCCAGTATTTGTGTCCCTAGGTTATTTTGGTTTAATTTACAATCTGTAAACAGCTTAAGGTCTTTGGTAAACCCTCCAGGTCTTGCCTGGCTCTTCTTGGGGAATGCCACAACTGCACACCTGATCCCACCTAAATCTGATGCAGGAAAGAGTTGTGTGAGTGAAGTGATGCAAGACTGCTGAACCTGGAAGCAGTATGGCCATCAGCATTACACAACTGGCCTGGCATCAAGATAAACATGCCCCCTGCTCAAGCACTTTGATAATCAGGAGAGAGAGGAACTAATTTATCATGTCAGTCTGCTTGAGCAACATTGCTTTGTGCAAGTGCTGAACCAAGATTACAGGCAGCAAATGCCTCTGCCAACTTCTTTTGCAGCCTCCAGCTTTTTAAGTTATATTGTATTGATGTTCTGCTCCAGATAGCAACTACTGGTTCTAAGGAAACACAGACCATAGAGGGAGAACATTGGCCTTAAAAACAATCAGTCATCAGTGATGCAACTTCTGCTTTCTAGCTTTGAAAATGACACCACCACTAGCACGGATACACACAAAAATGCGGTAAATAAGGAGAACTGGAAGGGTCATTGCAAACCTTTGCTTCAAACAGCACTAACCAGATTCAGATTGTCCTCTATCTCAGAGGTTTTATAAAGAGTCATGCACTTTACAAATAAACACTGCTACCTCAATTTACTTCCAAAGAAAACTCAATTCTGAGCAAAATTTAACCTCCCTTCCAACACAAGCTGTACTTCTAGAAGTAAGAATGTGTCTCATACTCCAGAGAGATGTTTGTACACGTGCTGGGAAAGTTAACAAAGAGCTAAAAGTACAAACCATTCAACTTAGCATTTGCTGGCTTCTTATCTCAGCTTATGAAAGCTGCCGTCTTTGAAGATGCATCTTTAATTGCAGGAATACAAAGCATACGCAAGGTTTTTCTGTCCTTATGGAAGTTCTGCGTTTTGTTGTCTCTAACTCAACAGAACACAACTTGCCTAATGAGTTTATGTTATACAAATATTAGACAATGTACAGCACAGAAAAGAGGATTCTTCAACAGAAATCCACACTTATGCTGAAGGTATTTTGCATAATTAATCTTTTCTAGATTTTCAGTATTCTGGCAGTTCCCCACGGCTGGCAGGCTGCACATGTGTGCCACCAGGGTCTCACACCTACAGCTTGCCATCAGCCTATCTCAGTGTAATCCCCTGGATGTCTGAGTGTTAAGCTAACAGTTTATCCCTCCTAAGCCCAAAAGAAAGTCCTGCAGTGTTTCTTTTTATCCTGCAACATCTGCTTAGATTAGCAAACAAAAACACGTGTTCCAGAGCTCAAATGTCAGCTCCATCTGTGCAGCTCTGAGCACCACATAGTGTCCAAGGCAGCCGGGAGATGTTTTAACCCTGCTGGCACCAGCTGAATCCCAAAGCATTTGTTCTTTCTCAAAGCACTTTTTCACAGTATGTGTCAAAGAGCAGTTGCAACTGTTTTTTCATGTTGTAACTAACACAGGTAAGATGTGCAGCACTTCATAAGTCTTAAAATTGCCTCCCTAAAACAGCTTTGGGTGGAAATACCCACACCACCAGTCTTGAAATCAAACACCTCTTTGTTACACCAGCTACACATGTGAGTACTGATGTCACGGATACGGAGTACGATGACAATAAGGGGGTTTTGTCAAATAAACCTTATATTCAGACAATGCCATGCTAGCCCTGCTTATAGGGAGTCCCAAATCCAATGACTGCTGGCAGGTCTCTTGAGTTAACTTTGCATGACAGGGAATTATAATTTTAAAATGCAGCACACTTAACTGCTCTGCCTACTGACAGACCTTTGTTTGCTTCTGGGACACTGAATATCAAGTTTCCACTGTACTCTGGCTGCTGAGCTATTTGTAGCACAATGTTTTCATTATAAAATGCAGCCCACACACAAACATGATTAGTGAGGAAAAGTTAACCATCAAGCTTGAGTGGCAATCCCAGACACTAGGAAACCATACAGCAACATCCCTCCAAAGAAGCTGAACAGGCTTCCCACTGCTTTTGGGAAACAGTGACCTGCACTGCTAATAAGCAGATGCCTATACAGCAAAATTCCATGTGTTTTCACCAGTGTTTTCTCCCTTACACTGAGATATGATAGGACCCTCAGCTCACAACTGTGCTTGGAATACCACACTAGAGAATGACACTCAGAATTTTAAAGTTACCAACAAGAAGCTTTGGTCCTTTCCACAAGCATGTCTTCTTTGGACAACACAATGCAATCAAAGCAGCTCCAGATTACTAGGAGCTAGATCAAGTTAACACCCAGCTTGCTAGATGGTTAAGATGTCAAAGCTGAAGAGGGGAACAAAAACCTCCACGCATCTCAAAAGCTACTGTTTACATCTACTGCTTACTGTGAGCTACTATGGAAAAACTTATTTATTTGCACTGTAATTGTTGAGAGCTTAACCCCCTTCTACTCATTCAATACATGATCAAAAGGGAGCCTGAAGAGATTAGGATCACATGGAACTCAGTAACTGAAGTTTCTAAAAATCATGAGTAAAATCTGGGGAGATAAAGATGTATGGAAAAAGAATTAGGCATTGAAATTTCCAGTTCATCTACTTCCAAAGAAATGTTTTTATTATATAGATTAGAAAAATGATTTAGCACTGATCAAAAATCAGATATATCAAATCTTCCTGTATGTAAGAGAGCTCCACGACTGAGAGCTTGCACTTGAAAAGACAAGTGATGGAAATTATCTATTAGCACCGTCTTCTGCCACTATGCTTGCACACCTGGTCTGCAACTCCAGGCAGGCCAGCAGATATTTAGCTGTTCCTCCCTGTTCTGTTCCAAGCTGCTAAATTCCCTGTTTACAGTTGGAAATCCTATTAGCAGTTTTCCTGAGACTCAGAAGGGACCTGGCTATCCCATTAAGGCCCATATGCAGGTAACTGTGTCCAAGCCTTGGTTAGCAGCTATCACACAGAGTCAGAACTTACATCCAGCCCCATGGATGGGGTGCTGCTCTGAAGCAAGGGCTTTGTCACCGGGATTTTGCTGCTGGCTGAGCCGCTCCCAGCAGCTGCAGGCAGCGCATTCACCGTGTGGTTCTGAAGTGGTGTGGCCCCTCCAGTAACAGCAATGACTGGCTGGGAGGCAGGAAGCACCCCAGAAGCCTGGAGCTGTACCACAGCAGGCTGGGGCAGCACCATGGATTGACCTGGAACACAAGAACAGCAGCACTCAGCACGGATGAAACGGATTTGTACACCACTTTTCTGCAGGGGCATACTGATATCCTCTCCTGCCCCTCACAGTTTATCTCAAATCCATTACATTCCACAGAACAGGAATGGAAAAAAGAAGTTCTAAAGTTTACAGGACTCTTAATCCATCTTGCAAACCAAAACTACAGATATTAAAGGAATCCAATAAACCAAGCTCTGTCCCAAAAGCTATTCAAAGTTAATAAAATTCAACACTTTGTTATATACATTACTCAGTATTGCTAATACTTGAAACACTGAACAACTTTTTCAAGGAGTTTAGCCAGCTTACCTCAATCCTCCTTCTGCCTTTTGTCTATACCTACTTTATTGCTGTATTTGATGGAAAACTTACTACACAGAAGTGACTCATACCACACAGATCAATTCAAACTAGCAGAGAGATGGAAGATGAACAAAAAAGAACAAGGCAAGTTACACTTTCAAAACTTACGTTGAAGCTTCAATTCACACTAAGACCAGTTTTTTAGAAAAATGTCTTATGCAAGAAAGTTTATACACAAGCTGAATAGAGCTTAAAGAAAAGCAGGCAGGAAAAATGAGGTAATTTTGACAGAGATTGAAATGGAATTAAAAACAGTCACTTCCAAGAAACTTCAGTCCAACAACTACATTTAACTAAAGCAGGTGCTTGAGTAATATTTTGTTAATGTCTCTCTAATCCTCTGTAACAGGATGACCTCGGCAGCTTTCAGAAAGAGCACATTCCAGCAGAGCATTCCAAACAAAATGCACAACAATGGATTACACATGTATCCAGCCTTCTGGAAGGTGAAAAGTGAAGTAATTTACCCAGCGCCAAGATCTTTTATGTATGGAATAAAACTACACCCTTTCTTGCTGCAGACACAATCTTGAAGACATCGTCAGTTAGTATGACCCTATTTGAGAATCTTAAATGATGAATTTGAGACCATTTCAACATTTTTTTAATGTATAAAGGATATGATGCTCTAAGACCATGCTTTCTCCTTTAAGCTTTTATAAAAGGGACCGTGAAAATATAATTTCTCATTCTTCTTTGAAGATAATGGCATATTTCAAACTGGTAGTTCAAGTTCAACTTGTCATATACAGGGGATTTTGACTGATGAAAAAAGATCCTTATGGTTTTTGTTATGGAAGCTGCACAAGAGAATTTCTAAACATGTCATCAGTTAAAGTAAATGGAAAGCATGGAAATACTGTCTCAAAAGTATTTCCTCTATACTGTCTCACAGAAACTACTGTCCTGACTTTTCTTCAAGGAAAAGGAGAGGATGATCTTCAGAGAATTAGACTTATATCCAAAGAAATCCATATCCCCAGCATTCCTTATTCCAGATGGTATTTTATCAGCTGGAACATCAGAAGGAGTAAGAATTAGGTCATGCTGACTGTTCTGACCTGTGTTTTAAGCAGTCCAACAATCTTAGGCACGTTATAACAAATGTCAGCATCTCCAGATTTGGCTGAACCCCTGATGGAAGAGAAATTAGTAATGGAGACAAATTTTTCATCATTGCAATAATTTCTAGATACGTGCCCTTAAGAATTTGTCTCATTTTCCTTCCATGCCTCACTGCTTGTGCAATCAACCGCAAGGGACTGTGGCCATCAGCTGGTGAAACGAGCAACTGCAGCCGACAATTCCTGCAAGGCAAGCAGTGTCCCTGCTGCCTCGGCTGGAGAGTGAAACAATGCTTTGGATTTTGAACTCCAAAAATCTGTTACAGGGTACCTGTAGCACTGAAGAATTATCACGGGGCAGGAAGTCACTTTCCTCTTGGTAACATCAGCAGCTTTTCTAACCTCTGACACGGCTCTCAATTTTTAGCAGATTTCACAACATTCTCTTTAATGCTATTTAGTGAGCTAACAAGCCATAAACTCATGCTCCCACCATCCTGTGGAAGAGTTTCATGTGGGCAAAAAAAAGCTTGTATCACTTCTCCCAAGCTTTCCAGCTTCCTTCAAGCCATCCTAACTGATTCTGCTGGATCTTCCTTCGGTTAAGACAGAACAGCACTGTAATCACCTTATGCACCACCTGACATTGCAAGCAGAGCAGGGCAAAGCATCCCAACAGATCCTTCCAACTCAGCAGTTTCATCTCCACAGCTGCCAGTGCTCGGCACAGCCTCCGTCTTCCATTCCAAATAATGGAATTACATAATCCACTCTTCCATTTTACACAATGCCCGTGTGAGTGCTGTTTCTCACAGGACTGGATGAGAGGAGTAAAGCAATCTTCTCAACCTAAAGCTTTTCCAGCAAAGCACGTAGGACCCATTTTTCTCCTATTCCTCCTCTTCCATGCACCAAACCTAACTTCATCCTATCAGCCATCCCAAACAGACAATGCCGCCACCAAGACCTGGCCCAGTCAAGACAATTCACCTACCTTTGGGAGGTGCTGGCTGGATGTTAACAACTGGCTGATTCTTTGGCAGTGGCACAAGCGTGGGAAGAGTCTGAATAATGATGGTTTTAGCTGGGATGCCAATGTTAGCCTGAGCTTCAGGCACAGCAGGCAAAAGGGGTTTGGGTTGTATCAAAGGCCTGGACACTGTCTGACCACACCTCTTCAGGCCCCTCGCAGAATTATTTGCTAGAAAAGAAAAAAGAGCGTTGGGCCAAAAGGTATAAAATACATAATTCAAGCAATAATGAAGCGGCTTTTAATGTGGGGGTTTTTACCCATTTATAATATTTGTTAAAAATAAACATATCTGATCAAATATCCAAGTCATAAATGATAGGACATCTAGTGTTAGTTAATAATTCGGATGCAAGACAACACACTTATTACCTATAGGATGAAAGTAACTCAAGCTGCCAAACCACGAGTGTCTCATACCAGATCGAGAAGAGATGCTCACAGCAGGCTTCTTCCCTCCACCTCCTTCAGGGGATGCAGGGCTTCTGCAGCTCTTGCTGTAGAGAGAGATGGGAGACATCTGGGAGCTACAGCTGAAGTCCACATCATCCTGCAGACAGAAAGCACGTGAGATCAATGCTTCAGAAACTCAGAGAAGTGTCTACTAGCAGTTCAGAGTACATCTGCTTTTCATCATGTCTATGTTGCTGCTGCAGCCAACAGGAAAATGGTTTTGTTCTGCAGTTTAATTCTGGTCAACACCAGGTGACACTAAAAAAAACCCAACAAGTACTTCTCCCCATCAGCAGAGCAACAGGAGGCAGAGGCCAGCAGCTGCCAGACTCAGAAGCCTTTAGCAGGCATTTTGTTTGGCAACATGGCTAATGAACATAGCTGAGGAAGAGAGCTGAACATGCTCTTATTCAAATGGGTCACAGAGAAGAGGTAAGAAAACACCACTGACGGGTTTTTGCAAGGGTTGGGAAAATAAACTGTTTCCTCTTGTGCCATGAATTGGGTCAGAGAAGTAAATCACAGGGCTTTTTGTTTGTCAGAGCTGTTGCTGTCTGTGTTACAGGGAGGTTTTTGCATACAGGCACATTTTGCACTGGAGAGTCCACAGATGATGGCGAAGGGACCGAGCAGCTGGAAGTGGCCGGTGATAAGGGTTCTGTCTTCACGTTTGCATCTGCAAGAGGCAGGTAAAGACATTTTACTGCACAAGTTTTTGGCAATGGGATATCAGTAAAGGACACACTGTCCTACACCAGCTATTTAATTCCTGAAGCAAGGCACAGCAGAAAACACAGCAAGATTAAAGGTACTGAGCAGCTTGGGTTGTAGGGCAGCCCTTGCCAGCTGGACCCATCCTACAGAAGCACAGCATGATTCTCATCACAGAGCAAAAGGCTGTAGGGCATCAAATAGTTCCACACGAGTTTTAAGAGCTCACCCTTGTGGGACAGGAGGGGAAGAACAACACCTGCAAAATACAGGTTAATTACCTGCATAAGCATGGCCCGTAATATTCCAAAGGTCCGAATCCCAAGACATCAAATCCAAGTCAAAATGAAAGTTATAGAGATCATTTTCCTGAAATGACAGTTCAGAAACAGAGACAAGACAAAAAGAAAGATACACTGACACCATCAGCCATTACATTCACATTCTCACAGCTCCAGAAAACCAACCAAACAACATAACTATCAATCACTTCAGGTGCCTTAAGGTATGCAGAGACGAAAGTCCTTAAAGGAGAGTTCTCAACTGGAACACACAAAACAAGGCTCCTTTTAAACTTAGGCCTGTAGGAAGGGACAGGTCAGTTTAAGACCATCACTAATTATTGTACCCTTACTGATAATTCATAAAGCAAAATTCTAAGTTCAGTCATTGAACCATCTCACATAAAACACAAGTTTCAGCAACTTGGTGCTATCCTGTCCTTCATCTGCCTTGAAAAATCTATTTAATGCTCTTGCACCATTACCTCTCGAAGCGCTTTACAAACAAAAGCAGCACAGGGACAGTTTACCAGCAGGAAAAGAGACACAAGATTGATTTGTTCAAGACCTGATGAACAGTATGTATTAGGTCTCCCTATACTTGAATACACTGATGTCAACATCTAAAGCCAAGGACACCAGTTTCCTTTTCCAACAAAAATTAAAACAAACAAACAGATTAAAATCACTTCATACATATTATTTATCATCTGACCTCTAAAACAACAATTGGGGCTTCTTCTCCATTTTTTGTTTGTGCATCTGTAAGTCTCAGTTCCCGATGCAAATGTGGTGCTTTATGAGCACTTGCACGAAAAGTATAAACATCACGCACCCAGCTTATACAACTACACAACAAAGATTTTCCGAAAAACCATCCTGCAATTGGATGGACTCTTATATTCTCAACTTGCCTTGTGAAGGGAGGTTCAAAAAGCTTGTAGACTGCATAGATATTGGTACTTAGAATGAAGAGAAAGATCATCAGAGCACATTTAAAGGACAAATGACTAAAAAAATCACAATGTGAGCTGTGCATTAAGAGCCTTCACCCAGACAACTAATGCTGACCAGCTGATGGGGAATATCTCTCCCTTGTACAATCAGTCTGTTCCCACATTTTCTCCAGTGACTGGTCCCACACGTGTAGGAATGCTCTTAGAACCTGAGGTTTACACTGGATGATAACCCAGGGGTTGGGCTGGAGGTGTTAGGACACAGTGGGCAGAGAGAAGGCAGGAGGAAGATCAGGGAGAGGAGAATCCACGAGGCAAATGCCCTGGGAGAGGAAAAGCAGTTTGAAAAAATGGACAGTGAAAAATATGGAGATTAAGGCATAAAGTTGCGAGCAAAGGTTTTTTGAGAAAATCTTACATTAAAGAAGTAAACAAGAAGCCATCTAATAAGCAAGGAGCTATAGCACAGCCCCAGCCTTCTCCTCTCAGGTGGCCCTGAGCAAGCGCTCCCTCAGCGCTGCCCTGCGGGGCTCACCTTCACCGGGGCACTGACAACACCGCTCCTCCTCCACGGCGCCTCACACGCTCACCCTGAACCCTCCCCTTTGCACTCTCCGCTTCGCTCTCCGGCCGTGACGCCCGCAGTGTGTTTAAGCGGTCGATATCTCTGACGCAGGGTGAAGGCCGGGCAGCCACGCTCTCCTGCCAGGCTGCCCCGGGGGGAGCCCGAGCCGGGCCGGGGCTCACCCCGCGGGCAGAGCGCGGAGCCCGGCGCCCGCCATCCCCGCCATCCCCGGTACTCACGTCGGGCTCGTCCCTCGGGGCCGCGGCGCCCAGCAGCTCGCTCAGCTCCTCGCCCAGCACAGCCTCTGCGAGAGAGAGAGCGGGCTCAGCGCCAGCCCGGCCCCGCCGGAGAGCTCCGCGCCGGCCCGGCCCAGCCCCAGCCCCGCTCCCGGCCCCCCGAAGCCGCGCTCACCCCAGTCCAGGCCGCTCCCCGGGGCGGGCAGCAGCCCCGCCGGCTCCCACTCGGCCTCGGCCGCCGCCATCGCTTCCCCTTCCTCCCGAAACACACGTCTGCTTCCGGCCAGGGCCCGCCCCCGACGGCGGCTGCCGGCGGACACTCGGCGGGGCGGGGCGGCGGAGGCCGGGCGGGGTGCTGGTGACGGTGCTTGTGCTCCGAGTTCCTGGAGAGAGTCACAGAGTCAATTCGGTTGTAAAAGACCTCTGAGATGAGCGAGTCCAAGCTCTGACCCAACATGATCCTGTCAACCAGACCGTGACACTGACTTCCACGTCTCGTCTTTCCTTAAACACTTCCAGGGGCGTGACTCCACCACCTCCCAGGGCAGCCCATTCCAATGCCCAGTCGCCCTTTCTCTGAAGAAATTTCTCCGAATGTCCAACCTGAACCTCTCCTGGCACAGCTTAAGACTGTGTCCCCTTGTCCTATCACAAGGACAAGCCTGGGAGAAGAGGCCGATCCCCACCTGCTTACAACCTCTGATCCGGAAGTTGTAGAGAGTGGTAAGGTCACCCCTGAGCTTCCTTCAGGATAAACACCACCAGCTCCCTCACCTGCTCCTCAGGGGTCTCGTGCTCCAGCTCCTTCACCACCCTTTGTGCCTTCTCTGGACACGCTCCAGCACCTCAATGTCCTTCCTGAACTGAGCGTCCCCAAACCGGACACAGCACTTGAGATGTGGCCTCACCAGTGCCAAGTACAGGGGAAGAATCACTTCCCTAGTCCTGTTGGCCACATTATTTAATGAAGACTTCTCCCCCCCACCCCAGGCACACAAGAGGCATTGGTTAGACAAAAGTGTTTATTCGGATCCCGCTGACACAAGCTTGTTGGTGGAAGCATGAGTGGAGCAGATACCGGGGAATGTCCAAATTCCCAGTGGGAGAATGTCCAAGGGTTGTGTGGCAGGCTGCCCCCAGCACATGGCCCTCAGCCCCTGGTGGGTCTCCAGCTGTCTTCCCTGGAGACACCTCCCCTTCTCAGGAGAATGCTGTACAAGCAGCATGGCGGCAGTGTCCATGGGCAGCGCTGGTCCGGGCTACAGCCACAGGCATGGAGCCCCTCTGCTCCAGCAGCAGCTCCTGCTGGGCCTGCAGCCCTGGGGGACATGGTGGGTTTCAGTCTCGGGCAGGCTGGAAGCAGAGGAGAGATGGAGCTGGTGTTACGCACTTCAGTCCCAAGAGGTGTCCCCACCCAGGAGTACCCCAGCTGGGAGGATGGCCACCCAGGTGAATTTTGAACAGGGTGCTGGGAGGGTCTTGCCAGCACTCACCTCATAGGTTAGCATCATATGCTGCATTGGTGAAGGTGCCCGGCGCTCCTAGGTCACTGGAAGGCAAACACAAGGGTGTCACCTTGGAGAGTGCAGGAGCTTGTGAAGGGCAGGGGTTAGCACGGCCCTGTCAGCCCCAGAGATGCCCCCACATAAAAACAGCCTCACACAGGCAGATCTGGGTGTCAGCAGGGAGAACACAGGGCTGTGACAGTGACAGCCACCCTCCTGCAGAGCACAACTCTCACCTGGTGGGTTTCAGGAGCTTCCTCTTCTCCTCTGATAACGGTGTTGAAATGTCCATGGGGATAAAGCACACAGAACAGAAAAAACCAGATCTGTTTAGTGAAAGTCATGAGAAGCTGCATCAGCAGCATCTGAAATTGAGCAGAGTTTGACAAGCATGGGATGGGGCCGGGAGAGGGCTGAAGTATTTGCTGCTTTCTTCAGAGTGATGGTGTTTATCTGGCTCTGCCTTCCAAACCTGGCTGCTGACGCTTTCAGCTGGACAAACTGCCAAGGACCCAAGCAACTCAGCCAATAAAACACGTGATTGGAGGCAGTCACACTGTTAAACTCTTCTGATCACCCCAGCCTCCCCTGGGACTCTGTCACCACCTTGCCTGAGAGCCCCTGGCCAAAGCTAGGGTGGGCTGCAGGAAGCATTTCTGTACCTCTGTCACTGAGCCTCTTGGCAAGGAGGGCAATGAGCCCCCCAGAGAGCACAACACCAGCTACTGCCAGGGCTGAGCCACTGCTGTAAGCCAGGACTTGCTTTAAGAAGGCACCATCCTCTGAAACAAAGCCACAGAGCCACACATCAGAAAGTTGTCAGCCCCCCACCACATTCAAGATGTGCTTGGAGGAAAGTTGGAACCTTCACAGTGCTAGAGGAGCTGGGGGGTCCCACCGTACCTGCACACACAGGGGGCTCCCTGGTCCAGTTTCCCGTGGCCTCACACTGGAGCATCTCTGCTCCCATCCGAACAAACCCCTCCTCGCAGGAAAAGGTGCATGTGGAGTTGTAGGTGAAGTTCCCGTGCACGTGAGAGCAGCTCAGCTGGCCTCTCCTTGGGGGAGCCAGCACCGGGCAGCTGATGGCTGGAGATAAAACACAGCAGGAGCATCAAGAGGACAGGACTGATGGCAGTGGGATGGGGACGTGGGTTGGCAAGCCAGGGGATGAACTGACATAGCCTGGGGTGCTGAGGAGAGCACTCTGCTATGACAGGGCCCTCCCAGACACATGTGAGATCACAAGATGCACCTTTACAATGTGTGGGGCCGCCAGTCCAGGTCCCCGTGGCTGTGCACTCACGGCTCTCTGGCCCCAGCAGCACAAACCCCTTGTGGCAGGAGAAGGCACACGTGGAGCCAAAGGCAAAGTCCCCGTGGAGATGGGAGCAGGCAGCCTGGCCCATCTTGGGGATGGTCAGTGCTGAGCATTTGATGGCTGCAAGGGTGAAGAGGCACATGTCAGAAAGGAGCCTGGGAGATCACACTGTTGGGACCAAGGGGCTGGGGAACATTGTAGTGTCATCCCAAGGCAAATGGCACCCTGAGCTGTGGCAGCAGCTCTACCTTCACAGCGTGGGGCATCCCCTGTCCAGGTCCCTGTGGCTGTGCACTCGCGACTGTCTGACCCCATCAGTGCAAACCCCATCCGGCAGGAGAAGGCACACATGGAGCCAAAGGTGAAGTCTCCATGGAGGTGGGAGCAGTTTATCTCTCCTTGTTCTGGAGCACTGAGCACTGGACAGGCGATGGCTGCAGAGACAGAGATACATTTTGAAGCTGGAATCTGTGGACTATGAGGCTAAACTGCTGGAACAAGAGGACCAAGAAGGTCCTCTGGGGAACATTCTATGGTCAACACAAGACCTGTGACACCTTGAGCAGCAGCAATACCTTTGCACTGTGGTGTGTCCCCAGTCCACGTCCCTGCAGCTGTGCACTCGCGGCTCTGTGGCCCCATCAGAGCAAACCCCTTCTGACAGGAGAAGGCACATGTGGAGCCAAAGGTGAAGTTCCCATGGAGGTGGGAACAGTTCAGCTCTCCTTGGTCTGGAACACGGAGCTCTGGGCAGCTGATGGCTGCAAGGCAAAGAAGCACACTTCAGGCAGGAGTCTAGGGACTACAAGGCTAAACTCTCGTAATGAGAAGACCAAAAAGCGAACATTCCGGTGTCTGGCCAAGGCCTGTGACACCTTGAGCAGGCAGCTCTACCTTCACATCTTGTTGCATCCCCTGTCCATGTCCCTGTGGCTGTGCACTCACGGCTCTTTGGCCCCATCAGCACAAACCCCATCTGGCAGGAGAAGGCACATGTGGAGCCAAAGGTGAAGTTCCCATGGAGGTGGGAGCAGTTCAGCTCTCCTTGGTCTGGAGCACTGAGCACTGGACAGGCAACAGCTGCAGGGATGGAAAAACAGTTTGAGCAGGAGTCTGAGGACTATAAGGCTAAACTGTTCAGTCTGAGAGGCTTCAGGGGAACCCTAGTGTTACCCCATGACCAGTGACACCCTGAGTTGTAGCAGCAGCTCTACCTTCACAGTGTGGGGTATCTTCAGTCCAGGTCCCCGTGGCTGTGCACTCACGGCTCTTTGGCCCCATCAGCACAAACCCCTTGTGGCAGGAGAAGGCACACGTGGAGCCAAAGGTGAAGTCCCCATGGAGATGGGAACAGTTCAGCTCTCCTTGTTCTGGAGCACTGAGCACTGGACAAGTGATGGCTGCAAGGACAGAGAAACACTTCAAGGAGGAGCCTGGATACTACAAGGCTGAACTGTTTGGTCTGAGACACTGGAAAAACCTTAGCATCACCCCATGGCCAGTGACACCCTGAGTTGTAGCAGCAGCTCTACCTTCACAGTGTGGGGTATCTTCAGTCCAGGTCCCCGTGGCTGTGCACTCACGGCTCTTTGGCCCCATCAGCACAAACCCCTTGTGGCAGGAGAAGGCACATGTGGAGCCAAAGGTGAAGTCCCCGTGGAGATGGGAGCAGTTCAGGTCTCCCTGGTCTGGTGCTCTGAGCACTGGGCAGGCGATGGCTGTGAGTACAGAGAAGCACTTTGAGCAGGAGTCTGGGGACTACAAGGCTAAACTGTTGGAATGAAAGAACCAAGACGATGGAGAACATTTCAGGGTCAACCAGAGGCCTATGACACCTTGAGCAGGCAGCTCTACCTTCACAGTGTGGTGTGTCCCCAGTCCAGGTCCCTGTGGCTGTGCACTCACGGCTCTCTGGCCCCATCAGTGCAAACCCCTTCTGGCAGGAGAAGGCACACATGGAGCCAAAGGTGAAGTTGCCATGGAGGTGGGAGCAGTGCATCTCTCCCTGGTCTGGAGCACTGAGCACTGGGCAGACAACGGCTGCAAAGTGAAGGGGTACACATCAAGAAACAGGTTGGGAACTGGGAGACTAAAATTCTGGGAGCAAGGGGCTGGGGAACACCACAGTGTCACCCCAAGGCTCAGTGACAGCCTGCACTCCAGCAGCAGCTCTACCTTCACAGCGTGGGGCATCCCCTGTCCATTTCCCTGTGGCTGTGCACTCACGGCTCTCCGGCCCCACCAGTGTAAACCCCATCTGACAGGAGAAGGCACACATGGAGCCAAAGGCAAAGTCTCCATGGAGGTGGGAGCAGTTAAGTTCTCCTTGTTCTGGAGCACTGAGCACTGGACAGATGATGGCTGCAATGGGAGAGCAGATCTCAGATATGGTATAGATAGATAGGTTAAATCTAACAATTCAGGCTCAATCCAAATCAAATCTTACCCAGACTCACCTCTTCAAAACTGTAGTTAGTACAATGATTTTTCTGCCACACAAGTGATTTTCTGGCAGGGACACAGCTGCTGCTCTGCCAGAGCCCTGTTTATCCCTTGCACTACTCCGGGCCAAAGCCCCTGGGGGGAAGGACCACAGCTGCTGCAAGTCCTACTCACCTCCCTCCCCTTACTGGAGCAGAGACCAGCCTCCATCCTTGTCACAGGGGCAGGAGGATGGCTTTGGGACTGTAAATAACTGCAGTGGCCACAGGGTTTTGTGCCAGCCTCCCCAGCCTGTGCCCAGGGTATGCTTTGCTGCATGCCAGGGCAGCACCCAAGGTTTGTTGGGGTGAGTGGCTCTGCTGCCTACAGGACCACCACAGGTCAGTGCCAGCAGGGCATTAACACCATCCAGCCCAGCTGAGACAGACTCCATTCGCTGCACCTTCTGCTTTCAGACTGACACCAAGCACTTTCCTAGGTAGGCTTTTCCTTTCACAGCTATTTTACAGGCATTCTGGTTTCCCAGAGAATCCCCAGAGGTGTCTATTGGTGAACGTGCTGTGTGGGTGGAAGCAGTTGACCCAGCCCCTTTTGGGACCAGCCAGCAATGGGCACTTAATGGCTGCAGGCAGGCAGAGTTTGAGGCAGGGCAGGCAGCCTTGTCCCACACAGTCCTTGCAGCACCATCAGCCTTGCTTGCAGCCTTGCTCTGCTCGTTTTTGGAGTAAGCCCAGGTGGCAGCACTTGCTAACACCACTTCGTTATCAGCACAGGTGACCAACTGACTCATCTGATTGTTTGCAATAAAACAAAGATCAGTCATATTGCAGCCAGCAGGAAGAAAACAAGCTGGGAAAGCAAGGCCTTGGGAACCTGAAAAGCCTGGAGCACACAGGCTCAGCCCAGCTTGCCTGTGGGGATTTTCACAAAACTGGGAGCCTGCCCCTGCTGGGGATGCTGGTTACGAAACAGTCACATCACATCTCCATGCCTGTTCCCCTTAACTGCAGAAAGTTTTGCTAGTCTCAGCTGCCTAAGGCAAGTCCTGGGTTGGACCACAGGCCCACCCCACACAGGCAGCAGCAGCAGTAACTTCAAGGCAGGCTTTTTTTAAAAAGAATATAGATACAAAGATGCTGCCCACTCCCCACCCTTCCCAATACAGAGGGTCCCCAGTTGTGTCCCATGTCTGCTCCAGTCCTTGACTCATCCCATTCTTGTGCAAGGCTGCAGGTGTACCACACAGCAGCACAGGAAAGGTGGAGCAAGGCTCTTGCACCCCTGGCACTTCTCTGGGATGCCTGGTGCCTGGCTGCAAACCCTCAAGCCATTGACAGGAAGACTTTCTCTGCCCCTGCAGCATAACATACCACAGCTTTCTCTCCTTTGTTGTTTCCTGCCACACTCTGTCCCTCCCACCTTGTATGTAACCTCATTTCATGAGTCCTTGTCCCCTTTCAAGGTGGCCCATCCCTGCCAGGATAGACCCTTCCCCTGGCTGTGGGACAGCAGCCCCTCTTTCCTCTTTCCCAAGATACCAAACACCTTCCCAAGGCAGATCAGGGTGGGCTTTGGGAGGTAAGAGACAGTGCCATGGGGTTGACAGAGGAGCCAAGACACCGTCCTGACCCTGCACTTGGTGCACACAGGGCGCTGACATCTGAGTGGGATTCAAGACAGGGCACTGGGACAGCCAGGCAGAACGGAGGGCTTATCCAGAGCTCACAACTGCTCTGCCCATTGTAGTCTCCTCAGGGAATCCCACCCCACATGCAGAACCAGGAGATGCTTCCACAATAGGTAAGGGCACAGCAAGACTTGCCTGAGCAGCATTGGGCACACAGGGCTGGTCCCTGCAAAGCATCAATGCCAGCCCAGCCCCTGCCAGGCCCTACCTGTGCAGGTGGGGATGTTTGCTGACCACTCCTGGGAAGGCAGGCAGCGCAGCATGCCCGCCCCTCGCTGCTCAAACCCCTCCTGGCACCCAAACTCGCAGGTGGAGTTGTAGCTGAAGTCTCCATAGGGGTGGCTGCAGTTCATGTGCACTCCCTTGGGCTCCAGCTTGGCACACTGCACAACTGGGAGAGACACGGTACCACAGCCCGTTAGGAGCACAGGAACCCTGCTTTGTCACCAGGGTTTGGACTCTCCAGCAGGGAGGGAGGGAGGGATGGGGATGGATGTCTCACCCTCCGCGCACTCAGGGCCGTGGAAGCCGGGGTAGCACTCGCAGCGGTAGGTCCCTATGGTCTCCACGCACTCGCCGCGCTGGCTGCACGGGAAGGGCTGGCAGGAGGCTGCACACACAGGGGACAGTCATCAGGAGCTGCTGGCCACCCTGCTGAGGTCCCCAGCCTACCCAATCCAGCTCTGGTCTGCAGTCCCCCTGCTCACCCCGGTAGCACAGCGCCTTTTTCTTCCGGTTGCAGGGCTCGTCGTTCCACTTGCCAGACTGCTGCGGCCGCTGGATGTAGATCTCCACGCAGTCCTGGTTGGAGCGGCGGTTGTTGGGCTCCCCGAGTGCCCAGTTTTCCGCCTCCTTGGTCAGCACCTTCCTGGTGCCCACCCAGGTCCAGATGCCGCCCAGCTTGCGGATGCCAATCCAGTAGTAGCGCGCATGGTGGGGCAGGCTCTTGTTGAGGTACTCGATCTCCTGCTTGTTCTGGATTGCCACCAGGTCAGTAAAGAAGGTCTGGCAGTAATTCCTGGCCTGCTCCCACGTGTAGTCCCCTTGGTCGCTGTAGTGGTACGTCCAGGCACCCACCTCCACCCACAGCACCATGCCTGTGGGAGAGGATGAGGTCTGGGATTGATGCAGAAAGGATGGGAGCTGGGTCAGGGATGGGATCCCTTGGGATGTGAGGGTGGGCTAAGCCTGCATCATGGCCAAGAGATGCCAGTGACCAGCTGGGTGAAGGGATCAGATGAAGGGACAAGTGTGGATGAGAATGGGGCTCTAGGTACACAAAGACCTGGGTGGATCAGGCATGGCAGAAGGAGCTGAGGACAGAGGGGGATGGCACAGGGATGAGGAAGGTGGAGATGATAGGGTGAAGGCTGAGATGGGGCAGCATGGGATGGGGCAGGCAGAGCACAGGAAGCAGAAGAGCTCCAAGCAGTGATGCCAACCTTGTCTCCAGCATAAGGATTGAAAGCTCAGCCCCATGGCCCTGTTCCCCTGCTCACAAAGGCTTCCCTAAGGGGAAAGCCCCACTTCAAGATGTTTCCATAAACACAGTTCCTTCCTTGAGTGCCGATGTGTACCACTTTGGTTTTCTTGCTTTACCCTGCTACAGGAGAGTCAGATTGCAGCAAGGCAGAGCAGCCAGTATACCCTCACCCCCAAAAGCACTTGGACCCCAACCTGCTCATCTGAGCCAGAGATGGTCTAAAGAGTCTTGTAAAACTCAGTGTTGCAAAACAAGGTCTTACAAAAGTCAAGCTCACATCATGGTCATGCCCACCCGGCAGGGCAAAGCCAGAAAGTAACTGGAACCCACACCCAGAAGTGAAGGGCACTTTGCTGAAACCCTGCTCTTATTTACAGCATTTCACACCACAACTTTATGCAATCAAAGGGTTTTAGCCACAGAAAGAAGCTTCCTCCATTCTCCCCAGAAGCAGCTATCTCCACAACTGCATAAAGTTATATGTGGATATCGTATCTCCATCTGTGCAGAAAGTGAAATGGGGATCAAAGTCTGCTCCAAACAACCAGCCTGGCTTACCCTGTATCTCGGGAGAGCACTATCACACTGCGGTTATGCAGACAAAGATCTGGGCATTGCAGATTAGATGCAAATACAGGTCTTCTAAAGTCTAATTAGGACTGTTGTTTGGTCCATTATTATACATTTTCCTAAGTAATTTCCCATAATTTGTCTGCTTTTCCCTGTGAAAGAGCAAACTCTTCTCTTTGTTCAACAGAACTGAAGCTGAGGAAAATGTGGTTCCCTCCTTACCTTTCAGGAATTGGGGGCTGCAGGACAGGAACTCAGGGCACCTTTGGGAGCCTGCCCCACTCTCAGCTCCCACCACCCTCCTCCTGGCCCTTACTGCTCCCCAGCACAGCTCAGGGCAGCCACCTGCTACCCTCACACAAAGAAGCCCATCTTCTCCATGTCCATCCTCCACGTGTTCTCCTGCCTCTTTCCTCCAGCTCCACCAGTAACACCCTCTCCATGGCACAGCTCATCTGCCCTGTCTTATGCTACCTCTTGCTGCCCCACCTGGTGCTGAGCCCCAAGTGGGCACTGTTTTCCTGTGTTTTGACCCCTTGGCTCCCTTGGCAGCCTTGATACCTCTTCCCAGGGTAGTGCTCAGCAACCACTGCAGTTGAGGTGCCTTTGTCTTTTTGTTTTTCTCTCAGAGCCAAATCTCAGCCTCCTCCTGACACTTCTTCACTTGCCTCATTTCTATTCCTTAGCTCGTTCACTAAGGTTCTTAGGAAAATAATTCAGCTCACAGAGGATTGCCAGAGACAGAGCAGGCACCAGTAGGTTTTGCTCTGTGCGATGCCAGTACGTGAAGGAAATATCCTACAGGCAGCAGAGCCAAATTAGCTTCTATACTCCTGATGTTAGTTAGCAGCTTTAACTTTCCCTGATGCTGCCCCAGCTGTGCTCTGAACTCTTACACCGGTGGGTCCTGTGCCTATTGTCCATGCCCCAGTCCCCAACACGGGCGTGGGTGTAGGCAGGGGGTAGAGCTGCCTTTCCCGGTTCACAGTACAGTGCCCCAGCTGCCACGCTGCATTTGGGGAACCAAACACCCTGCAGGGACCCCAGGCATGGCCTGGCCCTCCCTGGGGGAGCACGGTCTGCCTGGAGGGAGCTGGCACAAGCAGGGGTAACCCCCTCTCAGGCCAGGAGGATCCAGCCCTGGGGGGTGTGACTGATGAGCCCCCAAAATAACAATGCTGCCTTCTCCAGTTCCCCAGACCTGCAGACTGCTTGGCAGCAGGGTCACACTGGGCTTTCTGAGCGGGTGGTGGGTGGCTTACCCCATGCGATGGCAGTGATGCCCAGGTAGATGCCAGGAGAGCCCAGAGTACGTGTCCTCCGAGCAGACCGCAGTCCCACAGCAGAGCCCTGACAGGGAGGGAGACGTGAGCATGCACATCCCAAGGGGCTCACACATGCACCCGCTGCTGCCAGGCAGTCCTGGCACACACAAGGGCACATTGCTTGTGGCAGCTCACACGCAGGCACACATGGTGCTCCCAGCCACGTACGGCTCTGCTGCAGGAAGGGCCCCTTCCAGTGAGGCACTCGGGGGAGCTGTGCCTACAGCCCAGCTGGACAGCGGGGGAGACACTGCCAGCAATGCACTTCACTCCCGGGGAGCCCCTAAGTCCAGGCCGTGTCCTGTGCCCCCCGAGCCCCTTCCTGCCCAGCCAGGGCTGGCATCTGCCTCTGCAGTAGCAGTGCCCTGTGTCCCTGGCAGTGTCCTGTGAGCCTGGGGTCGCTCGGGCAGAGTGTCTCTGGGACAGGCTATGTGTCCCACAGCCCCCAGCAGCGGCACCGGTTCCTGTCAGTGCCTGCCCACAGCCCTGCGCTCCCCTAATCCCCTTTTCTAGGCAGACCCTGAGTCATCCCCAAGGAAAAGAGCGGGACGTACCATGCCGGCGCCGCAGACGCACCGTGCCCAGCCAGCGGCAGCTGTCCCGCGGTGGGCAGTGCTGCTCACGCTTCCTCCGAGCGTGCAGCGCATCGCTCCCTGCCCCTGGCCTCTTCCCCTCCCATCCCAGCCCCGCTGCCAGCCCACATCCTGCTCCACACCCCTGCCTCCCCCACCACAGAGCTCTCCAGCCCCGAAAAACCCTCCTCTCAGCCCGGGGCCGGAGGGGAACAGTGGGGTCAGCACTGGCCACGGTCCTGATGGGACCTAGCTCGGCAGCAGCCCCATGGCATGGGAGCTGGTGCATCCCCACGCTGCCCTGGGGACATGACAGCCACAGGAAATAACCCACAATGAGCCAGGCTTGCACGAGCACCCCAGGAGGTGGCAAAAGGCCCTCCAGGAAGTGTCCAGCCCTAGTCTGCAGTGCCCAGAGCACCGAGAACTCTCTGACTCACCATGTCCATGTGGCAGTGCCTACACTGGTGGTCGGAGGACAGGGGAGGGCTGAGGGGTGATGAGGTCCCTCGTGGGTGAGTGGGAGTGTGGCTCACAGCCTCACAGCTCCTGTGCCAGATGCTCTCCTCGCATGCAGGCGTTTTGCTCTGGCTGTGAATCTTCATACACCGTTTATAAACAGTTACTTACACAATGTATTTTTCTGTGTTTACCTTTAAGTCTTTATGAGAAAGGTCCAAGAACATGCCAGAGGAACTTCCCCCTTACTTATTAACATCCGTTAGGAATTTCCACCAGTGTTTCAAGAACATGTCTAATTGTGTCCACTGCCCCTTGAATCATTATAATCATAATAAATCTTTTCTTACCCTGTCCTGCTCGTAAGCAGAACTGCCTTGGCCAGATTTTCTGCAGAAATTACTCTGCCCACTTCCAGCTAAAGCTAAACAAGAGCCATGCAGGTTACTTGTATTTTCCAGTTCCAGAGAAATTGATACTGCTCCACCAGGACTCATTCTATACAAAAGGAGGAACCCATCCCACAAAGAGCCATAACCCACTACAATTACTTTATCGTTGGCCAGTATAAATGAAGCTTGCTTCCTGTCTCTGGATATCTTCCTTGAAAAATGTTTTACTGCAGTTGTCTATTTTTATGGAACTGCTGAGTCTGTACATCCAGTAATTCAGGAGCCCTCACTTTTTAGCAGCTCATCTGCTGAGAGCAGTCAGTTACGGGAAGGGAAGAAGCAGCCAGGCAGGCAGAGAGGCTGAAGGGCAGCTGCTGGGGCAGGAGAGCAGCTCCAGATGTTGAGGGTAATCTGGTCAGGGTGAGAGCTGCCTCTCTACTGGTGAGACTGATGGGACTCAGAGGGATGTTCATGGGTACACCGCCCCAGGGCAGAGCACGCTGTGCCCCTGCCAGTTTCACTTCTGCTGAAACCCAACATGGTAGGGCAGGGCAGTAAAAAAAAAAAAAAAAAAACCCCACCTTTATTTTTGTAACTACAGATAGTTTTTGTTATTGCTTTAAAAATTGAAGCAAGGTGGCTGAGATGCAGAGGTTGTTGCTGCTGCAAAGCCAGTACCTGACCAAGTTCAAGCTCTTTGTGGGGGCAGGTGCCCCATGCCTGGGCTCAGAGAGGGGATCCTACATGGCAGGACGGATACTGAGGCTTGCTTTGCAGGTAGTGGGAAAAGGTACACGTGATAGGAGGGAGAGGCGACCCGATTCAGCTCTGCTAGGAGCTGGTTAATCTCCAGGAACCCTTTCACATCTCAGGTGGGTTCCAAGGCTGGCTTCTCTGGAAGGGATTCAGGATGCTGCAGGGCACATGCTCCTGCTGGATTCCTGCTGCCCTGCTCACCAAGGAAGTGCCTGTCCCTGCCTGAGTAGTGCAGGGATTTCCCAGGTGCCAGGATGGTGCATCCTATCCCCCAGCCACCCCTCCAAGGGCACAGCACAAGCTGCCAGCCAGGGCTTTGCTCAGCACGGGCTCAAGGGAGCAGGCACAAAGACACTTTCCTGTGTCACCTCCTCGCTGTCCCTCTGGACCCAGGCATCTGGAATGGAGAAGTGCCTCCTTTGCTGTGCCCCGGTGCTGAGCAACAGTCGGGGCGATGCTCTCTGTGCCGTAGAGCCCTGCCCAGGCTCTGCCTCTGGGGAAGGGGCACGGCTGTGCGTTGTTTATGGCAGAGCTCCCGTCCCACGGTGGCACAGCCTGTTCCCCTCCTTGTGCAATGTCCCCGCAAACCGCAGAGGAACCGAGTCACCCCGACACGGCCCGTTCGGCTCGGCTGCTGCCGGCGATACAGCGGGCACCTTCCTGGGAGCCCCGCTCGCCCCGGGGAGGGCTCAGCAGCCCACAGGAGCAAGGAGGCACCCGACCCTACCCTGTCAGGACTGTGCGGTGGTACCGGCGAGGACACACACGCCTGGGTGCAGCCCCGCTGCTGCCATTCCTCCATTCCTCCCTGGGGACACGGGCGGCTCTCCCTGAGGCTTTAGAGGCATCTCCTGAGCGCGGGCAGGAGATCCCCTCCCACCACAGGTCCCCAGGAAGTGCTTGACCCAAAGGGTGTCCCTGAGCTGCGGGTGCCCTTGGGCAAGTCTCCCAGAGCATAGCTCCAGCAGCCGGAGCCTCCTCCTCCACCCTGTTATCAGCTGCTACCCCGCCCCAGGCGGCACCTGATAAAATCTTTCTCACAATTTCAAAGTGTTTGGACACTGGGAGATGCGTTTGAGTGCCACCCTGGTTTGGACAGACTGAGACAGTTGCAAGGATTAGCCAGGACCAGAAGTCCAGGGACAGGTACCCTGCACCCCCCACCCACAGGGACCTTGTGGCACTGGGACAGACCTGGCTATGAATTATCGGGGTAGCTTTGGGAAATCACTCCTGCCCACCCCATCCAGACCCTCTCAGAGATGTTTCTATGACCTCAGCTATAGGACAGCCCTCTGCCTCCTGCCTTTCACTGCCAAGCTGGTGATGGAGAGCCATTTCACTGAGTACCCCTGCCTGTGCTGCCTGCCGGCTCCCTGGCACCCAGCAGCAGCCACATGGGCATGGCACAGATAAGGGTTTGCCAAACAGGATGCTTGGGGCATAGATAACACTGACATTATCTCACTGCTTGAGTGGTAGGGCGTAAACAAGTGACTCTGCCCACCCGGGGAATCCCAGGCAGCACCTCTGCCCTGCCAGTGAGCTGAGGCACAGGGTGGGTACGGGGTGCCGGGCTGCAGCTGCAGGGATGTGCCACGTCCAGGGGCTGCTCTTCAGCCAGGCAGGCAGTCCTTGCCCTAAGTGACAGCAAAACCACCCAGCCTACAGCTCCTGGGAACTGCGATTGCTCTGCTTGTGTCCTGCGGCGCTCTCCATGGCACTGTGCATCCCTGGAATGCTGGGACAGGCCACAGACCCACCTGGCCCTGCCCCAGTGGAACCCATCTTCTCAGCAGGAGAGTGGTACCAGTCACACTGGCTTGGTGTGGGGGCAACCCAGGCACAGGAGGCACTGGCAGCTGATGGAGCAGGCCACCCTCACCCTGGACATCAACCAGTGTTTTTGTCACATGTCTGGTTTAATGCAGAAATTTCAGCCTTCTCCTGTCTCACATAGCAAGCCCGGAGACAGATTCCCCTGTCACCCGCTGTGTACTTGCTCCTCTCCCCTGGGCAGCAGATGAACATGCTCAGCACTAAGAGCTGTGTCTCCAGCCAAGGCCAGCCCCTGCACAGCAAAAGACATTCTCTCCTCTGGCCAGGAAATCCTGGGGCATCCCCTCCAGGAGGCACTGTGTTTCACCTGACACAGAGGCAACCTAGAGGACATTCTTCACCTCCTGGCAGGCCAGGGCTGAGGTTTCCTCTTCTAAAAGTTCCTTTCTCTTTCTCACCTCCCTGTTTCAGCACACAGCTGGTCCAGCTTGGCTGCTGCCAGTGATACAGCAGGCACCTTCCTGGGTGATGATTTCTCCCCTGGCATCTTGGCTATATTTCTGCTCCAAGGAGCTATTGTGTTGTCTATTTAGATTACTGATTTATTATCTGCAGGTAGGGCAGGCACTGGCACACATGTTTTAAAGTCTTTTTTATGCCTCAACCACTTTGCTTTTGTGGATCTACAAACTGCCCTGTCCACGCTACCTCTGCTGTTACAAACTACTGAGCTCTGCCCAGTGCAGCATCCCCTGGGTGTGTGACTCCGGGGCCATACAGCTCTCCATGCACAGGGTCGGTGGCACTTGCTGAACTTGGCTCTCCCTAAGAGTCTTGCCTTCTGGGGCAAGCCCCTGCAAGAAACAAACAAAAGCTAAAATAAGGAGGGGAAGGACGTTCCTAACCACTTGTTGTCACCTTTGAAAAGAATTCTTACTCCTCTGACATTTTGCAGCTCTGCTTTAAGAGCAAGATGGTCACAGACACCAATCTAACCGGGCTTTATCCATGGGCAGAGAGGTACAGGCTCCTTCACATCTAAGCAGCAAAACCAAAAGGTCTTTTCTGACAGGAAATGGCAAGGCAACATAGGCAGTGTTTTCCTAGCTTCTTTTTATTTTCATTTACCCTTGAAAGGAAAAGGACTGTTTTGCAGAGAGGCATTTCGGGAGGACTCACTGGCTTGACAGGAGGTGAGGTAGGACGTTCTATCCCCACCCACCCCTGCTGCGCTGTGGGGTCTCAGGTGGCCCAGCCCCGCACCGGCACCGTACCTGGCTCCTCAGGGCAGGGCGCAGCTCCCCGGGCTGCCCGGCTCCGACCACAGCCGGCCCTCCTCTGCTGCCTCCGCGGCTGTCACACCGTTGTCCCACGAAGGCTTTCCGGTGCTCTGCAAGACCTAGAAACCCGCTTTTGCCCTCCAGGCACTGACGTCCTTCGGCTGAGGCGCGGGGCCGGGAGCAGCGTCCTTCCCGAGGGACAGCGGCGCGGGCAGCGAGCAGAGCTGTACCGGCTGCGGCGTCCGTCCCCTTTGCCGCGGGGGTGCCGGCACGGTACCGTGGGGGTGCCGGGGGCCGCTGTGCCGCGTCCTTTGGCCCGCGGGCCGTTGCTGTCCACGACGAGCCGGAGAAGGCCTGCGCCAGGGAAGTCCATGATGACCACCCCCCAGCGCACGGGCTGGCCGCCCCGGCGCCGCAGGTGCTGGCAGCAGCGGGGGTTCACAAAGCGGGCCACCTCCTCGGGGCAGGTGAAGAGCCCATTGCCGGAGCAGAAGGTGAGGTACATGGTAGCGGGGTCTCCGCCGGCCGCCTTCTCCAGGTGCCGCCGCACCCGGGCCCACTTGCGCTCCAGTGAGAGCACGTTCCAGGCGTCGCTGATGCTCAGCTGCTCGTAGGGGATGCCCAGCACCTCCCGCGCCAGCGCCTCCAGCACCACGATCTTCCCGCGCACCTGGCCCAGCGTTGGCACCTCCTCCCGGCACCACACACAGCCCTGTCCCTCCTCCAGCAGGCAGCGGTGCAGCTGGGCAGAGAAGCCGGGCCGGGAGAAGATGGGCAGCTCCTCCTTGATGCGCATAAGCACGGCCTCGCCGGGGTGGGCGCGGAGGAAGCGCAGGGTGCGGCGCAGGACGCCGCGCAGGTTGGCCCGCTGGAAGGTGCAGAGGTGGTAGATGCGGAGCTCACCCCGCGATAGCTTGCAGCGCACATCCAGGAAGCGGATGCCGGCCGCCAGCTGGGCCTCCAGGCCCCAGCTCTGGCACCGCAGGCGCCGGCCGCCGAACAGGCTGAGGGAGTCGTGGGTGCCAGGGATGGAGAGGCGGGAGAGGGGCAGGGCGTCGGGGAGCTCCGCCATCCAGTCGGGGCAGCAGGCTGCTGGCTGGGGTACGCAGTCGAAGGCAGCGCTGCGCCGGGACCATGTCTCCATGCCACCGGGAGAGCGGGCACTCCGGCACCTGCCTGGCCCCCCGGAGCCCTGCCGTGGAGGAGAAGCAGACCATGAGCGGTGGGAACATGGCTCCCATGCATCCCGATCCTACCCTCCCCAGTGGTATCCCCCCCATGCCGTGAAACCCTAGAGCATACCATACCCTATGAACATACCACATGGCCCATATACGTTGCTGCCGGTACTTCTGTCGAACTGTACTCTTCCCCTCCCACTCTCAAGCATTCGTCCCAGTACCCCCGAGCCCTGGTACGTCCCATCCTCCCCCTCGTTCACCCACCTGGGTTTGCCTGTGGCTGCGGAGCAGAGCCCGATGGACAGGCCGCGCGGCCGTGGGTGCCGGCGGCACACTGGCAGGTAGAGCGGGATGCCAGCCATTAACTCGGGGACAGTCATGACGCGCGTCCTGCCTCGCAAACGGCACGTGCACCTGGGATTCATCCTCAGCCCTCGGCCAAAGGAGAGCACTTGACAGACACACCGGGCTGGAAAACCTCCTGGCTGATCCCGACAGCAGCCATTCAGGACTCTGCACCTCCCTCCCCAGGAATCAGGACAAACGGGATCGAGGTGCCGCGGGGCCCCTTGATGCTAACCACGGGAGTGGCTGTGCAGAGCCGCGGGGTGCCCACATGTCTGCTCCAGAGCCATGTCCTGGTGGGACCTGGACCAGCCCGGTGATGATGGGCATCGTCCCTGTCAAGAGGGACAACGCACAGGCAGGCACCCGGAGCAGGGGTCTGTACTTGCCAGCACACCCCAGGACCTGCTCAGCGAGAGTTGCCTAGGAAGTGGGCTTCATGCCCTTGCTGCTCATGCACCAGTGACTGCTTCACGCTGGAGTCACTGCAAGGCTGCCCGGCGCAGGGGTAACCCACCTCCTGCCCACGGGACACAGCTGCCGGGCACCCCCGTCGGCAGCACACACTGAACCCAGTAGGGTTTGGAGAGGAGCCGCCGGACAGGTCACAGACTCCTCCGAGCATCCCTCCGGGGCACATCCCCTCCGCCCGAGCGAGGCGGGCACAGGGATCCCCGGAGGGCGTTCGGCTCTACCACTGCAGGGACACCGGCGGGGACAGGCCGAGAGACACGTTCCCTGCGCGCTGGGCGCAGCGGCCGGGCTGAGGGGGGCTCCCTGCGGCTGCCCCCGGCTCGGGGGGCACAGACCCGCCCCGGGCCGCCCCGTCCTGCCCCGGGAACAGCCCCGTCTTGCGTTCGGCTGCGGCTCCCCCGGCACGGAACGCCACAGCGGCGGAGCCCCGCCCCGGCCCGGCCGGGCCCCGCCCGCTGCTCTCGGCATGGCGGCGGCGGGCGGCGGCAGCGGCGGGAGCTGCTTCGTGCTGGGCGCCTCGGGCGAGACGGGCCGGGTGCTGCTGCGGGAGCTGCTGGCCCGGCGGGTCTTCGCCCGGGTGACGCTGATCGGGCGGCGCCGGCTGAGCCTGGGCGAGGAGGCGGAGGCGGCCGTGGTGCGCGGGCTGGGACAGGGCTGGCCGTGGTGGCGGGGACCGGGGCGGCGGCGCTGACCCTCGGCCTCCCCGCAGGAGCAGGCGGTGGTGGACTTCGAGCGGCTGGGCGAGCACGCCGCCGCCTTCCAGGGACACGACGTGGGCTTCTGCTGCCTGGGCACCACCAGGGCCAAGGCTGGCGCAGTGAGTGGGGACTCCCCTGTCCCCGGGAGAGTAGGGGTCCCGCTTGTCCCCTCCCCTGCCCGCCCGCTCCCTGCCTCACTGACCCTCCTCTCCCCTCGCAGGACGGCTTTGTCCGTGTGGACCGGGATTACGTGGCGCAGGCAGCAGAGCTGGCGCGGGCAGGGGGCTGCAAACACTTTGTCCTGCAGTCCTCCCGGGGGGCAAACGCGCAGAGCCGCTTCCTCTACCTCCGCGTGAAGGTGAGGGGGCAGCTGGGGTGGGATCCTGGTGTTCTGCAGGAATCACAGGATGCTGGGATGCTCGGGAAGGAAGCAGGAGCTGAGGTCTTGAGATGCAAATGGCTCTGGGGGTCCTCCTGGTGCTGCGGGACAAGGGAAGGGGCTGGCTGGACAGCTATGCAGCTGGCTTCTTCTGAAGCAGCACGACACCTGCGTGCAGCAGCTGTCTCCCTCTTCAAACCCCAGAAAGACCTGCTGAGGTCTCTACCCCAACCCCAGCTCCCCAGCCTCAAGCTGCGATGGCTTCACAGCTATGTGGGGACGCTCAGGGCTGTGTTCAGGTGAGACACAAACTATCCTGTGGTGGAAAGCCCACAGGCTCCCCAGGTAGGACCATATCTGTCACAAAAGCTTTTTTCCCCGTACGTTGTGTGCTGCAGCTCCCACCACCTGCTGGACTCACAGCTGCCTTGCCAGCATCTTGTGCCGGGTGGATCCATCCCTAGGCTGGATGCTGACTCCAGATGCTCTCCGGAGCAGCCTGTTGCAGTTTAGCGTGATGGTTGCAAGGGTGCGCTGCTGACCTACGGTCTGTGTCCGCCGTGGGCACTCACCCCAGCTGCCTGGCCTGGAGAGCTGATCCCTGCCTGGCCTGTTCCAGCTTCGCATTGGCGTTAGTGCCATCCTGCCACGGCTCAGAAGCTCTCTCCTGCCCTTTCATGGGGTGGCAAGGATGGTGCTTGCAGTCATCCTTGTCTCCTTTCATCCTGCCTGGCTGCTCTGACAGGGAGAAGTGGAGAACCTGGTCCAGGCTGTTGGTTTTGATCGCTGTACCATTCTCCGGCCAGCGTGAGTAGTGGTGGAGGAGGGAGGGCACAGGGCTTGGGTGGAGGGTTGGCAGGGCAGCAGGCTGGGAGATGGAGGAAGAGGAAGGATCCATGAGGGCAGGGCTGGGGAGGGGAGTGGAGAATGCCACCAGCTGCAAATGCAGCTCATGGATGAGCAGACCGCTTCCCAGTGCTGCAGGGAGCAAGCTCTGAGGTGTCCCATGGCCCATCCCGATGCTGGTGCCGTGTGCCATGCATGGACAGGAGGCTTGGGCTGAAAGCACAGGTTGGGGCACATAGGTCAGAGCTTAACTCCAGATGGACCTTGACCTTCTGCAGAGGGAACACTCACCTGTGACCTTTCAGCTGTACTGTGCTCTCGCTGCCTAGGAGAACTGGCATTCTGCTTTTGGCAGCACAGTGGGGAAAGGAGTTTAGTGTCCAAGGGCTCAGCTCTGTCACATTTCATGACCCTGCCAAAGCCCCCAAGCCCATGTGGATTTTGGGAGCTGGTCTGGGCCTTGGTGCTGCTGGAGAATTCTGTGCAAGTCTCTAGCTTTCCCCCAGGGATTGTTTCAAGCTGACCCACCTTACCTCCTTGCCCTGCAGGGTGCTGCTGTGCAAGCGCCAGGAGTCCCGGCCCATGGAGTGGATAGCCCAGCAGTTCTTGGGCGTTGTGGCTCGGGTCTTCCCCACCGCTTACTCGGTGCCTGTGGAAACAGTGGCCAGGGCTATGGTGGCCTGTGTGCTGCAGCCAGGCGAGGGGAAGGTGAAGGTGCTGGAGAACGGGGCCATCCATGAGCTGGGAAAGGCAGTGCCACAGCAGGGCACATAGAGCAAAAGGGATAGCAGGCAGGAGCTTGAGTCACCATTCAGGTGCTCTTTGGGCTGAGGATGGATGCTTGCTTGGAGAGGTGTGGGGTGCTTGCATGGCTAGCGTGGAGCCAGAGGTATATGCACTTTTTTGCACTGTGGATGATTCTGTCAAGGGATCAAAAATGCAGGTGCTGGCTGCTGACATACAATGTGCTCTGCTGCGTGGGTCTGTAACACTAATATGGGTAAAGATGGTGTAATCCAGGCCTTGAATAAAACCCTATGACTGATCTGGTTGTGCCGGCTTTGTGTTGAAATAATGTCTGTCACCTGCGCATCAACAACCCAGCCTCATCTGCTCAGATTGTGTCACTTCAGGGAATGCTTGCAGGCAGGTGACAGACACAGGAAAGCAGAGACAAGGCACAGCTGCCTGTGTGGAGGCTGTACCTCACAGAGCACACGGTGGCACCAGTGCTGCTTGGATAGCAGAGCTGCTGGATGCCTAGCAGCAGCTGCTGAGGCGCTGGGAGTGGTGCCTCTGCCTGCAGCAGGTCTCTGCAAACACTCCTGTCCTCATCTGCCCAGGGTGCTGAGGGACTGCTCTGGGGATGCTGCTGTTCACACCTGGGCTGCCACTTGGTACCTGTAGTCACATAAACACCATGAAAATACTTGCATTGACTTGCAAACGCCTGTCCCTCTGGGCTTTCCTTCCGGGCACAAATGAGCCTGAGCCCAGCCCCCTGTTCCCGGGAGTGCTCTGCATGTGCAAAAGATGAGGCCAGCCCTGTGCACACCTTGGAGGGGGCTTGCTCCTGCCCAGGTGCCAGAAGGGGAGCAGGTTCCTTCTGTGGGTATGGGCAGGCATGAGGAGCAGTGCAGTGTCCCAGGCGCGGCCCTGGCTGTTCTCAGGCCTTGTGCTCGGGGTCGAGGAACTTGGTGGCTTCACAGATGGGATACAGAACATACGTGACTCCCAAATTCCCTACTGGCCAGAGTCCCAGTGCTCCGGGTAACACTGCTTTCCAGGATTTTCTCTGACCTCACCCATGGCTCCTGTGTCAGTGACTTGGATGTGGCAAGTGGAGGGAGCCTGGATCTCATCTCCTTCTACACAAGCATTTCAGTCATCTGGTTGGACCTCAGAAGGTTGGTGGAGGCAGCAAGATGGTGTAAAGCCTGCACCTAGACAACTCCTCAGCCACGTGTGGGGCTCAGTTCAGGGGGGCCACAGAGCCACAGCTGCTGGTAAGACTGTCCCAGTGAGAGCAAAACAATACCTTTAGAGTAGTATTTAATGCCCAAAGGGAACTGAGAGGTAGGCTAGTCAACATCACACAAGTGTGAGGAGCACAAAGGCTGGTCACACCTGCAGCACTGGGTTACACAGGCATGGTGTGCTCAACGCTCAGAGATTTTTTTAAAAAGGGCGTGTGGTTATACAAGGGAGTGGAAATGAGTGCTGAAATGGTAAGACCTTAAAAGAAGTGAAAATTGAGATGAGAATAAAAAAAAAGAGTTCAAGCTCTGGAAAGTTACAGGTGAGAGACAAGCCACAGAAGACATAAGGAAAGCATCCTAAAGGCATAAACATGAATTATGACTTTGTGAGAAGCAGAAAGTTGTCCAGGGAGGCTCAAGGACAGGATGTAACCAGGCTCTATAGGAAGGAAAGAGCCATTGCAGAAAGTCTCGGTGAGTTACTTGCATTGCCCTTTGCTGCTAGGGAGCTCACACTACCATCATTCCTTCAGGGACACATATTTGCATGACTGTCCCAAAGCATGCAGGACAAAAAAAGATATTTTTAACCCCATTTTTAGAACACGTGGTTAAAAGTCTGCCAGAAGAAGCACTCAGATGAACTGCCAAATACTCTCCTGGGTGAGAATTGCAGCGATCCCTTTACCAAAAGGTCAACACTGTTAAATATGATGCTAGTTCTTAAAAAGTTCCAGTGGGAACCAGGAAACTGCAAAGCGGTTAGGCTGCCTTCTGTAAGAGGCACGTTGCTAGAAAGGGTAATAAAGTCTGGAAATAACAGGGCCCAGGATAAATCGGGTGTAATGGGAGATTCCACGCGGCTTTTGAGGGGGCAGTTGCAAAGCACAAGCCTGGAGCACTCTTGGAGGAAACCAGCCATTGTGTACACAAGACAATCTGCTCCTCAGAGTGCACTCAGATCTCCAAAAAGCTCTCCCAGAAGGGCTCTTAAAGAAATTAAGCTGTCGTGGGAAGAAAAGGAAGGTCTGTGTAGTTTCTTATTGGAAATATTTTCTTAGCACTCCAAAGCCTTGAAACACACAAAACAAACATTTCTTGCTGGACAAAGGTCTGTGGAAAATGAAAACTACTTCTGTGTAACCCTTGTTTCTGCTCAGTGGTGACAGTTTCTTTTTCAGTGTTTCAGATGAATCTGTGTTAAAATGCACAGTTTCAATCCCAGCACACAGTACAACTTCCTTATCACCCTCCCGCACGGAGTTTCCTCACACATTTTGGAGCTCAGCTCCCCAATTTGCTCTTTGCACTCCTTAAACCCCCACCCCAGAGCTTTGGAAGAGATTTTAGATCATCAGTCCCTGAACTACGGCAGAGGGGATTTGCCCACCTAGGGCTGAAGGAGATAAAGGAGATAAAAGCCTGTAGGGAACAGATCCCGTCCCTCCAGAGGGTCTCACTGGGCAAAGCTCCAGGTCCCTCTGAGCAGCAGGAGGTCTGCAGAGATGGAGCCATGTCCTTGGCATGCTTGGCGGGGCTCTCTGCCTTCCAAGGGCACGCAGCCCTGGCTGCAGCTGGGAGGAGAGCATGGAAGGGTGCTCAGAGTCTGCTGGACAGCATTCACACAAACCACCTGGTCCCACAGACCCAAGTTCCCCTGGGATTCCAACGCTGACTTTATTACTGAAGATTAATGATAAAAGGATAGCTGCATTCCCAATGGCTCAGCAGTGGGGGTTTCCAGGAGGTCCCATAGCTCTGCTGTCCTTCCCAGCCCCGAGCCGTGAGAATGGCCAGGCCCTCTCACCCAGCCCATGCTGCCACTGGCTTCCCTCTGAGAAGGGGGTGCCTGAAAAGCTGGCAAAGCCTCCTGCAAACAGCACCACTCTTCAAAGGAGCTTTTCAAAGCATCCTCTGAGCTGGCTGGCACTGACCTGGCACTCAGTGACATCTTGGTGACATCCTGGTGACATCCCTGCTATCAAATTCATGGCCCTGATGAACGCTCTGGCCCCAAGGGCACTGGCACAGCCCAGCAAAGGTGCAGAGTTTGCAAGGCTGTGTTCCTTCAGAGGCCAGGGGCTGCACCCCACCTGCTGGCAGATGGGGCCACTGAGCTCTGTGGTGGGATTGGGATTGAGGCACCTCCAAGCTTGTAAGAGAAGCTCATTCTGAATCCTCTGGGAACAAGGCAGAGTGAGAGCAGCCTGGAAGAGCAAAGGCCCTCCATCCTCCATGGCTGCTGCTGTTCCCTTCTCTACTCTAGGCTGGTGGGCACCTCAATGCCAGCTGTGGGAAGGGCAGCCCACCAGACCCCAGGCCTAGTACCTGTGCCTGGGTGCATCTTGGGGCCTCTAATCAGTCCAAGTCATTATCATCTGAATGTCTCATCCTCTGAAATTGCAGGCTGTACTTTTTTTTCATTCAGTTTCCACTACAAAGCAGTACAAAGCCAGCTCAAGCACTCCAGGGAGGCACAGTTTCCAGCAGACTTCGAGCTTTCACTGACTGCCCTGAGGTGCCTGAATGCAGACACTCTCTTGCTGCGTAATTCCACAACAGGTCCAAAATCCAGCCAGGAGCCAGAGCCAGGCAGGCACAGCTCTGACACAGCCCAAGAAGGGAAAAGGGGCCAAGGTCTGAGCTTAAATGTAACCCTGTGTTGGGGGCAGGGGGAGTTGGTCAGGGAAATGATGGTTGTTAGTGCACCTGGGTGTGGACAGCCAGGTTGGGAGCAAAGTCCCTATTCCCAGCTCCCAGTGTTAAAAAAGGCACACACTTTTTCATAGTCACCCAGAAGCCAAGGTCTGAAACAAAAGTCACAGTTACCCACCAGCCGATAACCACTGTTGAGGTGGTGGATATTTTGACATCAGCCACAGCCTTGGAATCAGTAGCAAGACTTCTCATAAGCACTTTTATTTTTCTAAAAGTACTATTTTTCACTGGAAAAATCTCGCTTGAATGAAGCATTTCTACCTGGCTCTTCTAAATACTGAGCTGGAGCCTGGTACACCATTAAAAGAAATGCTGTAGACTTCTTGAAGCCCCCCCAGACATCAGCTTTGCCCTTTCAATTTGATTACCTGACCTCACCCCAGAAAATCCACTTTTTTTTTTCTCCCTGTGTAAGCTTAGAGAGAAGAAAACAAAATCCAGAAGCCGCCGGGGCCGGGGCCAGCTGCAGCAGGCCGGCCGGCATTGGATACGGGGCTGGCGGGGGTCCAGCTCCCGGCGCTATATAGGAACGAGGGAGGGAGCTGGGCTGCAGACGGAGCCTCTGCTGCCTGCTTTAGCCATCACTCACACTCTTCTCACGGCCGAGGAAACTACAGCCTGCCAAGATGTGCAAAGGATTAGCAGCGCTGCCCCACACGTGCCTGGAGAGGTGAGAGTGGCCGGGATGTGCGGGATGCCAGCGGCTGCCTCCCCGCAGGGCTCTGCTGGGGCGCCTGGGGGCACAGGGGCTCTTCCTGCAGTACATCCCGTGATGGGCATCTCTTATGGGGACTGGGATGATCCAGCTCTGAATGGGGAGGGAAGGGAGGCTTGCTGGGGGTGGCTCGGTGGGTGCTTCGAGTGGCTGGGATGCTTGGTGGGATGAGTGCTGATTCAGCCCCAAACTCCCCACTCTGCTCTGGCAATCTGTCTGCTGGGTGAGTTTGGGCTGCTCCAAACCCACCCCTCCACTGTTCTGAGCAGGAGTGCTTTTTCCTCAGTTTTTAATTTCTGCAAAGCATGGAGGAGGAGAGGAAGAAAAAAGCAGGACAGAGGTTTCACCTTTCTGAGGTGAAAACAGCCCTGTCTCCAAAGTGCCTCAAAATCCTCTTTTAATTGCCTGTATGTTGCTCACATATGGAATAGCCAGACCTGGCCCCCCTCATGAGGCTCACCTCTGTGCAGAGCACCAGCTCTGCCCCCCTTGTGGGACCCATCCTCATCTTCAGCCCTATCCACCCTGGTGCTCATCCCAAAACCTGCACCTGATGGTGGCAGAGGCTCTTCTCTACCCCTGGGAGCCCAGGCATGTTCCAGCCCCTGGCCATTTCCATGCTGATTGGAACTTGCCCTCTCCTCTGCTCCCACAGGCTTTGGAGGGGGTCCAGTGAGAAGCAGAGGTGCAGGGCATCTGGGGTCTCACTGCAGCAGTAGGGCACTGGATGCTTCACCTAAGGAGGAAACTTAGAAGACTCAAGGGAATCCCTCAATGAGGATTCCCTCATGCCTGCAAATGCCTTAGCACTGGTTTTTGGATGAGAGTGACAGTGGGAAATTCACTGCCCTGAGGGGAGTACCAGAGAAGTTCCAGCCGAAATTGTGCCATTGGGGGCTGATGCTGCTTGCCCAAAAGGCAAATTCTCATCCCAGGCACGAACAGGAGCACAGGCCTGTGACAATTTCTTTGCTGGAAACTTGTCTTTCAGCCATCCTCATGAATCCACGCTCACCTTGCCACGGGCAGCCAAGAGTGCTCTTCCAGTTGTGGTTGGTCCACATATTTCTGTTCTGTCACCCTTGTTGTCACTCTTCTGACACTTTCTAATACTAAAAAACTTTCTTAAAAGAGATTTTCTCCCACTGCTGCTGTGCTGATGTTTTCATATGCTATGCCCTCAAATCCTCACTCTGGAAGGCTTCACTTACACTTTGAGACACAGAATTAGGACTGCATTTGTCCCATGTGGCTCACCTTGTATTGCTCTACGAGGCTTTCCAGCTGCTTCCCTGCCAGTGTCATGAGACCCTCCTGCAGCTCCTCACAACTTGTCCCCGAGTGCCATACCCAGGGGCTGCAACATCTGCTGCTCAGCTGCTGGCCCCCTTCTCCTACTGCTCGTGACGTTGAACAGCACGGTCCCAGCCTGCGTTCCCCCAGCACCATCCCCACGCTGTCACCCATGAACTGACCTTCCTCCTGCAGCTGCCTGGGGTCTGGAGAGCCCATCCAGGGTCCCCTGCACACCCAAGGGGCTGGTACCCCCTGACTCTCCCCACAGCACGTGTTTGCCAGCCTCTTCAGAGAGGGATGATAGGTTGAAAGGAATCTCTTCCTACGGCCAGAGCTGCCTTGACTCCTCTCCAATAGACCATATTTGTCCATGTGTCCACCATGGGTCTGACACAGCTGCCACTGACATGCCCACACAGCATCACACTTGCAGCTTTATGGCTCCTCAAATCCCCTCTGGAGCCTTTTTCCCTGCCAAGGGGCACTTCCTCTGGTACCTCCCTGCCCTTGGGCACGGCATCACCTTTAGCTTCCAGCTATGGCTTTAAACTCCTTTGAGCTTCTATTTTTGTTTTGGTTTTAAAGCTGGAGTCTCTCCTGGCCCTCCCCAGCAGCCCTTCTTGCTCTTGGTATGTTTGACAGAGCCCATATTTTCTATTAATGCTTCTTGGAAGCTATTTCTCAGACTTTTTCTTGGCTTGCTCCCACATGTTCTCACAGTTAACCTTCCACCGTTTACAGTCCTCTTGCTTTTTCTCACTCAACCATAGCTGGGGATTTTTTTAAAAGATGCCTTTTTTGTCTACAGCTGCCTTTTTTTCCCCTGTTGTTTAGCCTTCCCTGAAGCCTTGCTTGAAAGCTTGTAATCCATCTCCTGGAGGACGCCAGGATGGTGTCTTTAAATAGCCCTTCCCTCCCTCAGCCTGCAGGCTTTCAGCCTGCTCCTGTCCTTCCTTGCTTCCTTTTAACAACCGTCCTTATCTCTGCTGTCTCCACAGATTTCATGAAGGTCCCACTGCCAGAAAATTGCTCTGGTGCAGGGGGGAGGCTCTTGCTGCTTTCCCCACACCTGCAGGGCTCCAGCAGGGTGGGCACCCACTGGTGGTCCATTGATAGCACCACAGGATGGGGCCACCCGAAGTGTCCCGTTGGGAGCAGCAGGCAGTGGAGCTGCAAGACAGGTCCAGCGCAGCTTGAAGGAGGGGCTGGGCTTAAATGAAGCCCCACTCAGCTGTGTGCAGGGTGTGGGGCTCAGCTGGGGCTGCTCAGGGCCTCAGTGCCCTTGGAGGCTGACAGCTGTTGGCCATAAGTAACTGTCTGAGGATGGGAATAAGAGAGCAAGATTTTGAACTGGGTCTGAGCACTTGTTGTGTGAAGTCACCGTCAATTGCATCCAGACCTTGTGCATGTCTTGGCCTCATCCACACCAGGGTAAGGGCTCCTCAGGTGCTGCTCAGACAGCAGCAGAGCCCTGGTCCTGTATTCCCACCTCCTTGGGTCATCATGGGCTATGTTTGACTCTCGGTGCCCCTGCTCCCAGCACAGCTTGTGTTATCCCTCTGCCTGCTTGGGATCTCCTGGTATCCACTGTCCTTGCTTCAGAGGTGGACAGTCCCCTTGCTCTTCCCCCCTGCTCCTGCCAGATGAATCCCTATGATCTGACACACAGCCCAGTTGCTTGGAAGAGACTGTCCCTGCTGCACAGCACCTGGCACTGGCTGGGGCTTGACCATGGCAATATCCCCACTCGTCCCTCCTGAGCTCTGAGCCGTGGCAGGGAGTGGAACAAGGTGGCATTTCTGCTCAGCCCCTCCTGAGAAATGCTCCCTGGGTCCATGTGTCCCCTTCCCCGCAGGAACCTCTGGCTACAAGCCCAGATGAATGGGAAAGCAGAGCCAAGGGAGAGGCCGTCCTGTCCCCTCAGCTTTCCTGTGGCACCCACTGCATCCACCCACTGCTTTGGTGCTAACAGGGCTGCAGTTCCTGCCCACTTCACCTGCTCCCCATCTCTGCAGCTGTGCCATCCCCACGGGTCAGGGCCATGCCAGGGGGTCCCAGTATAGCAGTGCTGGCCAGCGGGGTGCCAAGGGGCAGCTAAGGCTTGCCAGAGAGCCAGCCCCAGGACATCAGGAGCCAGCTCTGGCTCTGAGCGCTTATCTGCATTTCACGTATTTACTTACAGCGAGACAAAGGGCAGGATCCCTGTCCCAGACACCTCAGTGTGGGAGCATGGCAACCTTGTCACCCTTTTCCTGAGGTCCTGGGCTTTCCAAGGTTCAAGTTTCCTCAGAAGTACCAGCAATCGAAACTGTCCCTGTGGCTGCTGATGTTGTCCGTGAACAGTTGGGTTTCTGAGTGTGCACTGCCCCATGCCCTACACCCGTGGTGGGCGGTCTGTGCAGCCCCAGGCTGGACTGCTCTCTCTGGCTGGTCCTGCTGCCCATGTCCATGCAAGGGTAGCTGGTCAGAGGCAGGTTTTTGCAGCAGAAGTGGGGGGCAGCTGGCAGGGAGCAGAGCAGACACCCTGCACCAGGTCTCCAAATGTCAGCCATGGGGACTGGCGGGTGGAAACCAAAACACAGAGAGAGAGTTTTACAAGGAGGGAAAAAAAATCAAAGGAATTGAAATGAAATAGCAGACATAGCAAGGGAGTGATATCCCCAGAGAGCTTGTGAAAATAAACAGCAGAGAGGAATATTGCAGGGAGCCCTGAAGACAGGGAGCTGCAGCCCGGCTCTGCCAGCCATGCCGAAAGCTCAGCCCAGTCGGCCTGTGAGGAGCAGTCTGTCCCCTCTCCCTCATCTCCTGTGCCAGCAAGATGACCTGGAAGCCACCAAGTGTTGTTGTTCCAGGAAAAAGTCCTGCCCTGCAAAGATGGGGTTTGGGGGGGTCTGTTTTCAGCTCTTTATTTCTTCAGCCTCATGCAGCACACCTGAGTGTTCCCTGCAAAAGCTCAGCTTGCTCTTGCTACCGCCCTCGAGCTGCAGCAGAGGGGAGCCTCCTCGGCAGTTTTGGATGGTCAGGACCTAATTAATAAATTGTATTGCATGAAAGGGAATGTTTTGGGAGACAGCTGGGCCTGATGTCAAGCCTCAGGACTTGCCTTTTCTCTGCATCCTCCAAATGCAGGTCTGGAGTGTGGCCTCGGTGCAATGGGAACTGGCACTCAGCCTTTGACAGTCTTCAGCTCCTGAAACCTTTCTTCCCCCTCTGCCCAGAGAAGGCAGCACCCAGGAGGTGCCTGTTTATGGGACCCTGACCATTGCAGATATAAGGCTTATCTATTACTGATAAGCATTCTATGTATCTATACCTATAAGGCTCTGAGTGCTGTCAGCAGTGTGGGGCTGGTGGGCACAGTGTGGGTTGGGACCATGGGGCAGGCACCACCCAGCACAGCACCCACACAGCCTCTTCTCCAAAAGTGGCTCCTTCGCCTCCTCACTGCTTTGAGCTCATCTCTATAGAGACTGAGTGCTGCACACATGTCCCTAATTCAGCCCCAGAGCAGCCTGACAGCTCTGCTGATACAATTATACTGGCCACAGATGGGGACAGAGCGAGGAGATCAAGAGCTGCCGCTAATGCGCAGCGCCTGTTTTGAAGCGCCGCAGACAGGCACAGCCTTTACAGCATCACGGTCCATTTGTTCATCTGGAGTTAATTACAGTGGGTGCAGGGCAGGAACTGTGAGTGTCCCACTGCCCCGTTCCTCTGCCTGACCTGTCTCTGCTCCTCCCCTGCTGCAGGGCCAAGGAGATCAAGACGAAGCTGGGCACACTGCTCCAGAAGCCTGACTCGACCATTGACTTCATCATCCCTTACCCTGAGAAGCCGGAGAAGCCACCCAAGGCCCAGAAGTGAGTACTGCACTGGGCTGGGCTGCAATGGTACCTGTGCCCAGCCAGTGGGGTGGATACAAGCCCTTTTGGGATGCAGAGGAGCTGAAGCCCTGTTGTGGCCTGGCACAGCAGGCTCTACATGGCAGGCAGCTCGTGGCATGCTCCTCGTGACCTGCCTGCTAGGTGCAGGCTCAGGAAGTTATGTCAGGGCAGCATGAGACATGTCAGGCAATACAGCTCTATGGAAACTAGATTTCCCATGGAAACTCAATTTTCTTTTGATGAGATTTCGTGTTATTTGATAAAGGTTTTCCCAGAGGCATATGGCACTTGGACTTCTCTGAGTCACCTGCCTCAGCCCAGAGGTGCCAGCCTTCGCAGCCATCTGGCTTTGGGGTGGCAGCGTGTCCCTGAGCTGGGTGCACAACCTCATGGCACAATGCCTGGCTCTGGGCAGCTCTGTGATGATGGCATCTCCTCACCTTATGGCCTTTGGCTTGACCACTGCTCTCCAGCACTGGGCTGGTGTATAATATTGGCTTATCAACATTATTTAAAGCATATGAAACATTAATTATTTTGCCTGCTAATCCAGGGTGCAGGGGTGATATGCAGGGGGACATTTGCCAGCACAGTGCCTGCCAGCCACAGCGCTGCCTGGCAAGAGCTGCCCGTGCCAAGCAGGGCTGGCAGAGCCCGATGGATTGTGTGGTCCTCACTCCATTGCTGCCATGCCCCAGATGCCTCTGTGACAGAGACACATTTGTCTCCATCAGCCATCCCCGCAGAAAGCTGGAGAACATCTGCACTCCCTGCTGTCTGAAGGAGTTGTTTTCTCCTACGCTGCATCGCTGCGCAGCCCTGGCATCACTCACCTGTCAGCATCTCACTTGCAGTTAATATCATCCCTGGGACATTCAGATAATGGGAAAGTGAATTTGGTGGTTTCCAGGAAATCTGGATTGTGTTAGGTTGCTGCAGTGATGCTCCTCCTCACTGGGGTGAGAAGTCACCTGACAGGAACATGGAGGCAGGGAGAGCTTTGATCCTTGAAGTGCAAATGCAATTCGAGGTCCAGAAAGTGAAGGATAAGAACCCCCTGTCGTGGTCCCTACTGTTGGGTGCTGGTGGTTTGGTAACAAGTGAGGGCTGGCCTCCACCCTGAGCAGGCCTGGCATTCCTGCCGCTCTCCGTGCTGGAGCCACCTGGGCAGTGCCTGCACTTCCCCCAGACCCACTGCTGAAACTCCTGGGCTGCCAGGACCCGGACAGGCTGTCCTGCCTATGCTCCTTCCCCGGCCCCAGGGATGCTCTGCTCACCCAGGGGGTTACAGCCCCCATGTGTGGCCCCTGCAGCAGCAGAACAAGAGAGGGCAGCATGGCCTGCCGGGAGTGGAGATGGTCCACAGCCAGCCCAGCGCTCAGTGCCGAGCAGGGGGCCTTCCCTTGCCCTCCAGCCAACACTGGCAGGGATGCAGAGAAGGACCTGTGAGCCCAGGGCAGCGTGGTCAAACTCCTCGGGGCTTAAATAAAACAACAAAAAAACCACAAACAAACACCACCACCACCACCCCCCCCCCCCCCCCAACTCTTTAGTCTTACTGCAAACATCGCACTGAAAAAATATATTTAAAAAAAAAAAAAAAAGTGGAAAACCGTGCAGATGGAAAACACTGGAGGTTTCCAGTGGGAAGGGTGCCGAGGCCGGTGACCCGGCCTGCCGCAGGGCGTGGGAACGGGGCGGGCGGGCTGTGGGAGTGAGTGGAGGGCGCTGACCCCGGCCCCAGCAGCACGGGGCCGGAATGACCAAGCCCCTGTGGCCCCCGCCAGCGGGGAGCATCTATCCCCACCCCAGCAGGAAAACACAGGGATACTTCCCAGCCGCCTGCAGAGCCCCTGTGCTGCCCTCCCGTCTATGGGCGCTGGGGTGAGGAGGGGACCTGTGGCTGCAGAGGGGACTTGCTGTGCAGGCCAGCCGCATCTCTGCTCTAGCACGGGAGATTCGCCCTCCCCACCCCATCCTCACCCTCCCTGGAGCTTGGCTGTCCCCAGGAGAAGGGCATCTGTGCTGTGATGCAGAAGCATCCCCATTCCATCCCCAGACCACTGCCTCTGCTCTGAAAGTCTCTGCAACTTGTTACTCATTTCTCCCTGGTTTTAAAGGGATTATTTAGAAACCTGGAGCCCAGACTAGGGCTATGGGGTAATCATGGACTACCTGAGCTTTCTTTACTCTCCTCAGGCCATCTCCGGAGGAGGCTCTGCAGTGGCGTGATTCCTTGGAGAAACTCCTGCAGAACCCCTGTAAGTTCACATTGCCCTGTGGTTGGTCACCTCCCCTCTTTCCATGTCCCCTGGGGTGCTCAGTGAGGGCTTGGCCCCCCTTGCACCACCAGTGCTCAGTGAGGGCTCACCCCTCCTTGCCCTCCAGATGGGCTCGCCAGCTTCCGCAGCTTCCTGCGCTCCGAGTTCAGTGAGGAGAATGCTGAGTTCTGGGCAGCCTGCGAGGACTACAAGAAAACCAAGTCCCCTGTGAAGATGGCAGAGAAGGCCAAAAAGATCTATGAGGAGTTCATCCAGACTGAGGCACCCAAGGAGGTCAGTGGCCATGGGGCAGGAGATGGTACTGGGAGGTATGAGGCTGCTGCCCTGCCAGCCTCCATCCCAAAGGAGAGTGGTGGCTGCAGGGCACTTCGTGCCATGGTTGAGGGACTTGGAGCCTTGTCAAGGGGCAGCCCCATCCCCACGTGCTGCACTCTCATCCTTCACAGCTGTGGAGCCCCTGTTTGCACGCTCAGCCTCTGCTGGGCTGTCTCTAGCCACTGACACCCCCAACACCTCCCTGTCCCCCCCACCCCCACAGAGGCGTGACATTAATCATAAAGGATGACAAGGTACAGTAATCCTCCTACCCAAGTTAGCTTTGCAGCAGGACAGAGCTCATCCTGACAGCTTTGCCACCAATAATTCTTCCAGAGAAATGAACCTGCTTCAGTCCCTCCCCTCACCCTTTGTGTGACTGTTGGTGGGACACAGCAGGCAAGGGCAGATGCCATCACTCAGCCCTCCAAAGGCAGGCTCCCACCCCTCTTACGCTCCCATCACAGGTGAACATCGACCACTTCACCAAGGCTGTGACCATGAAGAACCTGGTGGAGCCATCACCAACCAGCTTTGACATGGCCCAGAAGAGGATCTTTGCCCTGATGGAAAAAGACTCCCTGCCCAGATTTGTGCGGTCGGAGTTTTATCATGAGTTAATCAAGTAGCAATGCAGCAGGGCTGTGCGAGGTGTCCCCACTGCCCCTTCTCCTGCAGCCGCTTTGCTTTCTCAGTACCACCCTAGAAGAGCACCCAGGGGTGTTGCTAAACACCTTCCCCCATGCTTTGGACTGTCAAACATCCTGGTGTTTCCTCTCTCACCATCACTTTCCTCTCCCACAAAAGACCAATTTGCAGAAACTCCCTGGAGCTGGGACCCAGAAGGGTGAGGGAGCAGCCCCAGCTCTGCAGTGATCAGGAGCTACTTGGCCAGCTGGTGCATCCCTGGTGCTGCAGAGCTTGGCACTAGCTGGAGGCTCTGAGGTGCCAGCTCTGCCTTCTTAGGACTCCTTAGAACATGACAATTTTTCTCCCAGTGTTTGGCCCAGGCTTGCTTGTTTGGCCCAGGCTCGCTCCCTCCTCCCAACTTCCCAGGCGCTGCTGACACTGCCCATGTACCCTGCAGGTGCTCCCCTCCCTGGCCAAGGGGCAGGTGAGGCACGTCCACTGCCTGATTGGCATCACCTTGTCTTCAGAAAGCAGCCAGTCAGCAGGCACAGGGACAGCTGTCCAGAGACGGGGGCACGGCAGGGACAGCAGTGACACCGTACAGCAAGGATGGCACTGTGACAAGGATGGCAGGGACCGCTGTACGGCAGAACCAGGTGCCGCAGGGTGCGCCTGGCTGGCACCAGGGGTGAGCAGAGCGAGCCTGTGGCACTGCTTCCCCAGCGGCTCCACCTGGAGCCAGCCTGTTTGCTTCACTCTAAACACAAAAAAAGAGGATAAAACGAGACCTGCTGGTCCAAAACACTAGACTGTTTAGCAACCCAGAACTCCTGCTCGCTCAACCTTTGTGTGATGCCCTGAGCTCCCAGTGCACATCCCACGCCCCATCCCAGTGCTGGTCGCAGCCCTCGCAACGTGCTGGGATGGCAGCTCCAGGGGCTGCTGCAGGGCTCTCCTGCTCCAGTCGCTTCTCTCTGCAGTAGGCATGCCAAAGCAATACTTCTACACAAACCCAACAGAGGGGCGTCGAGCACAGGAGGGATCAAAGTCATGCTGGGGGGAAAGAAAGCTGAAATTCCAGCTGTTCACATCCAATTTGAAAAAAACAAACCCAAAAAACCAAACGCAAACTCAAACCCATTATTGGAAACATGAAAAATAACTCCCTGGCTTCTAGAACAGAGTGCAGACTCTGCTGAGTTTGTGTAGCCTGCATCTCTCTCTCCTGTCTCCTACTATCTGCCCAGGACATGTGTTTCCACAGGCTGTCTCTAAAAGGACCAGCTGTTTTCTAATAGTTCAAAGCCAGCCCTCTGCTAGCAGAATAAATCACACCTGAGGATGGGGCAAGGGCGTACATGAAAAGCAGCCGGGGTCCCATTCCAGCCTTGAGGGAAATGTGACAAACCCCTGCTCCACGGGGCCTGGATGGTTCATCCCCCTGTTGGTTTCCTGGTGCATCATCCACAGGGTCATGGCTTGCAACCTGACAGGTGCCAGCAAAATATCCATGGCCATGCTGCCCACAGGCATCCCAGACCAGCCCCCTTCCCCAGGCTGCTCAGCCTCTCTGCAAGTCATGGGGCTCCATGCAAAATGCAGTAACATAAACAACGGATTTGCCAGCCTCTTCAAGACTTTCAAAATCTGATCAAAACCCCACCAGCCCCAAATATTTACATGTTGTCACTATGGCAATGAAGAAAAATACATCCCGAGCTTCAGGAAATGGGCTGTGTTTTCTATGCAGGAGCAGGGAGGCAGGGGAAGGATGGAGGCAGTCACAAACGTGACTTTTTTTAAGCTCTGGAGCAAAAGGCCTGGGAAAGTCGGTGCTGGAGCAGCAGGGGTGATGCTCACAGGCATTCCCCTGGGGTGAATGCAGAGGGTGGCTTGGGTGGCCCTAAAGAGCCCAAGGGAGCCCATGAGCAGCAGGAGGGTCCCATCAAAAGGGCACAGGACCCCCCAGCAGTGCCCACCATTCAGGTGGGCAACAAGGGGGAGGTAGAAGCAGGACTGGGTGTGGGATGGGGGGCTTGGCCAGCCCCTCTGCTGCAGGGTGCTCCCCCCACCTCTGCCTGTACATGCTCCCTGCACCCTCCCAATATCTCCATAAACTGGTGTCAATACAAGTAGGTTCAGCATGTTCAAGCTCCCCATTTACAGCGTGACTCAGAAATGCAAAACTGAACAGGCTTCCCTGCAGAAAGACCTGGATCTTTCATTTCTGCTTAATCCTTTGGCAGCTATTTCCAGATTCCCTCACATGTTTCACAGTTAAATGCTGCCACCACCACCGCCATAAGGTCGGGATGTTGCTGGAGGCTGTCTTGCTACGCACCATCAAACCCTGAGACGTCACTGCTGCAGCAGCGACACGTGGGGCAGGGAGAAGGTGTCTAGGTATGTATGTGTGGAAAAGAAAGGTGCAGGCTGGGTTCAGGAGAGATGAAACAGCTCTGTTGGAAATCCCTCCCTGGCTCAATTTCTGCTAAAATGCTGGAAGTCTACTTTGGGGGCTGCCAGTGATCTACTGGGTGGCCATAAAATGTGGCCACTGAAGCATTTTGGAGCTCTTGGGAAGTTGTGTTTGTGTAGAAGGGTCATTTGGCAGGCTTGCCTGGAAAGGTGGTAACACCTGTACCAACCCCATGGCCCAGCTTTCCACAGGCTCAGAGGTATTTACTCCTGGGCTGATGCCAACCATCATATTCTGGTAGGAAATATTTCATGTATTTTATCACTCTAGCTTTCGTGAAATTTGGCATATATAGCACTATATATACACAACATGTACATCTGTATTCCTGGAGTCATATATACACATACACATGTATACATACTGGTAACGTGGGCATCTGGATCCCCTGAGAGGCAGAGAGCCAAAACCCAGAGTTTCTGGATGTGGCGCTTGGGGTCCATCAGAGAGATGAGGGTGCGTGGGTTTAGCGTGGTCCCAGACCCTGTTGAGGGAAACCTTGGCCATCCACCTTAGCGAACACAGAAGTGCATCTTCCAAAACATCCTCTGGAATCACCCTGTGCCTGTGGCTGCTGTGTGCCATCCTGGCACCTGGGCTGCTGCAGGAGGCAGGTCTCGTGCTCCCCGAGGGACCCCAATCTCTGCCGTGGGGCAAGGCAACCCCACGCTGCAGCCAGGGGCATGGGGCACTAGGCACTGCCTCCACACCACCCTGGCGCCCGCTCCCTGCCACAGGCACATGTGGAAAAGGGCTCCCTGCAGCTGAACACCTCAGATGAACACCGGGGGATGGTTTGCTGTGTGTTTTATGGTGACTTCAGCGACCCGCAGCCTCGCACCTCATCACAGGGTGAACCACCCAGCTCTTGCCCTGGGGGCTTGAGGCTGGACTCTGCCAATGCTGCCCAGTTCCAGCCTTGGGGACTGCCAAAGCCCAGTGGCTGAGGGTGTCCCAGAGCTCGTCCAGGCTCCCCTCAGGCATTGGTCACTCCATGGAGGGTGCTGCATGCTGTGGCCAAGGGCTGGAGCGAGGCCAGGAGGGCGCATCAGCCCCTCACACCCGTGAGCTGCAGGTTTTCAGTCTGAAGTTCTCCATGGGATTTCCACCAGAGATCTTCATGTGGGGAAGATGTGAGGTGCTGGTGTGCACCGAGGAGTTGTGTTAACCCATATTCATGTACCACTCAGTAATCCGCACATAAACATGTATTTCTGCTACTGTTTCAATGGACTGGTCATTTTGTCTCTTCGCACTGAAGGTGCAGCTTTTTCATACCCACTACAGGACACTCCCAAAACTTGTGCCCAGAAGCCCTGGCAAGACCAAAAGCCTCTGAGAACTTCTGCTGCAATGATGCAGTGGTTTCTCAGCAATCTGGAAAGGGAATCACCCCAGGGAGCTGATCCAGAGGACACACCCCAAAAGTGTAGCACAGGCACCCCCAGTCCCACTGCTGCCTCAGGCTGTGGCTCCCAGGGCCAGCTCATGCTCCAGCAGCAGTAGCTGTGGTACCACAGGGGCTGAGCAAGGGCCGTCCCTGCTCTCTACACTCACAGGGCTCAGCCCAGGGACAGGCTCAGCTTTGAGATAAAATATGTTCTGCTCTGGAGCTCGGTGTTGGAAAGAATCTGCAGCAAGGAGGGGCTCCTTGATGTCCCCCACTCCAAAGCTGTCAAGGGGGGACTCACACTCACCCCAGATCCTTGGCAAGGATGGGTGATCCCCATGCTGAGCTGATGGTCTGGCCAGGCATAGACCCACAAAAGCCCCACAGCCCCCAGGCTCACAGTGTTGAAGGTGTCTGAAGGATGTAATTGGTGTTGTTTCATCAGCTGTTTCACCTTTCTGTGACTTAAGAAACAATCTCTGAGTGAAGCCACTTGTAACATAACTTTTTAGAGCAACCTTGTCCAATGAGTTGGATCTCCATGCATTTCCTTTGGTTCGCATAATGGCATTTTAGAAGGGACTAACACAAACATTTTTATTTAGAATGCATTCATCATTATTTAAATATTGATACAGTTTTTCAATAGTAATCAAGAGTTCCCAGTACCAGGGGAAAATAAAACATAGCCACATGCTTGGCTATGTTCAGCACTTTAGCAAGCCTCTCCATCTCTTAGCTGAACATGCATGGTGATAGGTATTAGTACATTGAATAAATACAAAATTAAGCACATGTTAAAAAAGAAGTTTCTCTATGGGCCTGGAGAGCCACAGCCTCCTCCTGCCATGCCAAAACCCCGGTGTGAGAGCTGTTGTCTGGACTGGGATGCAGAGCGCAGAATACACAGTTGCCAGAGCAGCAATATCTAATGAGGGAGAGACCAAGGGCTGGGAGACAGTGAGATACCTGGTGCTGCAGCCCAGGGCAGCAAGTCCTGCAGCCACCTCCTGTGCTTCCAGCTGCAGGTCAGTGCTGAAGCCCACAGCAAGGGCCGTGTCTAATCACAGCAATTAAAAAGTAAGCTGCCTTCTGGCAAAGCCCTGGAGCAGTAATGAGACAGACACATTCCTCCTACCATCTTCAGGAAAAGTGAGCCATGCTACTACTGAAATACATAAATAACACCATAAAGACTCCAACATTTTCAAGTATTCCCAAGCAGGGCCTTTCCTCCCCAGATGTTGTGGTCCTATTTCCTCACAAACTGCACCTTACAAGCCAGGACGGGCAAACCTGAATCCAAATGGCACTCCCAGAGTTAGGAATATACACCTGTCAGTCTGGGAGGGAAGGAACAGGTTTCTGTTCTGCTCCGCTGGCGTACTTAACCTGGGAGCATGAAGGTCACAATTAATAATATAGGAAATAACGAGCCTCCCCCAAAGTGACAGCTCTGCACAGCCCTAGGAAAGATCTTTGGCCAGCATAAACGTGGTGCTACAGAGGGAGCAGCGGCCAGAGGGAACAGCTTCCCTGTGATGACTGAGGGAGGCTGAGCTTCCCTGCGATTGTGGCTGTGATGATTGAGGGAGGCTGTTCGAAAAGTTTTGGTCTCCCTTCAAGAAAGAGTAGGAGCTCTTCCTGTGCCTGATACTGCAATGCAGCACAGCCTGAGCTCTGAGCAAACATTCCTGACAGCCTAGACATTTGGGAGCTGTGAACAGCTAAGGACCAGAGCCAGTCCTTCTCACCTAAGCTTTTGCAGATTAGAAAGGGGAGATCACAGTCCCCAGCGCTTCCCTCAGCTTCCTCTTTGCCCTGCACCTCGCTGGGTATCTCACGGTGACCTCGCCAGTCTGGTCCCTCCGTGGGCAGAGCCAGGGCTGAGCTCGAGCTCCCCAGCACCATCCTGGGCTCGCAGGGCTCGGCAGAGCCCCAGCACGCCTGCAGTGACTGCCCCCAGCTCTCCTGTCAGACACAGACCCCAGCGCTCCTACACCGACCGAGTCAGAGGAGGGTTTGCTACACAAACTGAGCCTGGATTGGGTTACAAATGCTGGCTGTTGCATGACATGGGATACAACTGGGACATTAGACAGCTATTGGAGACAGCTCTGTTGCTTCATGCCAATGAATGCTTTTGCTGCCGTATATTCTTGTGAGAGCCCACCCCACCCCTGCCTTGCTGCAGGTTCAGGCGCACTGAGAGATGATGTTGGAGTTGCAGTCTAAGGTGTGAATGTGGTTTCTTTTGCAGTTTTCGGGCCCACAGCCAGCACCAGGTGGGCTGACCAAGTCCAGGTAGTAAGGGGACTTGAGGAACCGGCGGTAAGAATCCTTTTCCATGAGGGTGAATATTTTTCTCTGAGCCTCATCAAAGCAGGACAGTGTAGGCTCCAGCATATTGTGGCTCGTCTTCTCTCGTGTGCATGAATCCAAGTTCACCTGTAGGCCAAAGGGACAGTGTAAGTAGAACCTGTCCCAGAAGTGGCGTAGGAAAGGGAAAATCCAAGTGTGCCTCTACCATGTGTGCTTGGTGAGCAGTTGTCTGAAATGGCTGTTGGACACCCTGTAGCCTCATCAGAACCTGTGCAGCTGGATACCAGTGATCCCTGCTACCAGAACTGCCAGGGGAGACTGACACACATCCCTCTGGGATGCAGCCAGCCAGGAAACTCAAACTGCATGGGAGCAGCTGGAACATTGGGAATCATAGGCCTCTTGGGCTTCTCCCATTTGAGTGTGTACATGGCATAGCCATGTGCTTGTAGCTAAACACACTTTCTTTCTATCCAAGTTTAATACAAAATCAATTAAAAAACCACCCTGTCCTTGCTAACTAGCAGAGAAGCAGAAGCCTTCATCTCTTGGGAAACTACTGATCTCTGCTTGCCTGTGCTGCTGGTGCAGAATTCAGGGTGGTGCCTTTGCCCAAGGAATGTGCTGTGCACGTACCTCTTTTGTGGCCTGCACTGAGATGAACTCATCATAGATCTTCCTGGCCTTGGGGCTGAGCTTGGCTGGTGACTTGGTTTTCTTGTACTCCTCACAACTAACCCAGAACTCGATGTTTTCCTCACTGTACTCAGATTTGAGAAAAGCACGGAAAGCAGCCAGTCCTCCTATGGATTGTTTAGGGGAAAACCAGGTCAGGTATGAATGTTGGTCCCTGGACAGTCGTACCCCGAATCCCGGCAAGCAGTGATTGTGGGTTCTCCTTCCCAGAGCTGAATGAAGAGCTTCCCTGGGGCTGGCAGTGGGGACAGCTCATGCATGCTGAGGGAGGCTGGAATTCAGACAGGCCCCACGGGGGTGTCACACGTGGGACCCCAGCGGCCTGTTCCCCCACTGTGACCTTCAGTGTCCCTGCCAGGGGAACACAAGCAACTTGTGTGTTCCCAGGAGGCCTCGAGGAGACAGCCAGCACGCTCCACAGAGTCTCAGACCATGGGAACAATGTGAAGGAAACCTCAAGGACATCAGTGTAGCCCACAACTGATGGGAAGACAAAGTCTCCCATGGGCTCAGCTGCAAACAATATCTCCACTTTTTGGTTCTTGTTTAACCCACATTAACTGTGTGCCCCGGTCTTGCACTCCCCTTGCACAAGGGCTAAACCAGTTGCCTTCACAAAAGAGACAGCTCAGCACTAGGGCAAAACCACACTCATGATGCATTGGGATTGATCCTTGCCTTGGATCTGAGCAAGAGGCCCCTTCCCCACCCCTCCCAGAGGGTGAAGAAGCTCCTGTGTGTCCCTGAGAGACACAAGATAATGTCCCATGTCCCCTCTCAGCACTGCTTACAGCACACATGCTCTATAGGCAGCATAAGAGCCCTCTTCACTTACTGTCATGATGGATCAAATTTTCCAAAGAGTCTGCCCATTTTCTGACTTCCTCCTGGCTAAGCCTAAAAAGAGACAATGGAAACATGGGGATGAGTTAAAGAGAAAATAGAAGGGACAAATTTGGTTTGTTTCCCAGCACCACTAGAAAAATCTTTTTCCCGGATTGTTGTAAGAGCATACACAAGAGGCTGAGAATGAAATATCAGCTTGTTTTACAGATACCCACAGGGATCCCAGATCTAATATACAGAAATTTTGGTTTGCAATCCTCATCACCAGCCATGGGTGAGAAAGGAATTTTCCTGGAAAAATTGCTGTGGAATTTATATTTATTTGTGCTTGGCTGCATCTCTTGCTGGAGCACAGACCTGGAATCACTCTTAGAGGTCATATCAGTGAACTCCAAAGGGCTGATTCCTTTAACCTGTCAGGGGAACAGTAGCTATGTGGAAGAGAAAGGAATGTGGGGACTAAAAACACATGGGGAGCACATCCTGCATTCATTTCCCCACCATACTAGAACATCCTAGGATTCATCTTTCCCAGGAGCAAACCTTGGCTTTTGGGGTCCTCTTTGGAGAGAACACCATCTCCTTGCACCTCAAGGAGAGCAGTGACGCCCTGACAGGCTGCTGGCTGTTTTCTGTGCCAACACCTCTGTGCAGCTGTGTGGACCATTGCAAAAATCCAGCTCCAAGAGGCAGTGATGCTGATTCTGCAATGTGTCCAGTTGCACTGGGTCTGGGAAGGAGTCATTCCCCTGCGCAGGAGACTTCCCTCCCCTGTGCACATTCCTATTTAATCACAGAAGTGGTGGCAGGAAGGGACCTCTAGTTCAGCATTCTTTGTGGAAATTGAAGCCCTCAGGTGTTGATAGTCAGCTGACAGGACTATCAACACCTGAGGGCTATTGCCACACTAGATTTAAGCACAGGTGTCCAGGAGGAGCTGGGAAGTAGTAGTGGTGGTGTTAGTAGAGTCTAGTTTGGTGAAGGAGTAAACAATATGCTGCAGCCAGTCTGGTATTAACTACATGACTGCATCTGCTCTTACCTCTGGCTTGAAGATATCTTCTCCTTCTTGCCCTGGGAAGAGCTGTAGTCACAGGAATCTGACTTCTGCAGCAAGAAGCCCAGGCGGTGCTTCATGTCTTTGGCACTGGAAGAAAAAAATCAAGAAGGAGATGAAGACAATGCATTGCACTGCCTCTGCAGCCTCCTCAGTGCACAGGCTCCTCCAGCATTACTCAGTGACACAAATGCAGGTCACTGAGAGTGACTCCAGTGCTGATTTCTCACTCATTGCATAATGCACATTTTTGTTTCTAAACAAATACAGCAATGTCAAAGAAGCAATTTTTCATGTTCAACAGCTTCTTGCGAAGAAGGTCATCAGCCTGGAAGCAGGTAGCAAAGGGGGAGAAGCTGCTGCTTTCCTACTGTTTACGGTTAAAACATTTTGATAGAAAATCATCACTGTGCTGTGTGTCACCTCTCTCTGAGCTGAGTTGCCCAGCTGCCAATGTGTGGTTCTTATACCCTTACTAATCCTTTCCCGCAGCCCTTGCCATTTCCCCACCTTGTCACCCAGCTCCAGGAACAGCAGGGCCATGCCAGGCCACCCCACCAAGCCCATGACACAGAGGAAAGGGCAGAAGTCAATGGTTTGGAGCAAGACTGTGGGGTGAGATCAGGGGATGAGCCAAGATCTTCACTGCAACCAGCCCACTCTGACTGCAAGCTACTCCCTTGCTTCACAGCAAGTTCCTCTGAAGATTCATCTTTAATTTTGTTCCACCTTCTAGCGTGCTCAGGACAATCAATTCCTCACAGCAGCTTCTAGATATGCAGCTGATACTGGCCTTGGTGCCTCTCTGGGATCCCTTCCAGTTTAAGAATGAGGAGTGGGTAAATCATTCCTGTTTGCTCAGGGGCGCCAGCCCTGGCCTGCCCCAAGGTGCAATGACAGAGTAAAGCAGGAAATTCTCCTCCTTCTCCTCAGATCTGAGCATGGAAAAGAGCAAGAGGCTATGCCACGGGCTGAGCTCTGGTAGCTGCTCAGCCTTCCAGCACTGCTCTCTGCTCCAGCCATAGCACCCTGTCAGGAGTTCTGGCCGTACCTTATCTCACTGCTTGCCTCAGAAATGCTTCCTTAACAGCTCCAGCACTCGGGGAGAGCAGAGGGAACTCACAGCTGCCTTAGAACAGGGTGCCTGTGGCCAACACCAACATCCAGGCTCTGCCCAGGCACACATGGGGACTCTGGGCTGCCCGGCACTCTCATGCTCCTTGCCAGGAGAAGAGACTGCCCAATTCTGCAGGAGGGTGGCAGCAGGAGGAAACAAGACACTGCTGCTTGCAGTGAGTCCCACAGATTTCTGGGAGAGAGGGATTTTGTTAGGAATCCTGGACAGAGGCAGTTAAAAAACGTGAATTATTTTTCCTTGCATTTTTTCAGATGTTCTTTTTTTTTTTAATCCCCATCAAATGTTCCTGCAAATGGGAAGTGTCAACACTTTTCTGTTGCATTTTCAGCACTTGTTTTCAAATCTAACCATGAGCAGGAAATTTTATCCTCCAGATGGGAGCCAGCTGAGTCTCTGTTCGCATTTTCCCAACCCCTTGCACAGCTGCTGGGAAGCAGCCTCAGGAGTGCTGCTGAAGGCATGAGTGGCCAGAAAGGCAGCGCTGCACCATCAGAGACCTGCACAAGTTTGGACGGGCTGGATGAGAAGGGAGCATTACGCCTCCTTCCTGGGGGTCTCCAGGACCCAGAGCACCTGAAAGGAGCAACACCCCTCAAGGAGGGCTTGTGCAGGCATAGAGACCCCTCATGCTAGGCTATGGGGCAGGCCATGCTGCTGAGGGCACATTTGGGGCTGTGCAGGTGCTGCTTTGCTGATCCCATACACCGGGGTGCAGTCAGATCCTGCACTCATGGCAGGGCTACAGCTCAGCCCATCCTGACTGGCACCACACAATAGGGGTGTGATGAGCCCCACACCAGCCTCACAGTGCTGTGCACTGGGGTACAGCCTGACCTGGCCCCTCACCATCACCCAGGGAACTCAGGCTGACCCCTGGTGCCGCATCCCTGCCTGCTGGCGGACGGGTCTCCGGTCCTTCCAGGCTGGGTTTCTGCACTTGAAATGCATTTCGGGGGATAATCCTTAATTTTTATGCTCTCTGCCTTGCTTCCCCCTCAAAATAATAAAAAAAATTCAGCAGAGAGAGGAGTCAAAGGAGAAAAGGGGTGCAAAGATTGCAGCAGAAGCAGCTGACAGGAATATCAAAATAACGCTATGCTAAAAGCTTCTGGTTTTGACGATGGGAAGGAAGACAGCTTAGAGTTCCCACACCTCAGGACGAAATCTTTCTGCAATTCTGCTTCTAGCTAAAAAAAACCCCAAAGCCTCTAAGCAATCATTTGTATCTAATCTTACAAAATAATCAGAGCCAAATCTGTCCTCCTGCCTCGGACACAAAGCGCAATGCATCAGCGTGTCTCCGGGCTAATAAGACCATTACCAGATGCTCAGAAATAAACAGTACCTTTTTAAGCAAGTGGCTGGCAGCGCAGCGAGTCCCTTGCACATCTTGCTCCCGAGGTCGGATCAGTATTCCAGGAAAAACAACAACGCAGGAGGCGGCAGAGGCTGCGTACGGGTCTGCGCCGACTGCAGAATTCAGTCTGGTCTGTGAGCCAGCTGCGCTGCCTTGGCTCTGTTTTATAGCCTAGCCCAGACAGCCCAGCAGCACTGGGTGACCCAGTCAGGAGTCAGCACAGCAGCAGCACCCGTCCCCTTTTTGCCCACCCAAGAGGAAGAGGGTGACGTATAAACCCAGACAAAAGGGTGAGAGAGATTGAAAACCTTACCCGAAATGAAGCTCTGTGTCTGGCTGCAGAGGTGGATTCTTTTAAAAGGGCTGAAAAAGCTTCGGGGACTTCCTCTATTGCAGGAGGTTGGAATGGTGCAGATGAAAAGCAGGTTTTCGGGGGGGGGGGACACAGATAGTAAAAAAGGTCAGAGAATCAATTCTGAGAAGTGAGCTGAGCTTTGTTGGTTCCTCTGTTAATTTCCTTTCCTCTTCTATTTAAAGTAACCTGGATCAAGAAAGGGACAAGAATTTTAAACAGAAAAGGTTACCGTAATCCCAACAAATGCAGAAAATAGAGCTCTTAAGGAAAGAAGAACGTAAATTCAGCAGGGAACTACCCAGGCAGATGAGACTTTCCTGTTTTATTCTAGAGTCATGTGAATATATATTTTTGGTGAGGCTGTAACAAAAGCTCAGCGGGGTGAAATCACTTTTGGAATATAAAATATGCATGTCTTGGAACACAGATTTGAGGATAGCTCAGTACATGCGTGGAAAAAAGGAATTTAGGGGGTTGGCAACACATCTGCCTTAGATATAGGTATCACTGCAACGCATTCTCCATTTGCATTTGCAAAATCAAAAGCCAGACCTTGGGACTCTGGTATCCCCAAGGAAAGATTCTTAATTAAAATAAAAGGCTTAACTGTGCCTTCCCAGAAAAGTCTTTGAAGCAGTTCTGAGGGTACTTTGTGCTAAAGAATGAACCCATGAGACACCCTAGTCCCAAGGAGAACAGAATGACTTCACCTACGCCCCTTGTCCTCAGCCCTTGGATGGTGCAAAAGGCAATTGCCCCTCTGGAGAGAGAGAATTGGCTGATATTTATCAAGTTGCAGCTCAGCACAGCCTGTACAATCATTATCAAAGGGGGAAGGCTTTGGGCAGACGGACGTGCATATGGGCTGCTGCGTTTCAAGTCCTGTTCCCGCTGTGAAATAAAGGAGCTACTGATTAGCAGCAGGCTGCCCGCCCACACTACCCACTGCTGCAGCCCCTCTCCCAGAAACCTTTCAGTACTTTGTCCACAATCTGCACAAGTTGCAGGATGAGCTTTTCCCTCCTGTGTCTCTAGAGCCTACAGCCAGCAGCACAGAGAGTCCAAATCCCAGATGAGCTTACCTGCCTTGGCATACTACATCCTCCCAGATCATTAATTGTGCTGAAGGGCAATGCTCTAATTAACTCTAAAATACTTTTGTAGGAGTGTGACTGTCCTGCTGCCAAATCTGAGGCAATGTGCCTGCAAGTCCTGCCCTGTTTGACTAAAAATCAGCTCCAGCTCAGGGCAGTGTAAAACTAACTGAGTGAATGCCCTCATCCTTTTAGTGTCAGTGAGTTGACAGCTTTTGGGTGGATCCGTAGGAAGCAACTGAGCACTGGCAGAGTTGGTACCAAAGATCTCTGGTGTCTTCTGTTTGGGGAGAAGTCAAACGGCAGAACATAGCCAACAGGAAAAAACGTAACTAATTATTTACTAAATATCTAATTAATTTAATTTGAATATCAAATGTGTGCAATTTTACTGCTGGTTATGTGTCAAATGCAGCATTTTCATTCAAGCAATTCAAGAGCTCAGCTGGCTGACACAATCAAGTAGTCAAGCCCCTCTCTCTGGCAAGGTCAGAGCTCTGGCTCAGGCAGGTCCCAAAGGCTGCTTGCTAGGGCAAGGAACTTCTGTGCAGAACACAAAAATTCTGCAGTTTGTCTGGAAATTGTTGTATAGCCAGATTTAGGAATGTCACACTTCTCTGTGGATTGCAAGCACGTTTGCTGCGTGTCTCTAATGACACTCAGACTCTGGTGCTGTCAACATCAGGTCACCTTCTGCGTTCCCCAATTTCCATGTGAGCAGGCTGTAATCAGGAATTTCTGACACTGTCATCACAACAGCCAGCCTAAAGAGCTTTTGCAATTAAGACCATCCTCCCTGGACTGGGCATGCAGACTCCTAGAAGTGCTGCAGTTGAAATTTCCCTTTTTGCAGTTCATTAGCACTGACTGGTTCAGCCTGGCCCTCATGAGAGGAGTTTGGGCTTGTGCACTGCTTCTCCTCTAAGCTGTGTTTCCCAGCTGTTGCAGTTTAATATCCTTTCAGCTACTCCAGCTGGTCTCCAGTTTAAAGTACCCCCTTCCATCTCTCACCATCTTAGGCAGGCCTCTTCTCCCAGGGTACAGACTGTGCTGTGCTCAAGACCAAAATCTCTTCCTCCTCCCTGCCAGTCAGTGAAGTGGCAGCTCATGCCACGTTTTACGCCTGGCACGTCATCCCTGGCTTGCTTCACCTGCTCATGGAGAAATCAGCGGTGACAATGGGCTGGGATGCAGGGCTGGGGGTGGGGCTGGGCCATCCCTCGGCCGTGCAGTGCTTTGGAGGTACCCAGGGGCTCACAGGAGCCAGCAGGACCATAAACGTCTGTGGTACCCACCGTGGCATCCCTTGCCCCCCCCTGCCTCATCCCTGCTGCCTCCCGAGCAGCTGGAGACAAGGCTCTGAATGGGAGCTTTCCCTCCCACCACTGCCAGGGAACCACGTCACACACGTGTGCTCACCCCCGTACACGAGTGCGTGTGGGATGCGTTCCCCGGCTCCGTCGCAGCTGAGAGGCAGCCCGTGGGAGGAGGTAGGGCACATGAGGACCGCTGCTGCTTCTGTGGTCATTGCCCAGAGCTGAGCTACCACAGGCTGTTGCCCTCCCACCCCAGCCCCTTCCCTTCCCACCCCAGAGCAGCGTGCTGTGGGATGGGAGCGCGTGAGGAACGTGTTGCTGCTTTGCGTCACTGGAAACCGGGAGGGCATGACACGGGAGCTGTAAGGATGGGCTGCTGGGCCAGGGCCTCTCCTGTCACGGCTGTCTTCCCCAGCCTGCCTTGCAGGGGCTGTGACCCACTCTTGTTTCTCTTCACTCGCATCTCACAGAGCCAGCCAGGCACCTTGGGACCGGGCAAGCAAATGCCTGGGTGCATGGGGGGACACTGGGCAGGGCACTACACATCTTTCCCGTGGGCATCAACATCCAATACGTGTCTGGCAGCATTTGTGAGGAACTGGAGCAGCTCCCACACAACTGAGAAGCACCAACTGGGGTGGCATTGGTCCCCAAGGCTCCAGGCTGCAGAAGCCCTGCACAAGCAGCTCTCTCTGGTGACATTTCTGCCCCGGTGAGTGGCCCCAGTGCTGAGCCCTGCTGTGGGGAGAGGACCTGGACTGCTGAACTCCTTGATTTGCTTCCCCCACAGCCCCAAGCATTCTTTGCACAAAACCCCTTAGTGCAACCACCCACCACTGATTTTTTCCCCAGTACACCTGATAGCAGGTAGGTTTCCTTCCAGCACTCAGGGCTGGATCTTACCCACACAGGTATGTGGTTTCAGTGAATTACAGCTAATGAGCTGGGAGCAGAGAACCCTGGAAGGACCATTTGGGCCTGAGCTTGGACGAACGGACTCGGCACCTGTCTGTGCCTGACACTTCATGCAGCCACATTTCCTGTCCCAGGGCACTGACGGTGGCCTGACCTCCCTAAGAGACACACGGTGAGGCCACGCTTGTCCCCATAGGGTCCCCCAGCCTGCGCTGGGCTTCCCAGAAACACTGTCCCACAGCAGAATCTGAGAGAATTGTCCTTTCCCATGGCTCTGCAATGCACTGTCTGCCTTCATGCATGACCACAGCCATGGCTCTCGAAAGCAGCCCCCAGAGGCGGCCTGAGGAGCGGCCGTCTCCTCCCAGATTAGCCCTGACGGGAGCGATGAGTCACCATTCTGCAATATGGGTAATTTGCTGCTCACACGGAAACTTTCTCAAGTGCATGGATGTACCTCCAGGCTGACCCAGTCCACTTTCTGCTTTGCGTGCACAAGGCAGAATTGAACTCTTAAAGGCAAAGCAGCTTTAGTTTGCTGTCGTGGTTTCTTGATGAGCCTGCTCTTCTCTGAAATGATGCTCTGCTCATGTTAGCATATTCATTTGGAACCTTCCTTAGCTCCAGCTTCAAGCAGTTCATACAACCAAACATGCAATCCATCCAATTTTCCCATGCTCTCAGTTGTTTCCTACTTACATGTGCACCTACAACATCAGTGGCCTTTTGTCATTTCTAAGGGCTTGGAATTTCCTCATTATTCTGAAGGGCTGGTGGGAGTTGTATTTTTCAAGGTTTTGGGCTGCCTACTTGTCCTGTTACTACCCAGAAGAAAATATTTCAGCTTGTATCAAAGGAAGAATTTTGTTCAGCCCAAATGGATGGGTTTTTCCTCTCCTGGTTTGGATTTGCTAATGAAATAAGTGTTGCTTTTTGGTGTGGTGGTTTGGGTTTTGTTTGTTTGTTTTTTGCATGGCTATTGTTCTTTCTTCATGGCCATCAGACCACAGGAAAAGCTATTATTTGAGTAACTTTCCTTCCAATTTCCCGAATCTCTGTCTCCTCATCCATTTTGATTAACAGCCTCTTAAACATTTCCTGCTAATCACTAAGACAGTTTGAATAACACTGGACCACAAACCAAGTCAACATATGGCTGTTCACTGATGCTTTCTCGATACAAAAACCACTTTGAAATGTCTTATTTAGCCACTTTTAGTCCATTTAATATGGATTTTATGACACTTTAAGCCAAATATTGGTAGCACGTCATATTCACTTATAAATCTATTTCACCACCATAACTCCCTCATGAAAAAACTATTAAGCTCATTAGAAAAGGTCTATTTTTCCATTAAAACATGTCAGCAGGGAACAATGACATCACCACCTTTTCTGATTGGCCTGCTAGTGTCCTGCGCTGATCAACAGGTTAACAGCTCTGTGACTGGACAGCTCACCCCCTCTTAGGGAACCACTGTAATCATGAAGACTAATCATGAGGAATCATTGAGGCTGGAAAAGACCTCCAAGATCACCAAGTCCAACCTTTCACCAAGCACCTCCATGCCAACTAAACCACAGCACTTAGTGCCATATCCAGTCATTTCTTGAACACCTCCAGTGATAGTGACTTCACCAGTTCCCTGAGCAGCCTGTTCTGATCCCTAACCACCCTTTCAGTGAGGAAATTCTCCCTGATGTCCAAACTGAACCTCCCCTGGTGGAACTTGAGGCCATTTCCTCTCATCCTGACACTGGTTGCCTGGGGAAAGAGATTAACCCCCATCTGGCTACAGCCTCCTTTCAGGGAGTTGTAGAGAGTGATAAGGTCTCCCCTGAGCCTCCTTTTCTCCAGGCTAAACACCCACAGCTCCCTCAGCTGCTCCTCGTAGGACTTGTGCTCTCCAGAGCCTTCACCACCTTCATTGTCCTTGTCTGGGCATGCTCCAGCACCTCAATGTCTGTCTTGTAGTGAAGGGCCCAGAACTGGACACAGCACTCAAGGTTCAGCCTCACCAGTGCCCAGTACAGGGGGAACAATCCCTGCCCTGGTCCTGCTGCCACACTATTCCTGATCCAGGCCAGGATGCCCTTGGCCTTCTTGCCCACCTGGGCACAGCTGGCTCTTGCTCGCCCACTCTTGACCAGCACCTCCAGGTCCTTTTCCACTGGGCAGCTTCCCAGCCTCTCTGCCCCAGCCTGGAGCACTGCATGGGGTGGTTGTGACCCAAAGGCAGGACCCAGCACTTGGCCTTGTTGAGCCTCATACACTTGGCCTTGGCTCATGGATCCAGCCTGTCCAGATCCCTCTGCAGAGCCTTACTGCCCTCCAGCAGATCAACTCTCCCACCCAGCTTGGTGTCTGTGAACTTGCTGAGAGTGCACTCGATCACCTGTTCCACATCATTGATAAAGATGTTAAACAGGACTGGCCCCAACAGTGAGCCCTGGAGAACTCCACCGGTGACCAGCCACCAGCTGGATGTAACTCCGTTCACCACCACTCTCTGGGCCCAGCCATCCAGCCAGTTTTTAACCCAGCAAAAAGTGCACCAGTCCAAGCCACGGGCTTCCAGCTTCTCCAGGAAAATGCTGTGGGGAAAATCAGAAATCATGGCTTATTTCCAGTCCTGTTTTATTTTAAAATGAATGAAAAAGAACCACTCTTCATCCTGAGAGCTCTTTGGCCCATTCCTCCAAGAATCTTAGTGCAAGCCAGTTGCACTTAGCTGGTATAAGACCGTGTGGATCATCCCCAGGGCTGCGCAGCCCCGGACAGGGAGACACTCGCTGTCTTTGCAATGAACACCGAGCTGCTGTTTATTTAAATACACGGTTCTGTGTTCCTGCCTGCTCTTCCTGAGCTGTTTGCACTTACTGCTCGAGGCTGACTGGGAAATCCCCTGTTGAGCCAGGAGCTGGAATGGGCTGTGGTGGGACTGCTCAGAGTGACCCTGTAGGCCCATCAATCACCGCATTTGCTTACAGCCAGTGGTTGGCACACACCTCTCACTTGTGGGCCGATTGCTTCACCCTAAGGCATAGAGGAGGAGGAGGCATAAAGGGAGGCAGGAAGAGGGTTGATACGTCAGAAATTAAGATGTCTTTATGTACAGTGTGCAACAAAACCACTTCTCATGCCTTCTGCACCCTAGCAACCCAGCTGTGCAGTGCTTTCTGTTCTCCATCTTTAAAAAGCCCAACCTTTCAATGTGTGTGAGTTATCTTCTGCCCAGACAAGCGCCAGAGGATGAGAAGTTACAAGCTACAAGGCTAAATCTTTCATCACTGCAGATCTAGTGGGATCTACTGTCTTAACCTCAGATGGACCTTTCTTCTTCCCTTCCTTCTTATCTTCGCAGTGGCAGCTTAGCAGGATTAGAGGTGCCATACCACAAGGCCCATGCCAGGGAACAAAAGCTAGAGGTTTATTGACTACTGCAAAGCCCAGGGGACGTTTTGTCAGTGAGGTCATGGCTCTGTGTCCTAAGCACGTTGCTGGCTGCTCCAGTCACAGTGTAGTTGTTGAGTTCTCTAAGCCCAGTCACAAAAGGCAGCTTGGAAGCAGCGAGCATCTGTCAATGCCTGTCTCAAGGGTATGCCTGTTATTTTAAAGGTGATGTCTGACAAGCCTGTGAGTGGGGTGGCAAGAGTCATGATTGCAGGCTAAAGAAACACAAAAGCAAGGACAAGCGGCTGCAGCAGAGACAGCATCTTTTCAAAGGCACCGCGGGACGCCAGCGTGCTGCATACAACGGCTGGGCTGACTTGACAAGAAGTAAAAGGTCTTCATGTGGCCCCAGCCTGAGGGGCAATTCTAAAAAGTGCCAGGTATCACACGGATCAGTCAGCCCTGATGTGCAGCTAGTTTAAAACTCACAAACAGGGAGCAGAGGAAACACTGACAACAGTTGATCCTTGCCTGAAGTTTCTTGACCTCTCTCTTGGAGGTGACTCGGACAAATGAAATTGCAAGTGGCAACCATCCAGTGTAGCAAAACCATGGAATTACTACACTGGGAAAATGCGAATTGCCACAGAGGCCGATTACACGGGACTGCATACCGTGTGTAACAGACATACAGAGGCTACTGGAAAACAGCCCTGCTTGCTGAGCCCTGTTTTGTCAGGACGCCTCGCTATTGAAAATTTATGTTGCAGGAGTGTTGAAAATCCAAGCAGACCTGAGTTTCACTGTCCTACAGAGGAGGAATAAAAAAAAGATATAGAAAGAGTTGTGAGCAAAATCTATGGCACATGGTACATGGCTGTGCCCTGCAGCTGATGCTCAGTGACAACATTTAATGCTTTATCATTTAGAAATTTCTACTTAAAAAAAAAAAAAAAACGAAATAATTGCTTCACGTTGTTACATTTTATCCTTCTGAACGTCTCAGCAGGATGCAAGTGGCTGAGATTTTAGTGTCTCTTCTGAAACCAGTCTTTCTGGTACTCCAGATGCAGGCTGGATGCTAAAGACTGCAATTACTGGCTCAGCAGGTGAGCCTCCGGTATGTGCGCACATGAACGTGCTTTGGGGTTTCAGCTAGAAATAAGTTTTAACACAAAAGGAAAAAATATGGGCTTCTACACGTGTTTAGAATCAAGCCTCCAGTATATCCATAACTGGCTCATCTAACACAGGATCACTTGGATCACACAAGAATCTGACCAACACTGCCTGCAACAATCCTAAACTGTCATCCACAGAGGACTTGTGGTCCCAAAGACGTAATGCAAAAAATCAAAGGAGATGCTCCATTGGATAACCTTATAAATGGAGCCACAAAGGCACATTACGGACCTGGACTTCCTCAGAGTATGTTCAGCTCCAGGACACTGTCTCTGATCACTGGAGAGACAAGGCGGCTCTAAAGATATGCATCACACTGAAAGGAGTAGCAATGCTCACTATTATCATGGTATAAATTGACTGCCACCATGCACAAAGAGTTTTGTATTCCCTAAGTATGGGATGTTTATCTTATTTGTTCATCATAAGAAATTGCAGTTTGTGACAAATTGTGTTTCCTCATTTTGTGAAATAATTCTGCAATCCCAGTCAGTCCAGCTAAACCTCACCCACCAAAATCTAACATGAGATTGCCACTCAGCTTTATTTCCCTAATGGCCTTGTCCCACCTGGAAAGGACTGCCAGACACAACCCTGGTTTGTTACACAGAGCACTAGATGACCCTAAAAACATGCCCAATATCCCATCAGCCAGCAAATCCTGCCTGGGCATTGCCTGTCCTCTCCCTGTGTCACTGAGACAGCCTCACACCACGGCCACGCTGCCCTGTGCATCCACCTCTGCTCTGTGGGACATGTCCTGCCCTTGTGCTGCCACCACACACCAGCTGTATTTCTCCCTGTCCTGTGAGCACCAGCATCTTGGGGTGCCTGCGAAGGGAAGGCCAGGCTGCGAAATAGAATGGAGACATGCTGGTTAGGAATGGGGAAGACTGGGGTCGTGAGAGCTGGAAAGGGAAAAAATAGCCAGTGATGCACAGAAGGGGCAGGAAGCTCTGTGAGGAGAGGCCACAGAGATTAGTCATGGGAAGGAGGAGGACACGTCCCACAGCATCTGGACAAGACAATCTTTGGGAACACTGTCCAGCAGCCAAAGATCTCCAGGGACATTCAGCTGTCTCTGGAGGGAGCATGTGCACGAGCTGAGTGGCCCTGCTGACCTGCAAGGGAGGTCACAGTGAGCTGAAAGCAGCGCCCCAGAACTTCAGGACAGTGTAGTAGGATCTCTAAGAGAACTGTGCCAGACATGGGCTCCAGAATGATTCTTCAGCTCAGCAACACCCAACAATCTTTACTGTCATCTTGTGCTTGAGATGCACCAGGAGAATCACTTATATTCTGAGTAGGAGCAGCTAAAAATAGTGCTTATATAACAAGGATGAGAGACGAATTTCAAAATGGAACAAGAAAACCCAGAAGCCCCTCACTATATGCTCCCACAGCTTTCAGACATGCTTTGTACAGCAAATGCTCTTGCTGTTTGTTAGGCAAAGAAGCAAATTGCCTGTGACAATGGCAGATGCCTGGAAGGCTTCCTATTGGAATGATTTCTTTTTGCCCCCTCTTCCTTCAACATACCTTGTTGCTGTTCATCTTTTAACCCTGCTTCCTTCAACCAAAATATTTGGGGCTGAGCTGCCAGCAGGTGTGCAGAGCATCTGGTAAACCATCATATCAAACCTTTCACCGGGACAGAGCAGAATGGGCATCTGCCATTTCCTAAGTCAGCATCAAAAAGGCAATTCTCCCTGTTTTTTTTCAGGCTCGTCCTCAGGGTGCTGCAATTTCTGCCACGTGCAGAGGGTCTGTCCCTTCTGATGTGGGCTTGTGCATCTGCAGCTCGATCCCTGAATAAGCACCACAGAGCTGTAAAATCTTTAAGCACTTTTTGATGAGAGACAAGCAGAAGGCTCAAGAGTGGAAACAGCCAAGAGCTCAGGCTGCCGTGATACCGCGATCCCTGGTGCTCACACTCTTTCAGACGGTGCATAAAGGTACTCCTGGCTGCAGGAGGACACACACACATAGGGAAAAATCTACTTGCACTCACCAGATTAGCTGCCTAGACACCTCTCAAAAGCTGCAGGAGCTCTGAATTTAAGCCTTATCTTAAGAAAAAAGGCCATTTCCCTCCCTTCGTGGAGCCCTTTGAACAGGGTGGCCCCCTGCCCTGGTGCTGTCTCTCACCTGTCTCACACACATGCTGCCTCTCCCCACAGCCCTGCACAGCCCCTGAGCAATTCCCGCCCCGCTGTGAATATAATGCAGAGGAAGTGGCTCATTTAAACTCTCTGAATTGCTCCGGGGGCTTCAGGGGGTGCTTATCCCTCCTGTTCTGGTAGGCAAGGGCTCCAGGGAAGCTACCTTGAAATCCAAGCTGTATTTAGAGTGACAGGCAGCTGATGCAAAACAGGCTCAAAAGGCAGCTTGGAAAAGGTAAGCTGAGTAGAGAGAGGCCTGGCCCACCCCTCCCAGAGCCACAATAAAGTGCTTGATGTGTCCCTTCTCTGCACTTGATCACGTTCCTGCTGCTTCTGTGTTTCATATTATGCAACTGATTGACTTTGCAAGATATGAGAACAGAGTGTCTCCCTGCCCTGCTCCCTGATGTGTGCTAAGTGTGTTAGACTGGAAGGATGGAGCAGAAATCAAAACAAGTCCTGGAGCCTCCTGGTTTCCCTGCTAATCGCTGGTGCTCAGATCCTTGTGGTACAGTGATCTGAAGGCACCATCCTGAGCATGTTTTCATTGGTCTGCAGAGCTGTTCTGCTGCAGCTTCCCAGTGAGGACTGGGATACTTTCTGTACCAAGCAAAAACTGTGCTCAAACAGGACTTTTCTCTTTGAGGATTAATGAGCACCTCTTGAAGCAGACTCTGACCCTTGAGATGTGAAGGAGGCCAGCCAGGAGGCACAGAGGCCAGCTGTCTTGCCAGCTGTATCCCCATCACAAAAGGTTAAAGTCACAGGAGTGTGGCCAAGGGCATGACCTGCTCAAGCAGTGCCCTAACCCCTGAATGCATGGCTCAAGGCATTTCTCATGAAGGCTCAGATTGCTCCCACTCAAGAACCCACTGCCCTAGAGCCAGCATATTCCACTGTAGCATCTTCAGCCTGGTGCCACATCCCCAGGGCTGGTGCTCAAAAAGGACTCCCCACCACGATGTTCATACTAGGAGGGAGAACGCTCTGTCGACAGATGACACCCACTTTGTGTACTTCCATGACCAAAGTACATCACTGTGATCTTGCTGAGCTTCACAGAGCTGCTTCGTGAAATCTGGTGCTGACAGGAGTGGGTTTGCTTGTTTTTCTCCATTTTCCTGCATCCAGCTGTGGGTTGCCTTTACTTACAGCTCCTGGATAATAGAGGCTGAACTCCACTATGCTTTTTGAATTCTCCAGTATATGCATGCTTGGTCCAAACCCCATCAGTACAGTACAGGAGGCAAGCTGGACTCTGACAACAAGAGAGACCAAAGTAGGCTCAAATTTTGAAGAAATTATCTCTAAAATCCTGGTTGTCTTTGTTCTGTATGAGTCACACAAGGTAATGTGCAGTACATACTGGAAGGGGAATGGGGACAGCTCTAAAAGCAGGATGTTTTTTTTCCCCACTTCAATTTCCCTCTCATGTATTGCCTAGAGATACTCTTAAGAGGGCAGGGGCAGGATATGCTGCCCTCAGCCCTAGACCAACAAAGTCTTGCAGCAAATAATTCACTCTAACCATGTCTGCTTGGTATCACGACAAAACAGTAACAGACCCTGAACCCCCAAATCAGGTATTATTAATAAGGACATGGAAATTAGTCCCAGCCAAAACTCCTGATCAGATTTTTATCCAGCTGTTCTGTGTTCTGCAGCTGCTAATGCATTTTCAGTGAACCTGTTTTCAGTACTGGTACAGAAACATAACTATTGCAACCGGCCTCCACTGATGAACTAACTGGCCTAATTATTCAGGGTTTGCAATTCAGTGAAGCAAATATTTTGTTTAGCAGCAAGTACATCAGATCAAACCTCCAGGAGCTTGTCTGGAGACACCCTCACCCTTCCTAATCAGTCCAGAATCCCCAGATATTCAGCCATGGAAAGGCAGTGCTGCACCTAGCATGTACAGAGCTTAGAAGCAGTGTTAACTACAGACTGGTAATGAGGAAAAGCACGGAGAACTAGAACATGAGCAATCCTGCCCAGGGAATGAGGGAAGGGAGAGCAGAGCGTGCCATGCACAAAGACAGGCTGCTGAAGGTCAGTGCAGGATGAATGGATGACACACAGACACTTTCAAGCAGCTACATGGCTAAGCAGACAAAATTTTTTCCCAGGAGCTAAAAGGCCACCAGGCTGGGACCATGCTGCCAAGAGCACAGGACAGTGTGCAGAAAGGGAGCCTTAAGCCGTACACAGTGCCCTTCCTGCCACCAAGAGCACAGGCTAAACTCTTTAGATTTAAACTGAAATTTAAACTAAACTCTGCTTCTCCTAGTCTGGACAGGTTTGCTTTCCTGGTGGCCCATCAGGAAAAGCAGTATGCCGTTCTCTGGGCAGGATGTGGGATCTTGTGATGCCTTGTTGGTGCTGCGACCTGACCAGAGTGCAGGTCTTTTGGTCATGCCATAAACACATTCTTCAGTTTTACAACCAGGAATGGCATCCTAGAAACCTGGTTCTGGGAGCAGTGCTCTACCTTATCAGCACCTTTTAATCCTCACCCTGTTGTTTTTTCACTACAATTCAGGCTTCACTTCAACCTTAATATTTCTGCTACAAATCTCTTACACACCTACATCTGGGATAATAATTGTGCTCTGCCTCCTTCAGACATTCAGTAAGAGGTTGGAAGATGGGTATTGCTCCTCAAGGGGGCTGCAGAGCAACTGGAAAGAGTCCAGATTGCAGACCTATAAGGTAAAACGAAAGAAGGAGAGTTTGTTCAATCTAGAAGTCCTGCAGAACAAAGGGACACAGGGTAAGGATATATGGAGTACCTAAACATCACAGCCATAAAAGGCTGCAGTTACAGAGAGGAAGATGATAAGCTGTTAGTGTGTCCATGCTGGGTAAGGACAAGAAATGTTTGTCCTTGATTGCAGCAAGTAAGGATTGGATTAGATTAGGCAGCAGACAAGATTTTTCCAGTTGTAAAATCATGAAATACTAGATTGGATCACCTGGAGAAAGGCTTGTAACACCAATATGAAGAGCTCCCACTAAAAATATAGTTTATCTGCCTCTGCCTTGGAGCTTGGTGAGGCTCTAGATCACCTTTCTGCACTCCTTCAGAGAGGGTTTATTGGGGAGATGGTAAAACAGGAGTTTAAAGTACAGTTTTAACATTTATGGAGATTTGTGGCTGAATATTGGGTGCATGGTGTGTCCTGCTCCTAACAGTCCCACCTGGCTGCCTCAGGGACAAACACCCCACTCTTTTTGAATAGCAGGGACCCACTGGTTCTGTACAATCCTGACCTTCCCACTCTTCCAAAACTTTGTTACCCTTTGACCACTGCCATAAGCCAGGCTAGGCTGCATCATCAAAATGGTTCACTTTTACTTTATTTTTTTTTTTTACTAAATGGATTTCCAGCGACTCTGCAGCCCTGGGGGAAAAGAAAGTTGATTTTCTGGCTAGAGACTGCAGTTCGCAGTGACCAGTCCAAAGAGAAAAGATGATATCAGTGTTTCTGAGTTTCCAGTTAATTGTGTTTACTGAAGAATACATAGCATTAGAGTGCCTTGAGTTTTGGCCAAGTTTGTAAAAGTAAATAAAGACAATTCCAGCCTAATGTTAGAAAACTGACCCTTGGATTATTTCTGAGATCACTTCTTCCAAGAGCTAGAGCTGATGTGTATGATGTGAAATAAGGAGCACTGGACTCATATCTTATTATTTCAGCAAAGAAATGTCTTTGACTGCTGTAGGGGGAAGGCACCTCTCCTCCAAGTGACAGGCCAAAGACAGAGCAGCTCCTTCACCCCAGGGCTTGTCTGGTGACCCCTCTGCAGCTCAGTAGACTTCCAGTGACCTTCTCAGGAGGATGTGCTGCAAAATGTGCTGTGTAAGGAGGCAGCAGAAGGGGAGATGCTCCATAAAGGGGGACAGGCCAGGAGCTGAGGATGGCCCCAGCACAGGCTGTGTCCTCACTGAGGGCACCATCCCACAGCACCTGAGCATGGCAGGCTGCACAGGGACCAACCAGTGATTCACCCACAGCCCTGGGATGGATCAGGGCAGGGGACATTTAGGGAGGCCTAGCAGGAGGTGGGGTTGGAGGCAGACTAACCCGCCACGCGCCTCAAGGCCTGAGTTTAAACAGAGGCCCTGGTCCATGAGCGGAGGGTGTGGGTGGGGGCCCAGGTGGGGCAGGCAAGGCCTGCTAGTGCCCTGAGGGGCTCTGATACACTGATCTGCTCTCTGAGCCACCTCTGCCGTCCCGTGAGGAGCTGTGCTCTTCCCATGGGCCATGGCAACCCTCAGGTGCTGGCCGGTTCCTCTCTGATCCTTTCCAGCCTCTCTTCCCGCCTGGCCAGCGCTGCCAGCCAGGGTCCTGCTGACTCCTCCTGTGCTTTATGAGCACATCTTGCAGATTGCTCACAGCAATCCAAACACGGCCATTTCTGCCCAGTACAGCCCCATTAGCCAGCAACTCTCTCTTCGGTCTTTAATGATTTAAACCACAAAGCCATTTGTCATGCTACATCTTCTTTCCCAGTGAGTAAAAGTCAATTAGAGTTTTCAACTTTGCTCTGAAACAGGCCCAGCTCCCTCCTGCTTTTTTATGCTACCAGGAAACCATCTACAATAATGACTTCCTTGGATGTCTAGTGCTGTGTTGCAGTGAATTACAAGCTCTCTAAACTTCCCTCCCTGTGTACCAAACACCTTACACAGGAGCCATGTTTTGCTGTCAGAAATTCCACGATGAATTAGGTTTTGAACCTGTCACATGGCTGCCTTTTAAATTTTAATCTTTATGCTCAAGAAAAGAAATATGATTTTGGCTTCTAGACCTTATTTCCTATTTCGAACATGTAAATCTTAATTCTGCCTTAGTAAAGGAATAAACTCTTGAGAAACAAGTGCTCCAAGAGATCTGCACAGTCCAAGCACGTGGGAGTCCTGTGGCTGTCAGTGGGTTCTGGTGGCCTGCTGTCACCCCAGGGCCCTGGCCAGCACCAGGTGCTGTCACACAGCCCAGACTCCCTGTGAATGACTGGCTGCAGCCAGGCCCACAGGGGCTTCAAACACGGGGCTTTGCAGAAGCAAATCAGCTCCAAACACAAGCTCGGAGTCTCTTGCATTTGTCGGTGCTAGGATGTAGTAAGGCATTAAAATGTGACTGGCACATATTAATTGTATTAGAGCTGCAAGGGTTTTAAAGTTAAAAGACAGTAATGTTCCTAAAATGAAAAATTCAAAACTAGTGCTTTCTATCATACTGATATTTTGATTCGAAGGAATAGCCATTAATCAGAGCTAATTGAAATTAAATAAGATTTAAAAAATTAAATTATTTAATTGCCTGGCCATTTTTAATTAAAGAAAACAATTCAATTATTAAATAAAATCAGATGTGCTTAGGTTCATTGCTAGTCAGCAATGAGTTCATACATTTGCTTAAATTTCATAGAATCATGGAACGGTTTGGGTTGGAAGGTTTGTCATACCACCCTCTTGTGAGCAGCAGATTCTCAGCAGGTGAATGGCATCCCTGATCTCCTTGACTGAAATCTCCTACCCCACCAACGCGTCAGCATCCTCCCTTCCAATGTTGTGGAAGAGCTGTGAATATCCTTCTATTTGTAGATATCCCCTCCTGGGCAGTTTGTACTGTATCACCTGCCTCAGAGAACCCACACAGTAATTCCTGCTCTGTGGCTCACCGGCAAGCAGAGATGTGGGCTGGCCTTTGAATCCACGACATCCTTTCTGGCACCTCGTGGGGTGAGCTCCACGCAGTGCCAGGCTCCTGGTGCTCTGCTGAGTGTGCTCCCTGGCATCCACATCTCCTGACTGGATGGGGCTTGCCCTGGGAAACAGCTCCTCGGCACGAATCAGAGCCTGAGTCACTTTTGGGGAGAGCAGCCGCTGTTTGGATGGGGCTGAACATGTGCGCAGGGAAGTCTTCCGGAGGGTTTTGCTCATCTCTGATTCAGCCTTGAAAGCAGCTGGCAAAAGCCACCAGGCCTGGCTTCAGGCCCAGCTCACACAATTAGAAAAGTATTAGCTGAACTTAATAGGAAAATCAACATTAAGCAGATAGGAGCTGGTATAGTTGTTAAAGACTATGTAGTGTTTTTCCCTGGCAGAAGCCCAGGCTAATGGAGGGCTTCCAGCACCCAGAGCAGCCTCCAAATGAAGGCTTAATTGGCCTCTGAAGCCACTCATATAATTACAAGCACTTTTAATGAAGCATGAAAAATACAAGAGCTGGGACTGTGACATGGAGGGAAGAAATTACCTCATTCATCTCAGAAAACACAGCTTTACCTTCTTCCTTACATTAAACCTTCTTCCCAGCTCCTGCCTGGCCAGCAGACTCCTGTCAGGTGCTAATTTCCAGGGCAGTGGTAAGACCAAGGGGGAATCTAACACAAGACAGAACTTCTGCCTTCTCCTGGCTGTGGGGACGCCTCTCCAGCCCCTCCCCCCCACCCCCGGGTGTGGGGTGGACACTGCGTGGACACTGAGATGGACTTTGACTGCCCACTGCTGGTGTGCACAGCACAGCCCTGCCTGCAGCAACACAGCTGCTCTGGCTGTTTGAGTCTGCTTTAACTTCAGCTAAATGACACCCCCTGATTTCTGTTCAACAGCTGCTCTCTGGAACACAAGCCTCTGCCCATTACTCAGACACAGCAGCAGCATCTGTGGCACCTGCTTCAGTCAGAGCCGTGCGCATTCCCTGCCAAACCAGGCACCTGCAGCCCCTGGAACGTGTGTCCCACAGCAAACTGGTGGAGAGTCCAAGGTACTGCTCCTCAGTTGCTTTGCTGAGTTGAGGCAAAGATCAGTGGGGTTTGAGCTGATTGCTGGTCTATGATTTTCTGGTTCACTGGGGGCAATTTGTTGGCTTGTTTGTTTGTTTGGGGGAAGACTCTCAAGTCTTATTCATGGAGTAACTGAGGTTTGGAAGGGGGTCAGAACCCACCTGGTTCAACACCAGGGCAGATAGGACATCCTGTATCTTTTCTATGGATCAGGTGGCATCTGGCCCCACCAAAAGGAAACCTCAATCAGGAATGTTAGGAAGGATCTAGAGGCAGTTTATCTTCAATCAAGAAGGCTTCCTCCCTGTATATATGAGCAGAACAGCTGTACCAGCACCACACCCAGCCTTGTCCAATTAGCCATGCCATCACCCTGGCTAATTAGCCTACTCAGAGCTTTCCAAGGCGACAGAATTATTGCTCATTCTTTCAGCATTGGTTCAGATCACACTGCACCATTTCACCTTATGTTTTTCCCAGTGTTTATCACTAAGGCCAGGGTCAGGGTCAGGAGCTGTGTGCATCCATCACCCACACCCCTTCTCCCAAAGCTAACACAGGGAGAGGAAAAATTCAGGACAAAAGTTCCAGTGTCTCATAAGGAAAGGGAAGGCATGGCACAGGGACTATCACAGCGGCCAGAAGAACAGCAAGGAGGCAGTAGTCAACGGTGTGCCTGCTGTAGGGTAGATGGACACCACTGAGCATCACTTTGGCTCAGGCTGGCTTTCACCACACTGGGATTTGAAGGCTCATGGCCCTACACACACCGTGGCCTTCCCTCTTGGAGCCTGCATCCCTCCCTCTGGAGAGCTCTGGTGCTCATTTCTTACGTGCCAACATACACCCCACACAGTATCCGTACAAAGCCCCTGAGTCACTCAGAATGGGCATGAGAGATGAAATTTCCATCCTCTCCAAGAAACTGATTTTGGCTGAACTTACTCAGCCTCCTGTTATTGCTGTGGCATTCATCTGCAGTTACACACTGAGAGATGGACACTGGTTTCTGGGCCACATCTCTTTTCATGTGACTAACACTGTTTGCCAGCAACTTCTGCCCAAGAATTTTAGCCCTGCACAAGCCAGACTGTGTCAAGAAATACTGCAGGATAACCTCACACATAGCATTTGTGATCTTAGGGGGCACCAGCCAACCTGCTGAACCAGGCAGTGCTCAAGAAGAAGGAGAGCATCATCTCCCACCCAGGAAGGTGGTGATTAACAGCTACTGTTTCCCTGGCACAACCTGGACAGAGTCAGCCCCACAGAAATGACTTTTTCCTTGGTTTTGCTGGGTTTTGTATAATTTAACAGCTAAAATGCTAAAATTTGATCAAATCACGCTTGGCTAGAGCAAGACCTGTCATGAGCTTAACTGCCCTCAAGTGATGATAAGCAGAAAGTGCAGATAAACAAGGCACCTGGAGAGAAGCACGTTTTGCAGCAGCCTGAGTGAGACTTCAGAGAGGCTCACTTGTGCACAGGAGGCTTTTCCTCACATGTCCTAGGCACAAACCTGGGATTTCGCTTTGAAGTGTCTGCTCTGGCTCTGCCCCAAGGGCTTGCAGGGGTTCCCTGTTTTCAGCTCTGCTCAGATAACCATCACACCACCTAAATGAGTGCAGCACGGCAAGCACTGAGGCAAAGCAGTGCCAAATGATCCTTCAGAAGCCAGGAAAGGACCCCAGCACCCAGCCCACCTGTTTTTTTACAGCTGAGATTACGCAGGTTCCTGCACGCTCTCAGTTGCCAGATAATGACTCCAGGTGCAAACATCAAGAGAACAGTTGTGTCTTTGGCCACGTCTGCACAGCCCTGCCACAAAGGTAACAGAGAGAGACACAAACAGGGCCTGTGCCATCAACACAGAGACTTGTTATTGATGGGTCTGTCATTGGAAGAGGGCGACCAGGAAACCAGTGCGTGATCACTCAGCTCTAGATACTGGAGATCCCTCAGAAGCGAGCAGGGGATAAGAGCATCCAGGTCATTCTCAGCAGGGACAGAAGAGTTCTGTGATACAGATGATCTTTAAACTGAGGTTTGGTGGTCTGAGTTTGCAGAGTCAAGAGGGCCAACCCTTCTGTCCCCTCCAAGCAGCTGACAAGGAACTTCACATCGTGTGAACCAGACAGCAAAACTGCAGGTACCAGAGAAGTCTGGAAGGAGGTTGGAGCCAGGTGGGGTTCAGCCTCTTCTCCCAGGCTATTTGTGATAGGACCAGGGAACAAAGTTTTAAGCTGTGCCAGGGGAGGTTCAGGTTGGACATTCAGAGGAATTCCTTCACAGAAAGGGTGATTAGATGCTGGAATTCGATGCCGTGGGAGGTGGTGGAGTCACTGCCCCGGAGGTGTTTAAGGAAAGACTGGATGTGGCACTCAGTGCCATGGTCTGGTTGACAAGGTGGTGTTGGGTCACAGATGGGACTCACTGGTCTCGAAAGTCTTCTCCAACCAAATGGTTCTCTGTGACTCAGCAGGGGTCTGCTGGGGCTGTGGGATGGACACATGGGGGTACCAAAGCTGCTGTTCCTGCTGGCTGCAGGTCTGACCCTGCTGACAGAGACTTCTAAACCTCGGGGGAAACCCTGACAGGGCATGCTGTGGCTAAACCACCTTCAGAGAAGAAATACAGTGTGCTAATGAAAGGGAGGAGGTTGGGAGGGCAGGGAGGAGCTGTGCCCAGGGCCACACCGGGGGCTACAGTCCTGCGCCCTCCATGGCTGTGCCTCAGCTTGTGCCCTGTGCTGGAAGTCAGGCTCTGTGCTTCCTGGAAAACCCCAAACAACTGACTCCTTTCATCAGGGAAGCACCTGGGAAGAATATTTTCAAAAGATCAGACTATTGCACTGACTATTTTTTAGTCCTTAAGAAAGGTTGCTCTGTGCAGTGCTACTGATCCAAGCCCCCCTCACCAGCGTGAGGTGGAGAGGGTGGAAGGTACCAGCAGCAGAGGGATGCACGCAGCTCTTTTGGATTTGACTGGAGAGCATGTGGGATGTTGATTCCCAGGCAGAGGTGTTCATGTCCCGTTTTTCTGAAGGAGAAAGGACATGTCAGAACTTTTCCAACAGAGGGAGTACCGGGACAGCCGTGGCCACGATCAGCCATCACCTGAGGTGCCTAACTTGGCGCTGGAAGAGCTGGGTGCCCTTATATCCATCCTCTGGGTGCCGTGTTTCTACACCGTCAGGATGAGGCTCAAATTTGATAATCAGAAGGCAAGCATTTTAAACTTGGAGACCATTCTGAGGTGAAAAAAATACTTAGCCTCAGTGACAATCTCTAAATTACTGTTTTAAAGGCCCTTGTGGATAAAGCAAAGCAAAAGGTCTCCCGGTCTGCGGACCTTCCCTAGGAATTATGAAAACTGGCTTGTGGTCACTACAAACTGGAATGGAAATTATTTCCTACATGCCACAAGGACACATTTCAGACCAGCAGTCTGTCCTCAGGCAGTCTAGGCTGATAGGCAACAGATGAAGTGCAACATTTGTATTAGATTTGGTGACCACAGCAATATCAAACTTATTAAAGTTTCATGTTTATCAAATTGCCAGCATACGCTGATAAATGATCCCCTGTTTTCACTGAACAGGGAGACGAACAGCTCCCTTCCTAGTGTGCATACTGAAAGTGCAAATATCATGTTTCCTCTGTTTTGAGGAAGCATTTTTGGCAAGCTTTGCAAAACTTACTTTAGTGAGTCCAATTATTCTAGCTGTGGCAGAAAAACTCAGCGGAGAAAGACAGGAACAGCAGCTTCGGCCTGATGAGAATCTGGTGTGAAAACCAGAGGTGACCAAGGACAACTTAGCAAAAGCTAAGAAATGTATCAGCAAACCCACAATAATCATGAAGCATGCCATGACTCAGGCTAAAAGCCTGAAAAATTCGAGGAATGGATAATGCCCAAATGGCAAGGTCTTTTGTCATGGTCATAACAGCACGAGTGACAGCAAGGAATTAATAAAATCCATCCTGCTGCCTAGAGTGCAGAATGAAGGATGGGTTCAATTGTCCCTGGTGTTGCTGCTCACATCTGCTGTGTCCCGAAATGTCTCAGATCTTTGCCAGATCACACAGACTCCAACACAACACAGTGAATGAATCAGATAAGATTTCTTGCACGACTGGAATTAAACACTCACACAAGGACTTTACTGGAGCAAAGCTTTATCTCTGCTATGCCTGAAGCTTCCCTGAAGGCTCGCTAAGATTCACAGCCCTCAGCCTATCACTGTGTTAGATAACCAGAAAGTTTTCTTCAGGGTTCCTGCAAATCTGAAGAAGAAATTGGATGGCAGTTTGCTGCTGGTACCCTGATGCCTGGTAACCGAAGGCTTTTGTTGGAAATTCTGGTATTAGCAAAGAGGAAGAGAGACTATGACTGACCAGTAAAGACTGACAAGGAGCTTCCCTGCTTTGAAGCCAACCTTCCCATTAAATTTCTAAGTCTGGGAGTTGGAAAAGAAAACCACTACTGCAAAACTTTCATAATCTCGGAAATAAAACTGTCCCAGCTTACATTTTAGAATACAGCCTTTTTCAATCCTCAAAAACCAGTTGAACCTTCCTGGAAAATTTCTCAGTCATTCTGAAGATTTCACTGAAATGTGATGTAACATTAGTATTTTTACCTAATTTTTGTGGCGAACAACTTTGGGTAATTACTGAAGAGAAAAATCAGAGTGACATGTAGCTTCTATATCTTCAGATGCTGTCTTCTTTTGACAGACTTTGAAGAGACTACATTTACATATTCATGTGGATATTTAGCTATATATTTTCAAGTTTTTTGGTTAAGAATTTTTTACTGCTCTGATGAGAAATCCACCTCACCACTTTGTAAGCCCTAGGACTATTTGTCTCAGCTAAATCAGGACGTGAGAACAATGTGTTATAAGGAAGAAGTAACAATAAAATATAATAACATATAAGCTGAAAAAATATTACAGCAGAAACCCTCGCTGTGCTTTAAATGGGCAGAATGAGGTGTGTCTGTATCAGTGCCATATTAATTACACTGTGAGAGCACATGATGCAACACTGCAGTCATCATAGGCAGCTTCACAGCAGAACCTGAGCTCCCAGGCTCCGCCTAACTTCAGCCTAAACACCGAGGTGTGGCCTTCTAAACGTGTTTGAGTGCTCTCCTAGCCCTGGGGTAGCCCTCTCCTCTGCAGAGCTGCCCTTTTAATATCAAACTCTCCTTACAGTGTTCCTAGTTCTGCACTGTGGATGTTTGACAATGCCTGCCCTGGCAGCTCAACCTGGGCTGCAGCATCCCTAGACATTCATGATAATTTGACTGGAAAAGCAGAGTGACGACATGCCTGACATGAAGCGTGTTGGCTCTGCTTAAACCACGCAGTGGTTCAGCGATAGCAGACTCACTCCTGATGCAACACAGATTTTATTCCCTTGTCTGCTGTAAGGAGTTTGATTTTACAGTTAATAGTGGATTAGGAGTCACAGCCCTCTTGTGCATGACTAAGCAACAGTCCCACTGCTGCTTTTCCCAGAAGGACCAGAAAACTCTCAGCCCAACACTTGCTGCTGTTTGCACCGTTTCCATGGGTTGAGAAAATATCTCTCTTTAAAAAAAAAAACCGAACCAAAACCAGGTTGTCATGTGAGGAGTCCCTCCGGGTTTCTGTAAGACAGAAATAAATCCAGTAATGCAGAACTCCAGTAGGAAGGATATTTTGGGCAGGATTTAGAGAACATTCCCGCCTTCAGCATTTCCTGTGAATACCACACTGAAAAAAGCACATTTTAAGAAAGGCCTGTGAGTGTCCTAGGTAAGCCCTTCCGGAAGGTGGCCGGAAGGTGGCCGGAAGGTGGTCATTAACACGCCGTTGTCTAATGAGCACTGATGTCAGAGCTGGCTGTAAACACCGCGTGGTTCAACCGAGGAAGCGGCTTCCTGAAGATTAATGGTGACAGTGATATATGTCATATGTAAATAGCACTAATCAGAGATGCCGGCCGTGGAACCACGGGCCAGGCAGGAAATGAACACAGCTGAGAACTTTGCAGACTCACTTTCTTATTCTGACCTTTCAAAAGACAAAATAAATTAATTCAGTTTAGCGCAGATGTAAACACTTTCCCCGGCAGTTCTGATGAAACTACAAAGGTTCCCAAGCCTCCGCCACTCTTGGGTTTTCATCAGGGCTGGCTTAAAAAATCCTTTTGAGGAGCCTGGCTGGCAGACCCCAAACGCAAAGTGTTATGTTCCTGTTGTCAGTGCTCCTTTTCTGAAGCAACGCAATTTTGTTTCCTTCCTTTTAAACAGCGGCAACAAAGGAGGTTTTTTCAAGTGAGCTGTGTGCAGGTGTCGCAACGCTTCTCCTTATCTAACTGAAGTATCTCAAATGCCAATCCCCTCCCCTGGGATGAATCTTTTAAGTGCACCACTAAACAAATTCGCTGAATTAGCAGACATCGAGGTCCTCTACTCGACATTTCCAATAAAACTAATTTCCTTGCGGATTTGTTTTGTGGGCAAGAGATAAAAAAATCCAACCATAACTTGGATCATATAACTATTAAATTTTAGGTCCAATTATGGCTTCCAGTAAGAAATAAACAACTATAAATTTTGAGGAGTGATAAATTGTTCAGAAGTCACTGAAGAGCAGAATTATTTATTAAAACCAAATTAATTCAAAACATATAATTTTAATTTTCATCTCCTCAAATGTCTTTACATGAAAAGGAAATATGGAAATTCAGTGAAGTTTCTTTCCATGCTTATTTCCTCACAGGACAGTAGAAACACTCTATTGGTTTTGGGGTTTTTTTCTTCCCATAAAGACGAGTATTGCTTCCCTTCAGCAGAAACCTATCCCAACAAAAGCCCTACTGGTAAGACTGGATTTGAATAAGGACACTGCTGGAGCTTGGCTGTGGAGGAGCCTGGGCAGTGCCAGAACTTGAGCGTGGAAACGGAGGAGGCAAAGTTTACACTTACCTGGGAAGTGAGGAAAACACCTTGGAGAGAGATGCAGTGGGATTACTAACAAAGGAGGATTTCCCATTGTGCGCCAGTTCTTTGTGCTGAGCTGAACTGCTCAGTCGGGGTTGCACTTCTATTCAGCTGAACTGAAAGCCTGAATCTCTCAGTGACTCCCTGTAAAAAAGAAACATGACATTCTCAGTGTACAGCACAATGCCCTTGTTGCTAACGCTGTCAGTCAATGTTTCTTTCACAGAGGGCAGCTATTGTGTCTATACAAATCAAGCATGACTTGATCATCAGCTGTGACAGGACCTTATCAAGCACTAAGAGAAGCCAGTGCAGACACTTTTCAGCCAAAGAACAGGAAGGCCCAAAGGATCAGGACATCACCTCATCATCCTGCACTTTATGGTCTATTCAATTTTACTTTTGTGTCACATGAAGATTATTATGAAAATACATTTTGTATTCATCTAACTCTTGAAAATTGTATTTCTAGAAGTAATGGAACATTAACTCGATGTTTTTCTCACATTGCAGAGAGAATCTTGATTTGAGGGCTTAAAAATCAGTAGATTTGTGAGAAATGAGACAACTCTTAAAAAGATTAATTTATTGAAAACAGAAAAAATTGAAAAATTACAGAAATCAGAAAAATATAAAAATTTGGGATCCTATGGCTCAGTAGATGGTATGCCCCAGGAGCGCAGGGATTTGAGATCTTCTGGCTGAGACAGCACTAGACCTCAGGTAGAGAAAAAAACTTGCAGTGCTGGGTTGACTTAAAAAAATTACTAAAAGCCCCTTAAAAGGGGTAAGGCTTTTAATGCCCAGCACCGATGTCTCCCACAGCTAGTCTGGAGAGAGCAAGAGGGGAAGAGAGAAGAGGAAGAGAGCCCGCCTCTCGGCTTCGTCCTTTTTATAGTTTTTGATCCGCCCCCAATCCGCCCCCAGTCCGCCCCTTCGGTCCAAGGCGATTGGTGCTTTCCCTTTGATGGATCATCTCTGTCCACCAATGGCTCATCGTTGTCAAAGGGGGTGGTATCAGTTAGAGATAAGGGAATACAATGCCTTCATTAAAATTCAGGTATTCAGGTTGCCATGGAACTTGCCTGCAGAGTAATGGCTCTGTAGCTAAAAATAGCTGCTGGCTAATAAGACTGGGTGGGGGGGTTTTGGCCTTGGAATCAAAATGCAAGTGAAACACCTACAAAAAGTATTAAAATACATCCAACACACCTCAGAACACTTGTAAAAGTATACAGTAAACACAGGAAAGGTAACTCTTATGGTGTACCAGTGGTTTGTAGCTTGAAAAGGGGCAAGTTTGTGATTTTTAACTGGGAAAATTTTAACTGGGAAGGGTGCAACTCTATTAATAAACTTTAAACAAATAGAAACACTGATAATGGAACTGGATTTTTGTACCTGGGCTGATGGGTTAATTGTAACATTCAATTTAAAAATAATTAACTCAAAATTAATTATTTAAAGCACTTAATATGCAAAGACCAAGCACAAATAGGGATTTCATGTATGACAGATTTCTTCTCAAAAGATTTGTTAATATATTTCAGTGGTTAGAGAAACAGTTGGGAATCAGAACATTCGGTTCTCATCACAAATTTCTTTAGAGCTTTCTAGATCTCTAGTCATGTCATCAGCATAGTATTCTGGGTCTGCTTTTTCTGGTTTAAAATAACTCATTCGTTTTTCTATATCGTCATCTTGCAGCACCCAAAACGGCCCAGAAGCATTTCCAGGGTCATTAATACTGTTGCTATAACTACTGTAGCCTACAGTGCAAAACAGGGATGCTCATTAGCACCAGCAGCAGCACTGACAAAACACAGACTGGCTTGGAGGCAATTTGGCTACCTCGTGGCCTAGATTTAATATTAGCTTTCTATTAATGGGGGGGAAAAAAAAAAGTGTGTGTGTGTGGGAAAGACTTTTCCCCCATTTGTGATTATTCCCTCCCTCTCCCCACTCCTCCAGCTTTCCAAGTGAATTCTCAGGAGGTGCACAGCACATGGCTGCAGTCAGGACTGATATGACTGCTGCAGTGTAGTACAGGAATAATTCAAGCATCTAAGGCATAAAACCCATTTAAGGTCATTTAAGAGTGGGTTGGACAGGCCCTTCAGACTGTGCCCGGTGGGTGCTGAAAGAGGTGACTGACACAGCTGCTCATCCCCATCTAGAAGCTGCCTGGCACAGTGGCCGCTCATAATTCACTTCTGAGTGATGTTTCATGCTCCAAATCTTTCCTGAATCAGCTTAGATGGACTATGGAGGCTACAATCAACGTTTTATTATGGCAGATGAGCACAGACTGTATTTTATACACATAACAGGTCAAAAAAGCTCATGTGACCACCACGTTGCAGAAAAGTGAAATAAAATCATGCAGTCTATATTTATTTACTTATCTGTAAAAGACAGAATAAGCTATTAAACACAGCTGTGGTTAAAGCCAGTTTAAAATATGCATGGTATGGTGCATAAGCCAACTCTGAAATTGAAAATGAAGTTTAAACCGTAACCCTGCTTCTTAATATCCCTTGGGTTACAAAAGGCAGTTGTGCACTATTTCCCATTTAGTCTGATTTTAAAATTTGTATCACATATGTAGTACATGAGACTTTTCTTTCAGTTTTTCACTCTTAAAAAAAAATCACAATAGATAATATCTTTTTCTTCTTTTTAATATATTACAAATTTGGATTCCTAGCAGAATCCCAATTTTTTTTTTTTTAATTTCTTTTGAATATTAGTATCTCCCATTCCCATCCTCCTCAGCTCCACAAGTCACGAGAAAAAGACCACAGTGGGACTCTCACCAGAACTACCTATATAAGTAGAACTCAACAAAATTATGGGAGGTAACGAGGTCATGTCTTCCCCTCAAAGCTCAATGTCTTACCTGAGTAATCAAGATGAGACACTGCCATTTAAAACATGAGAACTATTTAATCAATTCACTACTGCACAATTTTAACCTTTTCCAGTGCCTCATTCAGCTAACACTGAAGATGTTTCTTTAGTAGATGTATTGTTCCTATGACATCTCCAACAGAAATTAACTTAAACCCAAGAAACTTAAGTGACATCAGACTTGTATGTGAAGAGGTAATTTGTGCTGATCAGCCTCAAAGATTAATACATTTTTACCTTATGCAAACTGAAATGAGAAGTTTTAGGTTATTTAGTATCAAAATAAATTTTTTTTAAAAACCATGGATTTTTTTTTTCTGAACTAAAGACTTTCTATCCTGGATGGGAGATTGCAAGTAAAAATAAATCCATAGATAGAGAAGTTAAAGCGGAGGTGTTTAGTGGACAAACTGGATATTAGCAGTAGGTGGTTGTCACTTCTGAAGAATGGTGCAAAAATTAAAATCTCTGCTTGCAAATTGACTGATCAACCAAAGCTTGGAGGAGACCCTGAGAAACCCTGAATTTGAGGTCAGCATGCTGTAGATGGAACTGTGTCCAGCATATGTCACTGAGGCTGCAGAGGGCAGCTTAAGCGCAGACGGGACCTCTAAGAGCTGAAGATAAGGGTGTACGTTACCTTAGGTGACATTATTGCCATTAAGTTAATTTTAGGAGACTAGAGCATGTGCAGGTGTTTGGGAGCATGTGCTGGTGTCACCCTAAGCCTAGCAGGAGGTTAACTCCGCAGAGCAGCCGCCGCTCTCGGCTGTGGTTTGCCTGTGTGAGCCCTGCAAAGCTGCAGTCTCACTTCCCCAAATGACGAGGGTAAAACAAGAGCTGCACTTGGTTTAGAGTTAAAGCCTCGTGTAGGCGCAGCTGCAGTGCCTGGGCTGGTGCAGAGCCACCTTCTGCCACCACCTCCTCTGGACACAGCCCCGGGCCCGGCCGGGGCAGCCCGGGCTGGGGCAGCATGTGAGAGCCTGAGCAGCACGGACCCAGCGGCGAGGAAGCAAAAGGAACCTTTCCAGAAGCTTCTCTAGAGGAAGATGGAAAACCCACTTCTTTTATTCCCCCAACTAAACATTTCTGCTTCGAAGGATAAACCCTATTACAAAGTCATGAAATCAGCAATTAAGGAAGAGCCACACAAGGCGAGCAAGCCTGGGTAAGTGTTCAGGTCATGCCGACCCTCTGAGTGTTCTGTTTACATGGAGGATTCTTCTAGCATAGCTTGTGGGGGTGAATTTGGGGCACAGATAATTTTATTTTTGACATATGTATGAGAACTCACAAACCGCAATCCTAGAAAATATATGTGTAAAATATTACTCTTTAAGAAGAGTTGTCTCAAAGAACTCTTGTTTTTTTGAGGACAAGAAACACATCAAATTAATGATCTAAAAATACCAAGAAAGAAAGATTGCAAGAAGTTCTGAGAAATGCTTCTCTAAAGCCTGAATATGATCTGGGAAAGCTTTTTTATAAAATTTCAAATGACAGGAAGCAATACTTCCTTTTTTCTTTGCGAAACATTAAAAGTAGAAGACGCTGAGACAACTGTTTATGTTCTTTAATGGGAAGTTTGGCCCCTATGTCTTTAAAATAAATTAAAAGGATGCTGAAAATGAAAGGATTTCCACTTCTCTTTGCCAGTGCTTCATATGTAAATTTGTGCTAAGCTATGAAGAAAAATCCATTAATGTGAATAATATATGTAGGAGAAGTAACACCAACATTCCTGTAAGTGAAAATAGGGACATCTGTAATGCAGAAGCAGAAAATGCTTGAGAGGGAAAAACCAATTTTCAACAAGGTTTCTTAAAAAGCTACTCCAATTCTGTTGTAGAGCTAAGCAGAAGAGAAATAGGCTGAGCCTGCTCCTGCAGAAGCCTGAATTACATGAAGGTGATCATCTTGGCAAACCTGGAAACTTGACAAAAGCAGCAAGGTAAGCATGGTAAAAGACTGAGTTGATGGGGATTCCTTCCAAGAAGCGCCCGTGTGACTCAGGCTGTTTCCTTTACCTGTGTGTGGGCATTCAGACTGGGCAGAGAGGAAGGTTTGTAAAAGTTATCCATCTAGCCCAAGGATGCAAATGGTGCAGAATTATCTGGTATTCATCAGGGCAACTCACCAGGAGTGTTTTCACACCACTGGTCCCCATACACTTGGAGAGAGGTTTAGACCTTGTGCCAGCAGCATTTGTATGAGTCCACTGATGACACAGAGCAATAATCAACTCAGAAATGCAGCTTGCAGGAAAATCATACAGCTCCTTGCAAAGCAAGTTTTCCAAAGATTTCTGGGATGTGCAAATGCTGTATGTGTGTTAAATACTGAATGCCTTTAGTTCCTCAGTAACTGCAGTAATTGGTTGAACACTCTTGTCTCCAAAATTCAGCATACTTCAATAAGAGTTTAATTCCTCACTTCATTGGAGTACCAAGATCTCACTGATACATTAAGAATTGCATTTGTAGGTCCTGACTGAGAAGAAGTAACATGTAAAATTCTGCAACACCATGGCCTAAAAAATGTACCGGCCCTTTCTTTCCACCACAGACCACTCCAGAACACTTCAGTGCTTACCGTACTCTTGTCTTGTTTCAGCAGTTCCCACTTCGGGACCAAGCTGCCTGCTTTGGCCAGCAGTGCTTCTACAAGCCCTTCTAGTTGTGAGCACATGGTAGAAGTCACCTAAGGGCCCAAACTCAGCTTCTACAAACCATGGAAAAGTGGCTGGGGAGGGGGTATCTAAACACTTCCACCGGTGCAGCTGGACAACCAGGCCATGTTTATTGCTCACGTTTTGAGATATCCTGGTTCCAGACATGTAAAACCATTGTAAGATTGCATCTATAAAGAGAAAGCAGAGCTGCCTGCATGCAGACAGAGTTGGGTGGCTCATACACCCCAGGTATTTAACACAAAGTACAGCCACTTGCTGCATTCTTACAATCTGTGAAGAGGCACTTTCAGAGCAGTAATAATTCTCTGAGGAATTTCCCCCTTTTAACACACCATCACTTCCTCACTCAGCCAGCTCTCTTTTTCTGTGTTACTCTCAGCTGGTGCCTGACTAACAGAGATTTGACTGTTCTTGTATGGAAGAGAAACTTGTAGATTTTTGCTGGTCTTTATATATAGATTAGAGAGATGTGACAACTGTATTTGTCAAATATGGAAAAAAAAGCCAAACAAAAAAAAGAAAATTACTATTTTTCAAATAATAAAGTGAAATAATAGTTTGAAATTTGTTAAGTGATTTACTTAGCTTTTAATATTTCCATTTTTCACACAGAGTTACTAAAATAAGTAGAAAGAATTTAATGAAACTGCAGATGGAAACTGGGGTGATAGTAGAAAAGCTAATTAATCTGTTAGTTTAAAAGTTAATCTTTTGTTTAAATGTTAAACTGTTTAAATTAGTTTCTTCTCATATTTAGAAAGTGGCAAAGCTGAACAAATCTTGGTTTCTGCCTGTTATTGCACAAACTCACTGCTGCACTCAGGGGTTGGGGGTCTGTGAGGCTACTGGATTGTTGCAGATTCTGAAGGAAAACCAGAAACTCACACTGGGAGTTTCCAAGCCCAGCAAAGAACTTCTCCATCATTCCATGCCTTTGTGGGTTGAGTACATGGTCTGAAGTCATAAGGCTTTATCTTTCACTGTGACCAAAACAATTTCTGTAGTTACAGGAACCCACAGTCGACACAGTTCAGAGTACTTTTTGTAATTCTCATAACTAATGAACTCTGTAAGGGAGTGAGGTCTCATTTTCCCCGACTCCAGAGTCCCCCTGCTTTACCAGCCTGTGCTCATTTCCTGAATTTCATTTCTCCAGCATTTGTTCCTCTCCTCATGAACTGTTTTCCCCTCCCTAGTTAAAATTTTCATTCCTTCAACCAATGACTTCAGCTAGGAAACCTGTGACACCTATTAAAATAATAATAAAAAAATTCCTCCTTTTGAGTTCTGTGCAAACTCATGGTGATTACTGGCTTAAATTCCTTCCCAAAGAGATTGGAATTTCCTTTCATCTAAACTTCACGTGCCTGTGGATTTTGCCAAGGGAGCCCAAACTGTGTAAATCAGGCAACAGAACAGCAAGCCTTGGTGAGGAAGTGGGATCAAATTCCAGAAACATTCAGTCCATAAGAAGCTGATCTGATCAACTAATCTGGGACCAGTCACTTACTGATACTTTCAGAGTACTGTGATTTGCCCTGGAATGAAAATGGTTCTAAACATCCATATCCACAAAGCACCTGATAAAAATTGACTTCACCTTCAGGCTGAAAATTTAAGTCCTAGTCCTAGCATGATACAGCTCACCTCCTGCTTACTCCAGTTCTGGTCTACTAAAAATCCAAGGAGTGTTCAGGTGTGCATTCAGGCTCAATGTATACAACACCAAAAAGTAGGTACCCCAAAATTGTATTTACATGAATGAAGTGAGGTGGTTTTTTTCCCTTTCTTTGCTGTTTCCTAGGGCAGAATTTTTGAAATCAAAGTGAAACACATGCAACTTGACATATTTGATGAAGAATATGAGGAGTTTTGTAAATGAGGCACAGTGTCTCAGAATAACAGGACATTTGAAATGTCTGTGGTAAAGAAACCAGACTACATGTGCAATTGCCCTATAAGACTGACACCTAAACCATATTGCTACAATTTTGTCTTCAGGCTATAGAATTCTGCATGTTTCATTAAAAGCAGACTGTGGTAACAGCCTCAGAGTGAGCATATTCAAAACCACATCTCCGCACGAGTATCTCAAGTTTAAATAGCTGACAAAACCTGGTTCCCTTACGAGTTTTACCGTGCTACATGGTCTCAATTCCCTTAAAGATTAGTAGGACAACACACATACCACAGTGAAAAATCTCTGTTCTGATGTTTTTATGAAAAAATAAGTATGACTCTGCAGGAAAAAAATGTCAGAAAAGAATGAAAGCAAATGTTCCTGAAGTCCCTAAGAGAATGGTCTCTCCTTTAGTGATGGGATCTAATCAAAGGCTTTGTGAAACAGCCCTGAGCCTCAATGGTAACAGATGACATATGTTACACAGCTTCCTAAATGCACAATATGAACAATTCTTCAAAACTCATTTCTGTTTCTTAAGCAGTGTGTCTCCTGAAGAAGCAGTGAAGTGGGGAGAGTCTTTTGACAAACTGCTTTCTGAGAAAGGTTAGTAGTTTTTTCCTTCTCCATGCAGACTGTTAGGATAGAAAATGGATGGTAAAGGATGGAAAATTATAAAATCCAGTTATGCCCTTAAACAGATGTGGCAGTTGCCTAAACTAGGTATGATGGGTCATTTATAGCAGAGTGTGTTTCTTGCTCTCCTCATCTTCTTAGGCTATAGCTTGCTGTCAACTTGTGAAAATAGTTGAAAATAATTTTTAAGTTGGGTGTTTTATTGAACAAAGTAATATAGCAGACAGCAGAGTCCCTCCAGTAAACAGGAACATTTAATCTGAATATTGCTCAGGTATTCCTGACTGAATATGTTCTCTGTACTTAAGAAAAGACTTTGTCACTCCTGATACAGTTTGTTTCTAAGCCAGTGACTGGATCCAAGCTCCAAGCTGGCCAGCATTTGAGAGGCCCTGCTGCTCCCGTAATTATCAAATGCACATATGTTCCTGCCTTCATTTTGGAGGGGCACATGTATGTTTCAGCTGCAGTGCTGGACACTGTGTGCTTCTCAAATCTGTTCCCTGAGCAGTTCACATCCACGCCATTGCAATACTTCCACAGATGAAGTATCTTGGGAAAGGAAATATCCTCAGCATAACAACAGCAGGATAAAGCAAGTGATAAGGATGCTGAAAGCCATCCATTTTAAATTGCTCCTAGAGAAGAGTTTACTTATGAGCAAAGGTTCAAATAGTCTTTTGATCAACCTAAATTGAAATTCAGATGGAATAAAATCAGTCACTTCTGCATACACCCACGTGTTTTGCTTACTTCTCTTTCTAAATTTATAAGATCTTGGTAGTGGTTTTTTTCTGATGCTGAGAATTCTGTAATGAGACTTGCAGGATCATAATGGAAAAGTTGCACTTATTTACAAGCCTTTATGTATTTTAAGACAATTATCTGTAATGTGGTATTATTTCAAGGGAGCAAAACATATTTTACTACTTTGCACAGACTGTTTGAAAAGAGTAACTGTCTGATGAGGATATAATTTTTAATGGAATTCAACTTTCCGTTCTGTAGCTGGGCTGGATGCCTTCACAAAGTTTCTGAAAAGTGAGTTCAGTGAGGAGAACATTGAGTTCTGGATAGCCTGTGAGGATTACAAGAAAAGCAAAAGTATGCGTGAACTTCTGCCAAAAGCCAAGACCATTTTTGAAACATTCATACAAAAAGATGCTCCAAAAGAGGTAAAGACATCCTTCATTATACACAGTGTTTGACACAATGGGGAAATTGTGTGCATCTGAGGAAATCTGCTTTTAGGGAGTGCCTGCCCAGAAGCAGGTTCAAGAGTTAATCATGCAGTCCCCTGACATAAGAAGACTGTATCATAAAAGTCAAAACTCTGGAAGGAGCATGGGCTTGTTTTGATTGACTCCTTCTCCCTTTTCCCCCCCTCCACCTCGAATTGTGTATCCTTGGTATGTCACTGTCAGCACGAGAACATGTTGGTATGACAATCCTCACCAATGTAAAGGCCTTTTTGTAGTATCATAAGAGTGAAAAAAGTTCTCATATTTACAACTTCTTCAATTTACTGAAGTGTGTTAGAAAGGATTCATGAATGAACAAAAGGAATATTTTTTGCCTGCCCTAAGAAGGAGATGAACAGGTTGGGAGATTATGAACTTTTCAATGAAATCAGAAGCAGCCTCTTGAACAGGTCTTTCGGACTTACAGTTTCCTGTACTTCTATCACATTTGAGCAGATCAAATATGTCACTTGCCAATACCTGTATTATTATTTTTTATTTGCCAGAATTGCAGAAGTAACTTCTGCTTCCTTGTAGCAAGGATGAAAAAGGTATAATTCTCATTTCAGTGAAAGGATTGCAAAGTGGTGCAGTTTCCACCTGCAATTCCCATAAATTCCATTACAGATCTGCTTTTCCTAGGAAATGCCCACTTTCAAGGACTTATGTCCCTTTTCATTTCTCTCCCTGCTGTGTGCCTTTCGGGGGAAGCAGCTCTGAACAGCTAACAAGTGCTGACACTGCCAATGCTTCAGACTGATGGAAGAAAAGAGATGAGCAGGAGGAAAGCTGAGGAGGGGACAGGGCAGGGAAGTCACAGCAACATAACAATTTCTTTCTCTGCCCTACTTGAACTCGGTGCAGGCTGCATGGGTGCTGTAGCTCGCCTTGGGCACTTGGCTTTGGTGTGACTTCCTCCCTTGGGTTCAGCTGACAGCTGAGACCACACAGCTCTGGGGCTCCTTGTCCAGCAGAACTCTTTTACCCCCACATTCCTGAGCCTACAGTTCAACGGGATCATAAAATTTTGGATGGGTGGACCCTTCTCTCATCACTAATTGCCCTTCAGCTCTTAGTTCTAAACTATTTGTTCTAACTAGTTGTATGGAAATGACAGGTGCCTCTCAGGGAGGAAAAGAAATGCACATTATAGAAGTCACTTTTTGACTGAATCAACCATTTTTAAAATATATTTTATTTTTCAAAATAATGTGCTGAATTAGTGTATGTTACTTAATTAAAATTCTTATACAATTAAATATTTCCCAGAAAAAATGCAGCAGCACATGGAATAAATAGTCACTTTGATATGCTTATCCAATCTAAAGCCTCCAGAGACCCATTTAAATATTTTGGTTTTGAATTTTATTAGAATTTCCTCACCTTCCTACTACTCAAACTACACAGAAATCAGAAATTTCTAATATTCACTAGTATCATCTTATTAGAACAAGTTCTACTTAAACCCCAAATGAGAACAGGGGAGTTCTGTAACAGCCTGGTGTTGCAAAGCTGGGAAGCTGCAACTATACGGTGATCACTGTTAGAAAGTTACTTTTAGTCAAATATCAGAGCTTTTCTTCTGTTTTACCAGGTACGATGATACATTTGGGGAGACTTTCTGACAGCCGTCATTGAACACGAATTCTGTGGTGTTGACATCCTGTTGTGTGGGGGATTCGAGTTCCCCTTACCAGAAAACTCTCACCAATGTACAGTGTCAG